>NC_091311.1:44602728-44684736 GCF_038502225.1 Cherax quadricarinatus
ATCTAGCCACTCGTGAACCAGGCTCCGACAATGTCTATTTTACCTAAGCATTACCTGTGACCAAGGGCTTTAACCCTCATCTCCGCAACCGCGCCTGAGGCCAGGTTTATATGTTGATTGCCTGGTCAACCAGGCTGTTTATGCTGTCAGTCCAAAGGCCCACACATCTCTCACTCCAGTAAGTTGTTGTAACAGTACAGGTTAGACCTGGCTCTCAAGTATCTTCCATGTTTATACTATCAGGTATTTCTCTCATTTCTGTTCCAGAGGGAACAGAATTCTTTAAGAAGCGCGTCACTTTCCGTCTCCTAACATCGTGTTTATTTTTCCCCTATAATCTACACTGTCCATAATTACTATCGCATTTACTTTGTCTGCTTTCGTAAGGTGAAGTCTAGGATCTTTCCTTAATTCATTAGAGAAAAGATGAACAGACGTGCCCCTGAAGGCGTTTCCAATAGTTCAGATGCTTTACTGAATGTATGTGATCTCAGTAGATTTTCCAGGTGTGCTCTCTCTCCTACCTGGAAGGTGTTGTGAGCACGGAACATTATCCAAGTTGTGAGAGCACGAGTGATTTGAAAAGTACCACCAATGACGATGCGCTTTTTTTTAATCTCTTTGTCTACCTGCCTGTAGTCTACCTCGATGGTATTCCGGGGATCAATGCCCCCGCGGCCCCGTCCATGACCAGGCCTCCCGGTGGATCAGGGCCTGATCAACAAGGCTGTTACTACTGGCCACACGTAGTCCAACGTATGAACCACAGCCCGGCTGATCCGGCACCGACTTTAAGTATCTGTCCAGCTCCCTCTTGAAGGCAGCCAGGGGTCTACTGGTAATCCCCCTTATGCCTGGTGAGAGGCTGTTGAACAGTCTTTGGTCCCGGACACTTATTGTGTTTTCTCTTAGTGTACTAATGGCGCCCCCACTTTTCACTGGGGATATTTGGCACCACCTGCCCAGTCTTTCGCTATCGTATGGAGTGACTTCCGTGTGCAGATTAGGGACCATTCCTTCTAGGATTTTCCAAGTGTAGATTATTATGTCATTTTGCTCAGTTTTCCTTATTATGTTATCCAAGTGCCAGGTCCTCTGATATAACTATTCCAATTTTATCTGTTCCTTGTGTTTTATGATGCAGTGTGTGTCCTGTACACTGCTCCTGTTACGTCTTCATTCCTTCCAGATCTATGCACCTGAAATTTGTCACCACTGAACATTACGTGATTTTCATTGAAAGACTTTATTCATATCTGTTTGTAATTTTTCTTTGCCTTTTATCGAAGTGACTTTCATACTTGTTCTGTTATCGTTTGCAAAAACATAATGCAACGCTGTAGTTAGTGTTCCTGTGTCCATTATGAGGAGAAACAGCAATGGTCGTCACGTGAGGTCACAGACCCTGAGCTGCTTTGGGGATTAGCGTGGACGGTTACAAAGCATGGCTTGCTTCTGCAGTGTTTTAAAAACTGAGGTTGGAGAGTTGAAGGAGGAGGTCTTGCTTCTCCAGGAGGAGATTAGGAGGCTGAAGGTCCACCTCAATGGGCCTGGGAGAGAGTGTGAGGTGGTTGGAGATGTGGGGAATGAGGCTTCTAGCAGTGAGGTGCAGTCTGTCTCTCACTGTGAGGAGGCTGTAGGTGGGGAGGGAGCAACGGCTACCAGCAGTGAGGTGCAGCCCAGCACCTGCTACAAGTGGCGAGTTGTTCACAGTAATGGGAGGCGCATCAGAGTAAGGAAAGTTAAGAGTGAAGATCTGAAGGTAGGAAATCGCTTCTCTGTTCTCCAGGATGAATGTACTTCAGTGGCCAGTGAAGGTAAGGGTACTACTGCCCCTGCTAATGAAGGTAAGCGCATTCTTGTGGTTGGTGACTCTCAGGTAAGATATGTTGACCGTGCTTTTTGTAATAGGAATAAGAAGATGAGAGATAGAGTGTGCTTCCCTGGAGCTGGTGTTGGGGACATTGTCAACAGGCTGGATAATATCATGTCAGGTAATGGGAACAAGCCCATTATCTGTCTCAGTGCTGGTGGAAATGATATTGGGAAGGGTAGGAGAGAAGAGCTGCTAGATAAGTACAGGTCAGCTATAGATTTCATTAAGTCTAAGGGAGGGATCCCAATCATATGTAGCATCTTGCCTAGAAGGGGAGTAGGAAATGAATGGTTGTCTAGGGCAATTGGTGTAAATTGCTGGCTAGACAGATACTGCAAGGAACTTGCAATCCCATTCATTGACAACTGGAACAACTTTTATGGCAAACATGATATGTATGCAAGGGATGGGGTACATCTCTCTGGGGCAGGGGTGGTAGCACTTGCAGACTCGATTGAGAAGGTCATTGGTGAAATGCCTATGATTTTAAACTGATGGAAGATAGAGGTATGGGTGTGTGTGGGAAACAAGCAGGTTGCAACACTAGGGTTGGAAACATTAAATGTATAAAAGGCATTCAGCATGAAGTTATAAATAAAGACAATAGAACAGGTCAGCAAACAAAGGGGGACAGCAGAGGGCAGCAAGGGACTAGCTCCCTTAAGGTTTACTATACTAATAGCAGGAGTGTTAGAAATAAGATAGATGAGCTAAGATTAATTGCAAGTGCAGGAAACATAGATATTATTGCTATAACAGAGACCTGGCTCAATCTGAAAGATAGAGAGATGCCCTCTGAATGTCACATACAAGGCTATAAATTATTCCACACTGACAGGGTCAACAGGAAAGGTGGTGGAGTAGCGATGTATGTCAGAGACAATTTAAATTGTTGTGTTAGACAAGATATTAAATTAGAAGCGTCAGCCACTGAATCTGTTTGGTTACAGCTTCTCGAGGGCCGAGAAAAACTAATTTTGGGTGTGATTTACAGGGCCCCAAATCTTGATAGGGAGTGCAGTAAACTTCTATGGGACGAAATTCGTAAGGCATCTACATACGAAAATGTTGTGCTAATGGGAGATTTCAACTATAGACAGATTGACTGGAGCAATTTGACAGGAAATTTAGAGTCGGGTGACTTTCTTGATACGATCCAGGATTGTTTTTTAAAACAGTTTGTGACAGAGCCAACTAGGGGAAATAACCTCCTTGACTTGGTTCTTGCCAGTAGGGAAACACTAATTAATAATCTTGAGGTTAATGATGAGCTTGGGGAGAGTGATCACAAATCACTCAGTTTTAACATATCATGGAATTCCCCTAATAATGGCAATCAAGTCTCCGTCCCTGACTTTCGCTTGGCTGATTTCATAGGACTGAAAAATTACTTAGGTGGGCTGAACTGGAATGACCTGACTAAGGGTCAGGTAGGTGGTGATGGTTGCCGATATGATGCTTTCCAGGGCATAGTTCTAGCTGCTCAGTCAAATTATGTTCCAAATAGGGAAATCAGATCAAACAAAAATGATCCTAAATGGATGAACAATAGATTAAAATATCTGATTGGTCAAAAGAGAGGCTTATATAGGCAAATCAAAAGAGGAGAGGGGCAATTAAGAAATCGATATATTCAGTTAAAGAGAGAAATAAAAAAGGGAATTAGAAAAGCAAAAAGAGATTATGAGGTTAAAGTTGCAAGAGAATCGAAGACTAACCCAAAAGGATTCTTTCAAGTATACAGAAGTAAGATCAGGGACAAGATAGGCCCACTCAAAAGTTCCTCGGGTCAGCTCACTGACAGTGATAAGGAAATGTGTAGAATTTTTAACACATACTTCCTCTCAGTTTTTACACAGGAGGATACCAGCGATATTCCAGTAATGATAAATTATGTAGAACAGGACGATAATAAACTGTGCACTATTAGGGTCACAAGTGACATGGTCCTTAGGCAAATAGATAAATTAAAACCTAACAAATCCCCAGGCCCTGATGAACTGTATGCAAGGGTTCTAAAGGAATGTAAAGAGGAGCTTAGCACACCTTTGGCTAATCTTTTCAACATATCACTACAAACTGGCATGGTGCCAGATAAGTGGAAAATGGCAAATGTGATACCTATTTTCAAAACAGGTGACAGGTCCTTAGCTTCGAACTATAGACCAATAAGCCTAACCTCCATAGTGGGAAAATTTATGGAATCAATAATTGCCGAGGCAGTTCGTAGCCACCTTGAAAAGCATAAATTAATCAACGAATCTCAGCATGGTTTTACAAAGGGGCGTTCCTGCCTTACGAATTTATTAACTTTTTTCACTAATGTATTTGAGGAGGTAGATCATGGTAATGAATATGATATTGTGTATATGGACTTCAGTAAGGCTTTTGACAGGGTCCCACATCAGAGACTATTGAGGAAAATTAAAGCACATGGAATAGGAGGAGAAATTTTTTCCTGGATAGAGGCATGGTTGACAAATAGGCAGCAGAGAGTTTGCATAAATGGGGAGAAATCAGAGTGGGGAAGCGTCACGAGCGGTGTTCCACAGGGGTCAGTGTTGGGCCCCCTGCTGTTCACAATCTACATAAACGACATAGATGAGGGCATAAAGAGCGACATCGGCAAGTTTGCCGATGACACCAAAATAGGCCGTCGAATTCATTCTGACGAGGACATTCGAGCACTCCAGGAAGATTTGAATAGACTGATGCAGTGGTCGGAGAAGTGGCAGATGCAGTTTAATATAGACAAATGCAAAGTTCTAAATGTTGGACAGGACAATAACCATGCCACATATAAACTAAATAATGTAGATCTTAATATTACGGATTGCGAAAAAGATTTAGGAGTTCTGGTTAGCAGTAATCTGAAACCAAGACAACAGTGCATAAGTGTTCGCAATAAAGCTAATAGAATCCTTGGCTTCATATCAAGAAGCATAAATAATAGGAGTCCTCAGGTTGTTCTTCAACTCTATACATCCTTGGTTAGGCCTCATTTAGATTATGCTGCACAGTTTTGGTCACCGTATTACAGAATGGATATAAATTCTCTGGAAAATGTACAAAGGAGGATGACAAAGATGATCCCATGTATCAGAAACCTTCCCTATGAGGATAGACTAAGGGCCCTGAAACTGCACTCTCTAGAAAGACGTAGAATTAGGGGGGATATGATTGAGGTGTATAAGTGGAAGACAGGAATAAATAAAGGGGATGTAAATAGTGTGCTGAAAATATCTAGCCTAGACAGGACTCGCAGCAATGGTTTTAAGTTGGAAAAATTCAGATTCAGGAAGGATACAGGAAAGTACTGGTTTGGTAATAGAGTTGTGGATGAGTGGAACAAACTCCCAAGTACCGTTATAGAGGCCAGAACGTTGTGTAGCTTTAAAAATAGGTTGGATAAATACATGAGTAGATGTGGGTGGGTGTGAGTTAGACCTGATAGCTTGTGCTAACAGGTCGGTTGCCGTGTTCCTCCCTTAAGTCAATGTGACCTGACCTGACTAGGTTGGGTGCATTGGCTTAAGCCGGTAGGAGACTTGGACCTGCCTCGCATGGGCCAGTAGGCCTTCTGCAGTGTTCCTTCGTTCTTATGTTCTTATGTTCGTTCTTATGACTGTACTGAACTTCCTTCTTTGCTGAGACTTGACTTTCTTTTGTCTACTGACACCCTTTGTGGTCTGTTAGAAATTTAAATATTATTTTTCATGTTTTGCCTGTTTACCTCATTTTACGAGTTAATACTCCATGGTTACAAGTGTCAAATGCCTTTTGCAAAATCCATGTATTTTATTTTCCTTCTACAGCCTAAGTAATTTTGTTACAGTGATTTAACATTTGTGATATATAGCATGTTTGTCCTTAAAGTCAGTAATTTGGTGTCTCTGAACCTGTTCAGAAGACTTTAATGATGTGTGATGTTAGTGCTGCTGGTTGTGATGTTAGTGCTGCTGGTCTGCAGGTTGTGATGTTAGTGCTGCTGGTTGTGATGTTAGTGCTGCTGGTCTGCAGGTTGTGATGTTAGTGCTGCTGGTTGTGATGTTAGTGCTGCTGGTCTGCAGGTTGTGATGTTAGTGTTGCTGGTCTGCAGGTTGTGATGTTAGTGCTGCTGGTCTGCAGGTTGTGATGTTAGTGCTGCTGGTTGTGATGTTAGTGCTGCTGGTCTGCAGGTTGTGATGTTAGTGCTGCTGGTTGTGATGTTAGTGCTGCTGGTCTGCAGGTTGTGATGTTAGTGCTGCTGGTTGTGATGTTAGTGCTGCTGGTCTGCAGGTTGTGATGTTAGTGCTGCTGGTTGTGATGTTAGTGCTGCTGGTCTGCAGGTTGTGATGTCAGTGCTGCTGGTCTGCAGGTTGTGATGTTAGTGCTGCTGGTTGTGATGCTAGTGCTGCTGGTTGTGATGTTAGTGCTGCTGGTCTGCAGGTTGTGATGTTAGTGCTGCTGGTTGTGATGTTAGTGCTGCTGGTCTGCAGGTTGTGATGTCAGTGCTGCTGGTCTGCAGGTTGTGATGTTAGTGCTGCTGGTTGTGATGTTAGTGCTGCTGGTCTGCAGATTGTGATGTTAGTGCTGCTGGTTGTGATGTTAGTGCTGCAGGTTGTGATGTTAGTGCTGCTGGTTGTGATGTTAGTGCTGCTGGTCTTTTGGCTGTGATGTTAGTGCTGCTATTGGGTGAGAGGGGCTGAGATGGGTGGGTAGGGCTGGAGATGAGGGTATTCCACACTTGAAAAGGGCGGAAATGGGGGAGTGAGGCCATGGAGGTGTCTACCTGGAGTTTCCCGGGGATCAAAGTCCTCGCGTCCCGGTCCACGACCAGGCCTCCCTGTGAATCAGAGCCTGCTCAACCAGGCTGTTACTGCTGGCCGCACGTGTGTGTGGACATGGGAGGTGGGGCTAGGGGAGCTGTTGGCCATGAATTAGAAGACGTGGCCACAGAGAAAGCCTATCCATAACCTAACCAGGGGCCAGAGGTATGGCCACTGGAAGAAAAAGCAGTGGAGAGGGATAGGAGGGAGAGGGGACATGACAGCAGAGAGGGATAAGACATGAGCAATGCTACTCACCTCAGTGGTCGCCATGCGTGGTGGGGGAACCACAGACACACAAACACTACTTCTCACTGTAGAACCACGCCATTTGAGAGTGAAGATTCACTCTCCCAGTACTCTTTACGTGCACACTTGAATACTGTCCTCCTTTTCTTTGGCTTTTACCTCCTCGAGGAACACACGCTCACTCCTGACTCCTCCTCCTCCAAACAAACACTCACACTCGGATTCTGTGTCTTTCGTTGCCTCCACTTTGTGTCATATTCTTTCCAAATTCCGCGTTTCGAATCTTCAGTGGTTTCATTGGGTTAAAAATTCGCTGTATATTCTTTCCCGTGACACTTCAGACTTGGGATGCACGGACATACACTTCCCCGGGGCACCACGGACTGGTATGCACTCGGCAATGAACAACTGCAACAGGGGGCAACTGTAATCAACTGCATGTCAATAAAAAGATTGATTACGGAAAAAGTTTGTATTGGGTCAACGTTTCACTGTGTAGAGTCAAACGTTTGTCCCAATAATATGATGGTCTGTAACGTGTCTGTTTCATTCTTGTTGACACAGAGACGTTTGGGTCGAGTGGGTGGCATCAGGGGGTAGAAATGTTGAACTAAACACCTGCCTAAGATGATATACTAAACACCTTCCTAAGATGGTACACTAAACACCTGCCTAAGATGATATACTAAACACCTGCCTAAGATGATAGACTAAACACCTGCCTGAGATAACACCTACAGTAAAGGTGATGCAGCTAAGTGTTTATATTTATGTACAGTAGTAAACCCGGTACATGTCAGTGAGCGCGGGAGGCAGTAATCCATGTAAAGGTGACGAAGTGAAGGTGAGAGTGAACATAGAGCGGTACTTCTCCCACCCTCCCTCTCCCAATCCTTCCCCAGCCAAGAGGCCTAGGCCTATGAGGCCTACGCTCCTCACAGACTTTCCACAATCCCCCTCTTACACCGTTCCCCAGTGTCCTGCCTCCTCTTGTTCTTAGCAAACCTCACTACACGTTCAACAATCTCTATCCTCAACTCCCACCACGAGTACCTGAACACAAGACTGATCAACCAGGATGTGGTGCCAACACAGGACTGCATGCTGCTGGCGGCAACAGTCTGACTGCTCATGCGCTAGAACAGGCGATCTGGTCTGGGACTGGCCCATCGAATACAGTACAGGTGAGTGGCGTTAGATGGTGTAATTTGGTTTTAATTTGGCCCTTTCCTTCAACGATGGTATCGAGTCATGAGTAGGGAGAATAGGCTGGGTACTTGGCATATACATATATACATACATATATATATATATATATATATATATATATATATATATATATATATATATATATATATATATATATATATATATATATATATATATATATATATATATATATACAAATACATGTACAAGGTATACAGGTCTAGAGGACATTAATGACATACTACTATATAGAAAGCCGCTTGTTATGCAGAGCATTTCGTTCAAATTAGGTCGATTATGTCCCAGGATGCGACCCACACCAGTCGACTATCAACCAGGTACCCAGTTTTACTGATGGGTGAACATGGACAACCGGTGTAAGGTAACACGCCCAATGTTTCCACCCTTGCCGGGAATCGAACCCAGACAACACATTTTATATATATATATATATATATATATATATATATATATATATATGGTGAAATATTTACCATCATTCTTTCAACAGTTGTCTTGTCGGAAGTGTACAGATATGACAGTTTGGATGATGCTCTGAACTGTAACCTTCCCGCCCCGTGTGTGTGTATTCACCTATATGTGGTTGCAGGAGTCGAGTCACAGCTCTGGCCCCATTTGTGTGTGTTCGTCACATCATGATAACCTGGAGCGCTACTTGTGATGGTTGAGTACAGCCAGTACCACCAGTATCAGACCTGGACTCGTGCTGGGAGGGAGGGGGAGGGGGGGATGGAATGAAGGAGGGAAGGAGGAGGTGGAGATGATGGAGGGAGGCGGGTAAGTTTCCAGCTCACCACCTCCGTAAGTGACCCACACCAGCAGTGACCCACACCATCAGTGACCCACACTTGACATGATAACAGCCTCGTTCCTGAACGCCGGATTCCTCTTCGTTCATATAACAATTACCAGCGAAGTCACTGGCTCACCTGTATCTTCACAGCTATGTAATATTTTATAATAATGTTATATATTTTATGCTAGCGGGATATATCACGTTATTTCGCTGGTCATTTTGCATCACGTCACTACAACACAAACACAACACTGTAGGCAGGAGCAAGGGTGTCTCCGTGGACCTCGGGCGGTGGTGGGGTATGTGGGGGATGAGTACCACAACATACCCAGGCAGGTGACTCTTGGGTTCAGGTGAGCTGCACCACCACCACACATACACTCCCCTGCCTCTACCCACACTGTTAACCTCAGTGACACACCCTCAAGTGTTGCTCCCAGCACCCAGGGGCGCATATCCTAGCCCTGGGGTGCTAGCAGGGGCGGCGTTGGGGTGTTCGGAGGTGTTGTCAGCGAGGTACAACGAGAGAGAAGCGGTGCGTGGTACCTCCACACCGGCTGAAGACGCTACACTGACCATCTTGAGTTCTGCTTAGCAAGAAGGAAGGTGGAATGTGAGGTAGGTGTTGCCGCCGCGCGAGCACTGCCCCCTCCCTCCCCCAACACACTCCAACAGCTCTTCAGTAAGCTGCTGCAAGCTTCACCTTAGCTTTGCTTGTGGTCTGTTCGCGGCGAAACACTGCAAGTCTCTTGAGACTACTCTGAGATGAACTGACGACCCGCTAACATCTTAAGCATCCGTTGACCTACTTCAAGGTTACGTAAAGACGATTCCGGGGGTCACCGCCCCCTCCGCGCGGCCCGGTCCCAGACAAGATTCTACCTGATCTCCCATCTTGGCAATACTTTTCAAGTGCTTGGTTGATGGGATGATCAACCAGGCTATTGATGTTAGCCGAAAGAAGTTTAACGTAAATATGCACTGCAATGTTCCTCTTACTGAAAACCAGTCAAGAACACATGAACGACGGTCAAGAACACATGAATGACGGTCAAGAACACATGAACGACGGTCAAGAACACATGAACGACGGTCAAGAACACATGAACGACGGTCAAGAACTCATGAACGACGGTCAAGAACACATGAACGACGGTCAAGAACACATGAACGACGGTCAAGAACACATGAACGACGGTCAAGAACACATGAACGACGGTCAAGAACACATGAACGACGGTCAAGAACACATGAATGACGGTCAAGAACACATGAACGACGGTCAAAAACACATGAACGACGGTCAAGAACACATGAACGACGGTCAAGAACACATGAACGACGGTCAAGAACACATGAACGACGGTCAAGAACACATGAATGACGGTCAAGAACACATGAATGACGGTCAAGAACACATGAACGACGGTCAAGAACACATGAATGACGGTCAAGAACACATGAACACACATGAATGACGGTCAAGAACACATGAATGACGGTCAAGAACACATGAATGACGGTCAAGAACACATGAACGACGGTCAAGAACACATGAATGACGGTCAAGAACACATGAATGACGGTCAAGAACACATGAACGACGGTCAAGAACACATGAATGACGGTCAAGAACACATGAATGACGGTCAAGAACACATGAACGACGGTCAAGAACACATGAACGACGGTCAAGAACACATGAATGACGGTCAAGAACAGATGAATGACGGTCAAGAACACATGAACGACGGTCAAGAACACATGAATGACGGTCAAGAACACATGAATGACGGTCAAGAACACATGAATGACGGTCAAGAACACATGAATGACGGTCAAGAACACATGAACGACGGTCAAGAACACATGAATGACGGTCAAGAACACATGAACGACGGTCAAGAACACATGAACGACGGTCAAGAACACATGAACGACGGTCAAGAACACATGAACGACGGTCAAGAACACATGAACGACGGTCAAGAACACATGAATGACGGTCAAGAACACATGAATGACGGTCAAGAACACATGAATGACGGTCAAGAACACATGAACGACGGTCAAGAACACATGAACGACGGTCAAGAACACATGAACGACGGTCAAGAACACATGAACGACGGTCAAGAACACATGAACGACGGTCAAGAACACATGAACGACGGTCAAGAACACATGAACATGAATGACGGTCAAGAACACATGAACGACGGTCAAGAACACATGAACGACGGTCAAGAACACATGAATGACGGTCAAGAACACATGAACGACGGTCAAGAACACATGAACGACGGTCAAGAACACATGAACGACGGTCAAGAACACATGAACGACGGTCAAGAACACATGAATGACGGTCAAGAACACATGAATGACGGTCAAGAACACATGAATGACGGTCAAGAACACATGAATGACGGTCAAGAACACATGAACGACGGTCAAGAACACATGAATGACGGTCAAGAACACATGAACGACGGTCAAGAACACATGAACGACGGTCAAGAACACATGAATGACGGTCAAGAACACATGAATGACGGTCAAGAACACATGAATGACGGTCAAGAACACATGAATGACGGTCAAGAACACATGAATGACGGTCAAGAACACATGAATGACGGTCAAGAACACATGAACGACGGTCAAGAACACATGAATGACGGTCAAGAACACATGAACGACGGTCAAGAACACATGAATGACGGTCAAAAACACATGAACGACGGTCAAGAACACATGAATGACGGTCAAGAACACATGAATGACGGTCAAGAACACATGAACGACGGTCAAGAACACATGAACGACGGTCAAGAACACATGAATGACGGTCAAGAACACATGAATGACGGTCAAGAACACATGAATGACGGTCAAGAACACATGAATGACGGTCAAGAACACATGAATGACGGTCAAGAACACATGAATGACGGTCAAGAACACATGAATGACGGTCAAGAACACATGAATGACGGTCAAGAACACATGAACGACGGTCAAGAACACATGAACGACGGTCAAGAACATATGAATGACGGTCAAGAACACATGAATGACGGTCAAGAACACATGAATGACGGTCAAGAACACATGAATGACGGTCAAGAACACATGAATGACGGTCAAGAACACATGAACGACGGTCAAGAACACACGAACGACGGTCAAGAACACATGAATGACGGTCAAGAACACATGAATGACGGTCAAGAACACATGAATGACGGTCAAGAACACATGAACGACGGTCAAGAACGACGGTCAAGAACACATGAATGACGGTCAAGAACACATGAATGACGGTCAAGAACACATGAATGACGGTCAAGAACACATGAATGACGGTCAAGAACACATGAATGACGGTCAAGAACACATGAATGACGGTCAAGAACACATGAACGACGGTCAAGAACACATGAACGACGGTCAAGAACACATGAATGACGGTCAAGAACACATGAATGACGGTCAAGAACACATGAATGACGGTCAAGAACACATGAATGACGGTCAAGAACACATGAACGACGGTCAAGAACACATGAATGACGGTCAAGAACACATGAATGACGGTCAAGAACACATGAATGACGGTCAAGAACACATGAATGACGGTCAAGAACACATGAATGGCGGTCAAGAACACATGAATGGCGGTCAAGAACACATGAATGACGGTCAAGAACACATGAACGACGGTCAAGAACACATGAATGACGGTCAAGAACACATGAATGACGGTCAAGAACACATGAATGACGGTCAAGAACACATGAATGGCGGTCAAGAACACATGAATGGCGGTCAAGAACACATGAATGACGGTCAAGAACACATGAACGACGGTCAAGAACACATGAATGACGGTCAAGAACACATGAACGACGGTCAAGAACACATGAATGACGGTCAAGAACACATGAATGACGGTCAAGAACACATGAATGGCGGTCAAGAACACATGAATGACGGTCAAGAACACATGAATGGCGGTCAAGAACACATGAATGGCGGTCAAGAACACATGAATGACGGTCAAGAACACATGAACGACGGTCAAGAACACATGAATGACGGTCACGAACACATGAACGACGGTCAAGAACACATGAATGACGGTCAAGAACACATGAATGACGGTCAAGAACACATGAATGGCGGTCAAGAACACATGAATGGCGGTCAAGAACACATGAATGACGGTCAAGAACACATGAATGGCGGTCAAGAACACATGAATGACGGTCAAGAACACATGAATGGCGGTCAAGAACACATGAATGACGGTCAAGAACACATGAATGACGGTCAAGAACACATGAATGACGGTCAAGAACACATGAATGACGGTCAAGAACACATGAATGGCGGTCAAGAACACATGAATGGCGGTCAAGAACACATGAATGACGGTCAAGAACACATGAACGACGGTCAAGAACACATGAACGACGGTCAAGAACACATGAATGACGGTCAAGAACACATGAACGACGGTCAAGAACACATGAATGACGGTCAAGAACACATGAACGACGGTCAAGAACACATGAATGACGGTCAAGAACACATGAATGACGGTCAAGAACACATGAACGACGGTCAAGAACACATGAACGACGGTCAAGAACACATGAATGGCGGTCAAGAACACATGAATGACGGTCAAGAACACATGAATGACGGTCAAGAACACATGAATGACGGTCAAGAACACATGAATGACGGTCAAGAACACATGAATGACGGTCAAGAACACATGAATGACGGTCAAGAACACATGAATGACGGTCAAGAACACATGAACGACGGTCAAGAACACATGAATGACGGTCAAGAACATATGAATGACGGTCAAGAACACATGAATGACGGTCAAGAACACATGAATGACGGTCAAGAACACATGAATGACGGTCAAGAACACATGAACGACGGTCAAGAACACATGAACGACGGTCAAGAACACATGAACGACGGTCAAGAACACATGAACGACGGTCAAGAACACATGAACGACGGTAAAGAACACATGAACGACGGTCAAGAACACATGAACGACGGTCAAGAACACATGAACGACGGTCAAGAACACATGAACGACGGTCAAGAACACATGAATGACGGTCAAGAACACATGAACGACGGTCAAGAACACATGTATGACGGTCAAGAACACATGAACGACGGTCAAGAACACATGAACGACGGTCAAGAACACATGAATGACGGTCAAGAACACATGAACGACGGTCAAGAACACATGAATGACGGTCAAGAACACATGAATGACGGTCAAGAACACATGAATGACGGTCAAGAACACATGAATGACGGTCAAGAACACATGAATGACGGTCAAGAACACATGAATGACGGTCAAGAACACATGAATGGCGGTCAAGAACACATGAATGGCGGTCAAGAACACATGAATGACGGTCACGAACACATGAACGACGGTCAAGAACACATGAACGACGGTCAAGAACACATGAACGACGGTCAAGAACACATGAACGACGGTCAAGAACACATGAATGACGGTCAAGAACACATGAACGACGGTCAAGAACACATGAATGACGGTCAAGAACACATGAACGACGGTCAAGAACACATGAACGACGGTCAAGAACACATGAATGACGGTCAAGAACACATGAACGACGGTCAAGAACACATGAATGACGGTCAAGAACACATGAATGACGGTCAAGAACACATGAATGGCGGTCAAGAACACATGAATGGCGGTCAAGAACACATGAATGACGGTCAAGAACACATGAACGACGGTCAAGAACACATGAATGACGGTCAAGAACACATGAACGACGGTCAAGAACACATGAATGACGGTCAAGAACACATGAATGACGGTCAAGAACACATGAATGGCGGTCAAGAACACATGAATGACGGTCAAGAACACATGAATGGCGGTCAAGAACACATGAATGGCGGTCAAGAACACATGAATGACGGTCAAGAACACATGAACGACGGTCAAGAACACATGAATGACGGTCAAGAACACATGAACGACGGTCAAGAACACATGAATGACAGTCAAGAACACATGAATGACGGTCAAGAACACATGAATGACGGTCAAGAACACATGAATGGCGGTCAAGAACACATGAATGACGGTCAAGAACACATGAATGGCGGTCAAGAACACATGAATGACGGTCAAGAACACATGAATGACGGTCAAGAACACATGAATGACGGTCAAGAACACATGAATGACGGTCAAGAACACATGAATGACGGTCAAGAACACATGAATGACGGTCAAGAACACATGAATGACGGTCAAGAACACATGAATGACGGTCAAGAACACATGAATGACGGTCAAGAACACATGAATGACGGTCAAGAACACATGAATGACGGTCAAGAACACATGAACGACGGTCAAGAACACATGAATGACGGTCAAGAACACATGAACGACGGTCAAGAACACATGAACGACGGTCAAGAACACATGAACGACGGTCAAGAACACATGAACGACGGTCAAGAACACATGAATGACGGTCAAGAACACATGAACGACGGTCAAGAACACATGAACGACGGTCAAGAACACATGAATGACGGTCAAGAACACATGAACGACGGTCAAGAACACATGAACGACGGTCAAGAACACATGAATGACGGTCAAGAACACATGAATGACGGTCAAGAACACATGAACGACGGTCAAGAACACATGAATGACGGTCAAGAACACATGAATGACGGTCAAGAACACATGAACGACGGTCAAGAACACATGAATGACGGTCAAGAACACATGAACGACGGTCAAGAACACATGAACGACGGTCAAGAACACATGAATGACGGTCAAGAACACATGAATGACGGTCAAGAACACATGAACGACGGTCAAGAACACATGAATGACGGTCAAGAACACATGAACGACGGTCAAGAACACATGAATGACGGTCAAGAACACATGAATGACGGTCAAGAACACATGAATGACGGTCAAGAACACATGAACGACGGTCAAGAACACATGAATGACGGTCAAGAACACATGAACGACGGTCAAGAACACATGAACGACGGTCAAGAACACATGAATGACGGTCAAGAACACATGAATGACGGTCAAGAACACATGAATGACGGTCAAGAACACATGAATGACGGTCAAGAACACATGAATGACGGTCAAGAACACATGAATGACGGTCAAGAACACATGAATGACGGTCAAGAACACATGAATGACGGTCAAGAACACATGAATGACGGTCAAGAACACATGAATGACGGTCAAGAACACATGAATGACGGTCAAGAACACATGAATGACGGTCAAGAACACATGAATGACGGTCAAGAACACATGAATGACGGTCAAGAACACATGAACGACGGTCAAGAACACATGAATGACGGTCAAGAACACATGAATGACGGTCAAGAACACATGAACGACGGTCAAGAACACATGAATGACGGTCAAGAACACATGAATGACGGTCAAGAACACATGAATGACGGTCAAGAACACATGAATGACGGTCAAGAACACATGAATGACGGTCAAGAACACATGAATGACGGTCAAGAACACATGAATGACGGTCAAGAACACATGAATGACGGTCAAGAACACATGAATGACGGTCAAGAACACATGAATGACGGTCAAGAACACATGAATGACGGTCAAGAACACATGAAAGGCTCAACAGATGAAAGGGTCAATAACAGATGAATGACGGTCACGAACACATGAACGACGGTCAAGAACACATGAATGACGGTCAAGAACACATGAATGACGGTCACGAACACATGAATGACGGTCAAGAACACATGAATGACGGTCAAGAACACATGAATGACGGTCAAGAACACATGAACGACGGTCAAGAACACATGAATGACGGTCAAGAACACATGAATGACGGTCACGAACACATGAATGACGGTCAAGAACACATGAAAGGCTCAACAGATGAAAGGCTCAATAACATGAAAGGCTCAATAACATGAAAGGCTCAATAACAGATGAAAGGCTCAATAACAGAAAGGCTCAATAACAGATGAAAGGCTCAATAACAGATGAAAGGCTCAATAACAGATGAAAGGCTCAATAACAGAAAGGCTCAATAACAGATGAAAGGCTCAATAACAGATGAAAGGCTCAATAACAGATGAAAGGCTCAATAACAGATGAAAGGCTTAACAGATGAAAGGCTCAACAGATGAAAGGCTCAACAGATGAAAGGCTCAATAACAGATGAAAGGCTCAATAACAGATGAAAGGCTCAATAACAGATGAAAGGCTCAATAACAGATGAAAGGCTCAATAACAGATGAAAGGGTCAATAACAGATGAAAGGCTCAATAACAGATGAAAGGCTCAATAACAGATGAAAGGCTCAATAACAGATGAAAGGCTCAATAACAGATGAAAGGGTCAATAACAGATGAAAGGCTCAATAACAGATGAAAGGCTCAATAACAGATGAAAGGCTCAATAACAGATGAAAGGGTCAATAACAGATGAAAGGCTCAATAACAGATGAAATGTCATGTGGGTTATCGATACGTGGATGGGGTAAGAATACTCACGTAGGCTGGTAGTACGTATAATATATAACGGGAAGTATGGAAACGCCAACAGCCGACCTGCCTCTCTCTGCTGCCTACTACGACTGACTCACAAGTGCCTACAGGTGAGGGTGTTTGAAATCCTGCTATGGTCAGCAGCAATATGAATACAGTCAATGATTCACACAGACGGTTGGTAGTGAGTCATCTACTGGTACACTGGTTACTGGTAACTGGTTACTAGGAACTGGTACTGCTACTGAGAGGGTTAGCGGAATGAACCAATAAGAAAGTACTTGATGTCTTGAGAGCCACTCTCAATCCCAACAGTGAAACTTGGGATGAAGTTATACCTGATGTGCAGTGTGCTATAAATTCTGCTTACAATGTTTCTATAGGTGACACTCCACATTATGCATTGTACGGTGTAGATAAACGTTTGCCTTATGAGTTGTTATATTCTAATCCGAAACCCACATGACAGAAAAGCCCAATAACAGATGAAAGGCTCAATAACAGATGAAAGGCTCAATAACAGATGAAAGGCTCAATAACAGATGAAAGGCTCAATAACAGATGGAAGGCTCAATAACAGATGAAAGGCTCCATAACAGATGAAAGGCTCAACAGATGAAAGGCTCAATAACAGATGAAAGGCTCAATAACAGATGAAAGGCTCAATAACAGATGAAAGCCTCAATAACAGATGAAAGCCTCAATAACAGATGAAAGCCTCAATAACAGATGAAAGCCTCAATAACTGATGAAAGCCTCAATAACAGATGAAAGCCTCAATAACTGATGAAAGCCTCAATAACTGATGAAAGCCTCAATAACAGATGAAAGGCTCAATAACAGATGAAAGGCTCAATAACAGATGAAAGGCTCAATAACAGATGAAAGGCTCAATAACAGATGAAAGGCTCAATAACAGATGAAAGGCTCAATAACAGATGAAAGGCTCAATAACAGATGAAAGGCTCAATAACAGATGAAAGGCTCCATAACAGATGAAAGGCTCAATAACAGATGAAAGGCTCAATAACAGATGAAAGGCTCAATAACAGATGAAAGGCTCAATAACAGATGAAAGGCTCAATAACAGATGAAAGGCTCAATAACAGATGAAAGGCTCCATAACAGATGAAAGGCTCAACAGATGAAAGGCTCAATAACAGATGAAAGGCTCAATAACAGATGAAAGGCTCCATAACAGATGAAAGGCTCAATAACAGATGAAAGGCTCAATAACAGATGAAAGGCTCAATAACAGATGAAAGGCTCAATAACAGATGAAAAGCCCAATAACAGATGAAAGGGTCAATAACAGATGAAAGGCTCAATAACAGATGAAAGGCTCAATAACAGATGAAAGGCTCAATAACAGATGAAAGGCTCAATAACAGATGAAAGGCTCAATAACAGATGAAAGGCTCCATAACAGATGAAAGGCTCAATAACAGATGAAAGGCTCAATAACAGATGAAAGGCTCAATAACAGATGAAAGGCTCAATAACAGATGAAAGGCTCCATAACAGATGAAAGGCTCAACAGATGAAAGGCTCAATAACAGATGAAAGGCTCAATAACAGATGAAAGGCTCCATAACAGATGAAAGGCTCAATAACAGATGAAAGGGTCAATAACAGATGAAAGGCTCAATAACAGATGAAAGGCTCAATAACAGATGAAAAGCCCAATAACAGATGAAAGGGTCAATAACAGATGAAAGGCTCAATAACAGATGAAAGGCTCAATAACAGATGAAAGGGTCAATAACAGATGAAAGGGTCAATAACAGATGAAAGGCTCAATAACAGATGAAAGGGTCAATAACAGATGAAAGGCTCAATAACAGATGAAAGGCTCAATAACAGATGAAAAGCCCAATAACAGATGAAAGGGTCAATAACAGATGAAAGGCTCAATAACAGATGAAAGGCTCAATAACAGATGAAAGGGTCAATAACAGATGAAAGGGTCAATAACAGATGAAAGGCTCAACAGATGAAAGGCTCAATAACAGATGAAAGGCTCAATAACAGATGAAAGGCTCCATAACAGATGAAAGGGTCAATAACAGATGAAAGGGT
Source organism: Cherax quadricarinatus (assembly GCF_038502225.1). Classification (NCBI taxonomy): domain Eukaryota; kingdom Metazoa; phylum Arthropoda; class Malacostraca; order Decapoda; family Parastacidae; genus Cherax; species Cherax quadricarinatus. The sequence goes on from NC_091311.1 coordinate 44,622,410, forward strand.
CAATAACAGATGAAAGGCTCAATAACAGATGGAAGGCTCAATAACAGATGAAAGGCTCCATAACAGATGAAAGGCTCAACAGATGAAAGGCTCAATAACAGATGAAAGGCTCAATAACAGATGAAAGGCTCAATAACAGATGAAAGGGTCAATAACAGATGAAAGGGTCAATAACAGATGAAAGGCTCAATAACAGATGAAAGGGTCAATAACAGATGAAAGGGTCAATAACAGATGAAAGGGTCAATAACAGATGAAAGGGTCAATAACAGATGAAAGGGTCAATAACAGATGAAAGGGTCAATAACAGATGAAAGGCTCAATAACAGATGAAAGGCTCAATAACAGATGGAAGGCTTAATAACAGATGAAAGGCTCAATAACAGATGAAAGGCTCAATAACAGATGGAAGGCTTAATAACAGATGAAAGGCTCAATAACAGATGGAAGGCTTAATAACAGATGAAAGGCTCAATAACAGATGGAAGGCTCAATAACAGATGAAAGGGTCAATAACAGATGAAAGGCTCAATAACAGATGAAAGGGTCAATAACAGATGAAAGGCTCAATAACAGATGAAAGGCTCAATAACAGATGAAAGGCTCAATAACTGATGAAAGGGTCACTAACAGATGAAAGGGTCAATAACAGATGAAAGGCTCAATAACTGATGAAAGGGTCACTAACAGATGAAAGGCTCAATAACAGATGAAAGGCTCAATAACAGATGAAAGGCTCCATAACAGATGAAAGGCTCAACAGATGAAAGGCTCAATAACAGATGAAAGGCTCAATAACAGATGAAAGGCTCCATAACAGATGAAAGGGTCAATAACAGATGAAAGGGTCAATAACAGATGAAAGGCTCAATAACAGATGGAAGGCTCAATAACAGATGAAAGGCTCCATAACAGATGAAAGGCTCAACAGATGAAAGGCTCAATAACAGATGAAAGGCTCAATAACAGATGAAAGGCTCAATAACAGATGAAAGGGTCAATAACAGATGAAAGGGTCAATAACAGATGAAAGGCTCAATAACAGATGAAAGGGTCAATAACAGATGGAAGGCTTAATAACAGATGAAAGGCTCAATAACAGATGAAAGGCTCAATAACAGATGAAAGGCTCAATAACAGATGGAAGGCTTAATAACAGATGAAAGGCTCAATAACAGATGAAAGGCTCAATAACAGATGGAAGGCTTAATAACAGATGAAAGGCTCAATAACAGATGAAAGGCTCAATAACAGATGGAAGGCTTAATAACAGATGAAAGGCTCAATAACAGATGGAAGGCTTAATAACAGATGAAAGGCTCAATAACAGATGGAAGGCTTAATAACAGATGAAAGGCTCAATAACAGACGAAAGGCTCAATAACAGATGAAAGGCTTAATAACAGATGAAAGGCTCAATAACAGATGGAAGGCTCAATAACAGATGAAAGGCTTAATAACAGATGAAAGGCTCAATAACAGATGAAAGGCTTAATAACAGATGAAAGGCTCAATAACAGATGAAAGGCTTAATAACAGATGAAAGGCTCAATAACAGATGAAAGGCTCAATAACAGACGAAAGGCTCAATAACAGATGAAAGGCTCAATAACAGATGAAAGGCTCAATAACAGACGAAAGAGTCAAGAACAGATGAAAGGCTCAATAACAGATGAAAGGGTCAAGAACAGAAGAAAATATAGACGCTAACAGATGAAGATAAGATTTTCTTCGGATTTTTAACCCCGGAGGGTTAGCCACCCAGGATAACCCAAGAAAGTCAGTGCGTCATCGAGGACTGTCTAATTTATTTCCATTGTGGTCCTCAATCTTGTCCCCCAGGATGCCACCCACAACAGTCGACTAACACCCAGGTACCTATTTGCTGCTAGGTGAACAGGACAACAGGTGTAAGGAAACACGTCGAAATGTTCCCGTCCTTCCGGGAATCGAACCCGGGCCCTCCGTGTGTGAAGCGAGAGCTTTAGCCACCAGGCCACCGGGGTACCAAGAACGCATCAGCAGAGTGACGTCTACAACCAGGGGACAGATGCAGTAAAGTGACGAAGAATTTAGAAAAAGAGCTGTCCTTAGGTCTAGAAAAACTGGAACAGCAAACGCACCAACAGTGATAACAACAGAAAAAGCAACATCTAGCGGGGAGATGCTTCTCAGTCCTGGCGTTGGTTTTAAACAAGGTTGTAGGAGATGCAGATATTAGGCGATCAGTCCCTCAGTCTTGGCGTGTGTTCAGCCCCACTACTGCTTTCTCCTCCGTGTTTCGACTGAAAAAGGCTGCTGAACAGGCGAAACGTCTCGCCAACACAGATATGAAACTGTTGCACATGTCTTACAGATCTACTGGTTGGTATTACAAACCAATAACACGGTGACACAAGGGATTACTCTCGATAAGTTTGGCGTAAATGAATTTATGCCTGGTTAATACCTCTATGATCAGTGTGTATTGTACCTGAGACACTTATTTCTCTCAGTTCCTTGCGGTTCGTGAGGAACACATCAAGCCTATTATCATATACAGTACTCTCTGTTATGTCCGTGCCAACTTAGGAGATCTCTAGTAAGCGTCTGTTGGTCTAGAATTATTCCTGCTGCCGCTATACAAAAGAGGTAAACAACAGGATGGAAAGAGGAAGTCGGTACATGGGTGGAAAGCAACGGAGAGTGCTAGGATGGAAGGTAACGGACAGTGCTAGGATGGAAGGTAACGCACAGTGCTAGGATGGAAGGTAACGCACAGTGCTAGGATGGAAGGTAACTGAGAGTGCTAGGATGGAAGGTAACGGACAGTGCTTGGATGGAAGGTAACGGACAGTGCTTGGATGGAAGGTAACGGACAGTGCTAGGATGGAAAGAGGAAGTCATGCTTAGGATGGAGGAATTCAGAGCAAGGATGAAATTAAAAGACCAGTGACTCATCCTGTCCCTGATATATATATATATATATATATATATATATATATATATATATATATATATATATATATATATATATATATATACATATAAACGACACGGTGGAAGAAACTGAATCCTGCGTCACTGTTTACAGGTGACGTATAATGTACGAGTAAGATAACACCTGACAGGGATAGGCTTCAAGATCACTTGAACAGGCGGCAGACCTTGCCAGGTAAGGTGGCGTCTTGCGTTCCGTCTTGACAAGTGCAAAGATGAAGGGAGGGGGGGAGTACATAAATATATAAAACCTGGAAGATGGGAAGCTCTACTTTATGTGTAAAGGGGGAAAAAGATCCAGGAGCTAGCATTTCTACAGGCTTGATCAACGTGGCTGTTGATGCTAGGCGCACGGAGTTCTGGTTTATACCAGCAAAATACCTCCGGTACCCTTGTATTATTCTGATAAAACCTGATCACCTCCCATTCCCGCAGGCGCTGTATGATCCCTGCTGTTTTAGCGCTTCCACAAGAATACATTAATAATTGACCCCAGAGAGGGCCAAGTGGAAAAAAACTCAAGAACCGGTCCTAGTAAACCACAGAGGACGGCCTTGTCTGGTAGCTGTGACCTAGCATTACTGCAGTACCTGTCTTAGCTACCTAGCATTACTGCAGACCCGTCCTAGCTGCTGGGGGAGGCGTTAGGTGTACACCTCCAGTGCACCCGACGCACTCTCTTATAAAAGACTCACACGTTAGACTCACCCTGGTAGTGAAGACTCACCCTGATAGTGAAGACTCACCCTGGTAGTGTACTCACCCTGATAGTGAAGACTCACCCTGGTAGTGTAGACTCACCCTGGTAGTGAAGACTCACCCTGGTAGTGTAGACTCACCCTGATAGTGAAGACTCACCCTGGTAGTGTAGACTCACCCTGGTAGTGTAGACTCACCCTGATAGTGAAGACTCACCCTGGTAGTGTAGACTCACCCTGGTAGTGTAGACTCACCCTGGTAGTGTAGACTCACCCTGGTAGTGTAGACTCACCCTGGTAGTGAAGACTCACCCTAGTAGTGTAGACTCACCCTGGTAGTGTAAACTCAGCCTAGTAGTGTAGACACACCCTGGTAGTGAAGACTCACCCTGGTAGTGAAGACTCACCCTAGTAGTGAAGACTCACCATGGTAGTGTAGACACACCCTGGTAGTGAAGACTCACCCTAGTAGTGTAGACTCACCCTGGTAGTGTAGACTCACCCAAGTAGTGTAGACTCACCCTGGTAGTGTAGACTCACCCAAGTAGTGTAGACTCACCCTGGTAGTGTAGACTCACCCTGGTAGTGTAGACTCACCCTGGTAGTGTAGACACACCCTGGTAGTGTAGACTCACCCTAGTAGTGTAGACTCACCCTGGTAGTGTAGACTCACCCTGGTAGTGAAGACTCACCCTGGTAGTGTAGACTCACCCTGGTAGTGTAGACTCACCCTGGTAGTGTAGACTCACCCTGGTAGTGTAGACTCACCCTGGTAGTGAAGACTCACCCTAGTAGTGTAGACTCACCCTGGTAGTGTAGACTCACCCTGGTAGTGTAGACTCACCCTGGTAGTGTAGACACACCCTGGTAGTGTAGACTCACCCTGGTAGTGTAGACTCACCCTGGTAGTGTAGACTCACCCTGGTAGTGTAGACTCACCCTGGTAGTGTAGACTCACCCTGGTAGTGTAGACTCACCCTGGTAGTGTAGACTCTCACTGGTAGTGTAGACTCACCCTGGTAGTGTAGACTCACCCTGGTAGTGTAGACTCACCCTGCTAGTGAAGACTCACCCTGGTAGTGTAGACTCACCCTGGTAGTGTAGACTCACCCTGGTAGTGTAGACATACCCTGGTAGTGTAGACACACCCTGGTAGTGTACTCACCCTGGTAGTGTAGACACACCCTGGTAGTGAAGACTCACCCTGGTAGTGTAGACTCACCCTGGTAGTGTAGACTCACCCTGGTAGTGTAGACTCACCCTGGTAGTGTAGACTCTCACTGGTAGTGTAGACTCACCCTGGTAGTGTAGACTCACCCTGGTAGTGTAGACTCACCCTGGTAGTGTAGACTCACCCTGGTAGTGTAGACTCACCCTGGTAGTGTAGACTCACCCTGGTAGTGTAGACTCACCCTGGTAGTGTAGACACACCCTGGTAGTGTACTCACCCTGGTAGTGTAGACACACCCTGGTAGTGTAGACACGCCCTGGTAGTGAAGACTCACCCTGGTAGTGTACTCACCCTGGTAGTGTAGACTCACCCTGGTAGTGTAGACTCACCCTGGTAGTGTAGACACACCCTGGTAGTGAAGACTCAGCCTAGTAGTGTAGACTCACCCTGGTAGTGTAGACTCACCCTGGTAGTGAAGACTCACCCTAGTAGTGTAGACTCACCCTGGTAGTGTAGACTCACCCTGGTAGTGTAGACATACCCTGGTAGTGTAGACACACCCTGGTAGTGTACTCACCCTGGTAGTGTAGACACACTCTGGTAGTGTAGACACGCCCTGGTAGTGAAGACTCACCCTGGTAGTGTACTCACCCTGGTAGTGTAGACTCACCCTGGTAGTGTAGACACACCCTGGTAGTGTAGACACACCCTGGTAGTGTAGACACACCCTGGCAGTGTAGACACACCCTGGTAGTGTAGACTCACCCTGGTAGACTCACCCTGGTAGTGTAGACACACCCTGGTAATGTAGACTCACCCTGGTAGTGTAGACACACCCTGGTAGTGTAGACTCACCCTGGTAGTGTAGACACACACTGGTAGTGTAGACTCACCCTGGTAGTGTAGACACACACTGGTAGTGTAGATACGCCCTGGTAGCGTAGACTCACACTGGTAGTGTAGACACACACTGGTAGTGTAGACACACTCTGGTAGTGTAGACTCACACTGGTAGTATAGACTCACACTGGTAGTGTAGACACACTCTGGTAGTGTAGACACACACTGGTAGTGTAGACTCACGCTGGTAGTGTAGACTCACCCTGGTAGTGTAGACACACACTGGTAGTGTAGACACACACGTAGTGTAGACTCACACTGGTAGTGTAGACACTCTGGTAGTGTAGACACTCACTGGTAGTGTAGACTCACCCTGGTAGTGTAGACTCACCCTGGTAGTGTAGACTCACCCTGGTAGTGTAGACTCACCCTGGTAGTGTAGACTCACCCTGGTAGTGTAGACTCACCCTGGTAGCGTAGACTCACCGTGATAAGAGTCTCACATTAGCTGATCCTTCAAGTAGAAAATTAAGTCTTCATTTCACGTGTACACCAGCAATCAGTACAGAAAGAACACTACTCTGTGAAATATAGACAGTCCCGACAAGTTAATGAATAAGACATATGCAACACCTGGGTATCCTTACTGCCGAAACGTTACGCCTGCATGGTAGGCTTGTCTTCATAGAATATGTTAGTTTAGTCAAGTTGTGATGGCTCTGCTGTGATATGCTGGCCGCTGCGTATCTGTCGGTGTATATAAACCAAGAAGTTTGTGTATCTCAGTGTATATACACTAAGACGTGTGAATCTCCCAACGTATACACTGAGAAATGTGTATTTGCCATTATATTTACAATATATATATATATATATATATATATATATATATATATATATATATATAGTAAATATATATATATATATATATATATATATATATATATATATATATATATATATATATATATATATATATATATATATATTCATGGTATATTATGGTAGTAGGTTGGTAGACAGCAACCACCCAGGGAAGTACTACCGTCCTGCCAGATGACTGTGAAACAAAAACCTGTAACTGTTTTGCATGATGGTAGGATTGCTGGTTTCTTTTTCTGTCTCATAAACACGCTAAGATAACAGGGATATCTTGCTACTCCTACTTACACTTTGGTCACACTTCACAGACACGCACATGCATATATATATATACATACATCTAGGTTTTTCTCCTTTTTCTAAATAGCTCTTGTTCTTTTTTATTTCTTCTATTGTCCATGGGGAAGTGGAAAAGAATCTTTCCTCCGTAAGCCATGCGTGTCGTATGAGGCGACTAAAATGCCGGGAGCAATGGGCTAGTAACCCCTTCTCCTGTATACAATTACTAAAAAAGAGAAGAAGAAAAACTTTATAAAACTGGGTTGCTTAAATGTGCGTGGATGTAGTGCGGATGACAAGAAACAGATGATTGCTGATGTTATGAATGAAAAGAAGTTGGATGTCCTGGCCCTAAGCGAAACAAAGCTGAAGGGGGTAGGAGAGTTTCAGTGGGGGGAAATAAATGGGATTAAATCTGGAGTATCTGAGAGAGTTAGAGCAAAGGAAGGGGTAGCAGTAATGTTAAATGATCAGTTATGGAAGGAGAAAAGAGAATATGAATGTGTAAATTCAAGAATTATGTGGATTAAAGTAAAGGTTGGATGCGAGAAGTGGGTCATAATAAGCGTGTATGCACCTGGAGAAGAGAGGAATGCAGAGGAGAGAGAGAGATTTTGGGAGATGTTAAGTGAATGTATAGGAGCCTTTGAACCAAGTGAGAGAGTAATTGTGGTAGGGGACTTGAATGCTAAAGTAGGAGAAACTTTTAGAGAGGGTGTGGTAGGTAAGTTTGGGGTGCCAGGTGTAAATGATAATGGGAGCCCTTTGATTGAACTTTGTATAGAAAGGGGTTTAGTTATAGGTAATACATATTTTAAGAAAAAGAGGATAAATAAGTATACACGATATGATGTAGGGCGAAATGACAGTAGTTTGTTGGATTATGTATTGGTAGATAAAAGACTGTTGAGTAGACTTCAGGATGTACATGTTTATAGAGGGGCCACAGATATATCAGATCACTTTCTAGTTGTAGCTACACTGAGAGTAAAAGGTAGATGGGATACAAGGAGAATAGAAGCATCAGGGAAGAGAGAGGTGAAGGTTTATAAACTAAAAGAGGAGGCAGTTAGGGTAAGATATAAACAGCTATTGGAGGATAGATGGGCTAATGAGAGCATAGGCAATGGGGTCGAAGAGGTATGGGGTAGGTTTAAAAATGTAGTGTTAGAGTGTTCAGCAGAAGTTTGTGGTTACAGGAAAGTGGGTGCAGGAGGGAAGAGGAGCGATTGGTGGAATGATGATGTAAAGAGAGTAGTAAGGGAGAAAAAGTTAGCATATGAGAAGTTTTTACAAAGTAGAAGTGATGCAAGGAGGGAAGAGTATATGGAGAAAAAGAGAGAGGTTAAGAGAGTGGTGAAGCAATGTAAAAAGAGAGCAAATGAGAGAGTGGGTGAGATGTTATCAACAAATTTTGTTGAAAATAAGAAAAAGTTTTGGAGTGAGATTAACAAGTTAAGAAAGCCTAGAGAACAAATGGATTTGTCAGTTAAAAATAGGAGAGGAGAGTTATTAAATGGAGAGTTAGAGGTATTGGGAAGATGGAAGGAATATTTTGAGGAATTGTTAAATGTTGATGAAGATAGGGAAGCTGTGATTTCGTGTATAGGGCAAGGAGGAATAACATCTTGTAGGAGTGAGGAAGAGCCAGTTGTGAGTGTGGGGGAAGTTCGTGAGGCAGTAGGTAAAATGAAAGGGGGTAAGGCAGCCGGGATTGATGGGATAAAGATAGAAATGTTAAAAGCAGGTGAGGATATAGTTCTGGAGTGGTTGGTGCAATTATTTAATAAATGTATGGAAGAGGGTAAGGTACCTAGGGATTGGCAGAGAGCATGCATAGTTCCTTTGTATAAAGGCAAAGGGGATAAAAGAGAGTGCAAAAATTATAGGGGGATAAGTCTGTTGAGTGTACCTGGTAAAGTGTATGGTAGAGTTATAATTGAAAGAATTAAGAGTAAGACGGAGAATAGGATAGCAGATGAACAAGGAGGCTTTAGGAAAGGTAGGGGGTGTGTGGACCAGGTGTTTACAGTGAAACATATAAGTGAACAGTATTTAGATAAGGCTAAAGAGGTCTTTGTGGCATTTATGGATTTGGAAAAGGCGTATGACAGGGTGGATAGGGGGGCAATGTGGCAGATGTTGCAAGTGTATGGTGTAGGAGGTAGGTTACTGAAAGCAGTGAAGAGTTTTTACGAGGATAGTGAGGCTCAAGTTAGAGTATGTAGGAAAGAGGGAAATTTTTTCCCAGTAAAAGTAGGCCTTAGACAAGGATGTGTGATGTCACCGTGGTTGTTTAATATATTTATAGATGGGGTTGTAAGAGAAGTAAATGCGAGGGTCTTGGCAAGAGGCGTGGAGTTAAAAGATAAAGAATCACACACAAAGTGGGAGTTGTCACAGCTGCTCTTTGCTGATGACACTGTGCTCTTGGGAGATTCTGAAGAGAAGTTGCAGAGATTGGTGGATGAATTTGGTAGGGTGTGCAAAAGAAGAAAATTAAAGGTGAATACAGGAAAGAGTAAGGTTATGAGGCTAACAAAAAGATTAGGTGATGAAAGATTGAATATCAGATTGGAGGGAGAGAGTATGGAGGAGGTGAACGTATTCAGATATTTGGGAGTGGACGTGTCAGCGGATGGGTCTATGAAAGATGAGGTGAATCATAGAATTGATGAGGGAAAAAGAGTGAGTGGTGCACTTAGGAGTCTGTGGAGACAAAGAACTTTGTCCTTGGAGGCAAAGAGGGGAATGTATGAGAGTATAGTTTTACCAACGCTCTTATATGGGTGTGAAGCGTGGGTGATGAATGTTGCAGCGAGGAGAAGGCTGGAGGCAGTGGAGATGTCATGTCTGAGGGCAATGTGTGGTGTGAATATAATGCAGAGAATTCGTAGTTTGGAAGTTAGGAGGAGGTGCGGGATTACCAAAACTGTTGTCCAGAGGGCTGAGGAAGGGTTGTTGAGGTGGTTCGGACATGTAGAGAGAATGGAGCGAAACAGAATGACTTCAAGAGTGTATCAGTCTGTAGTGGAAGGAAGGCGGGGTAGGGGTCGGCCTAGGAAGGGTTGGAGGGAGGGGGTAAAGGAGGTTTTGTGTGCGAGGGGCTTGGACTTCCAGCAGGCATGCGTGAGCGTGTTTGATAGGAGTGAATGGAGACAAATGGTTTTTAATACTTGACGTGCTGTTGGAGTGTGAGCAAAGTAACATTTATGAAGGGATTCAGGGAAACCGGCAGGCCGGACTTGAGTTCTGGAGATGGGAAGTACAGTGCCTGCACTCTGAAGGAGGGGTGTTAATGTTGCAGTTTTAAAAACTGTAGTGTAAAGCACCCTTCTGGCAAGACAGTGATGGAGTGAATGATGGTGAAAGTTTTTCTTTTTCGGGCCACCCTGCCTTGGTGGGAATCGGCCGGTGTGATAATAAAAATAAAAAAAATATTCAAAACAACCACTGGGAAAGAATAGAGAAGTTCCAAGCGCTTTCGTGACTACTCACATTATCACATTGTTCCTTGATAATGTGAGTAGTCACGAAAGCGATTGGAACTTCTCTATTCTTTCACAGTGGTTGTTTTGCATATTCTGAAATCGCCTGTTTACTGTGATCTTCTTATTGCATATATATATATATATATATATATATATATATATATATATATATATATATATATATATATATATATATATATATATATATATATATATATGCAAGGAATTCGCAAGAGCAGGCGAAGTATACTTCGCCTGCTCTTGCGAATTCCTTGCATTGTTATTATCTCTAGTAAGGCTGATGCATGCAGGGGATGAGATGAAAAGTTGTAAGCCTTCTCCCTGAAAGCTGGCTGCCTTGGATCAAAGTCTAGCCCAAGCTGGACGCCAAGGTATTGTCCAGTGTGGTGAGAATGGTATAGCACTGCGTACCTTGTTCCAAAGTTCGTAGGTTCGAGTTTCCTTCAGCCAGAGATCAATGTTTATATAAATAAATATATATATATATATATATATATATATATATATATATATATATATATATATTCAGTATAAATACGCTGAGAGCTTACTTGAATCCCTATTTTAGGAATTAAAATATCTCTGGTATTTACATATAACATGCAGCATTACTGACCTTCGTGTAGTCGATAAGCCTTAAAACTATTAAACCAGCCAACCAACAAGTGTTTCTGCTGACAGACAACTACACACGAATATTCTGTTAATCAAGAAACGGAAGTCTCATGTCGTGGGTCCCCTCAAGGGAGGTTCCTTGACGCTGGCGAGGGGCTCTTGATCTAGGGAATTGGATCTGTGTTCCAGTTCCCTGAATTGAGCCTGAATACCTTCCAAACCTCATCCCCACATGCGCTGTATTATCCTATGAGTTTAGTGCTCCCCCATGATTATAATAATGTCGTGGGCTGTTTACCAAACAATGTCCGCTGATCTACCAGTGCTGCACGCCTAAGCCTCCACTAGATTTCCAGAGCTACGTTTCCCACCTCGCTTAACAAAAAAATAGACACATTTTCAAGACCTAGGCACCGAAACACTACAAAAACACCAAAAAATTACCAAACAATATAAAACAACAAAAACTCTGTACAACTTGTCTGGAGGAAGAGAAGAATAAGGATGAGGGGACAATCACACGAGATATTGTCACCACCTTGTTAGCAATTTATGGTGAAACACTTCCACCCGAGGAGGAACCTAGATGAACCGGGAACCTTGATGTACGAAGGGTCTAAAGAGGGACCTGGAGATGGACAAGATACAGAAATATCACACTCACCCCTTTGGCAGTGTCGGGCAGCGGGCTGGACCTTGAAGGAGGGTTGATGTAGATGGGATCCTTCATTGCCACCGTCAGCTGTTTCATCACCATTGGAGTGTTGGAACCCACTTGGCCAGGGCGCTAGTCTTTGAGTTTCCTTCGGTCCACGAGGAAGGCTTGGAGCTCCCTCGGCAAGCACCCGAGGGAACCCTCCTTCAGTACACGAGGGTTTTGGAAACCCCTCTCAGTGTGCAGGGTTTTTTGAACCCCCCACACCTCACTCACACACGGCTGCCTCACTCCTCGCTCTTATTTATTACATAACCATGCGTAGCTTAGCTCATACGCTGTTTATATTTGGTCATTCATAGTCAAACGTCATTTTCTGGACATGATAGAAATAGCTACACTACCAGAGCTATTCATTCTAAGTCAATGTTCTGTCTAACTCTCCGCTGGAGTTTGACGGACCACATTTAAAAAAGGAAAGGTTCTAAGGGTATCAAAAGACAAAATGTGCCATTTTATCCAAAGACAACATTAAGGTAACGAGGATAAACCTTGGCAAATTTATTTTAAACAAGAGTTAAGCTGACTTTTACCAGTTACCAGTTAATAAAATTCTTTAATAGATAAAGCTCTTATAAGTGATCCAATGATTAAAGATCATATTTTTCTGCACACAATTAGATATCTTACACACTGGTGGAGTGTATATACTGCAGTATATCTGTGACATACAATACAGTCACTTCCTCAGCAAGGTTACATAAAAGGTCCAGCCTAGTCACCAACACACACATCCTGTGGAAAATAAAAAAAAAAATTACCACAAATTCTATGACCATTTTCATTGTACGTATTAGGTGTTAGTGTGTGTACCAGTGTATGATAATTTTTTAATAACACGTATATTAATTGGTCTCTGATAATGCTCTAGAATATCAAACAAAAAAAATAGAAACTGGAATAGTGTGGTATTAAGAAAAAAAACACTATTTTTGAAATTAAGAATTAAAGATATGTGATATTACCAGATAGAATCACTCGTGCTAATATAGTCGCCCTAATGGCAAGAATCAATAGCATCGGGTGATAAGATTTTATGAGGTGAGGTCAGGAAACACGACTCCGTACTGCCACAATGTTAATATAAAATAAGAGACATGAAATTCACAGCCACAGTTGTTTAGAATAATCCCAGTAATCAACTTGACAGCATTTAACACACATAATCTACATTCATATTTACACATACTGAAACTCGAGACAAGAATCATCATGTCCTTCCCTTATTATCACATACTAAATCCTGGTCCTGCACTTCCAGTTACTCTTCACCAGGTGTTCTCCTGTCCTTCACACATCTCCAGTACTCACACTGATCCACTTACCTCAGCTCCTGGCTAAAATAAAGTTGATGAAGCCGGAGCGTACTGTGATACACCCGACCACCGGGATGCCTCAGGCTACACTGCACTTACAACATTGTTAACTACTCTCCCCACAGCCCAGCTTACACAGAAATTTGTAAATAACAAGCAAGCAGTTTATTACTAGCTCCCTGACATTGATAACATAAAAGGAATATTTCTAGCACCATGATTGAGTGGTTTTAAGTAAAGAGCAACAATGTGGCTAGCCGGGGAGGGACCCCTCGATATTTTAACATGCCTACCGAGCCCACCAAAACTGATAGACGATTTTGACAACTGAGCCATCAATCGTCTCGGAATTTTAGCAGGCTCGGAAGTCGTGCTAAAATACGGGGGTTTGATCCCCGGTTAGTTCCAGTATTATTTTACACACACACACACACACACACACACACAATCTCTGCGGCTCCACGATCACGTTATGTCCTTGCATCAGGGAAAAACACGCCCAGTACTGATGAGCGCCTGGTGTTTAAAGATTTTTGGTCAAGTGGATAGAGACATGCATACTTTGTTCAATTCTCAAAGGGCTGTGCATGGGAACGCAGGATCGAGTCCGGGCCAAGCCGCAGTTCTGTTAATTATATATCAACAAAACGGCCATATCCCACTAAGGTAAGGTAACCTAAAAGAATAAAGCAAGTTTTTCTTTTTAAATTTAGTAATTTATAAACGAGGTGTTACTAGCTCTTCGTTCCAGCATTTTAGTCGCCTCTTACGACACGCATGGATTACGGAGGAAGAATTCTTTCCCACTTCCCCATGGAGATGAGATTAAATAAAGAAAAACAAGAACTATTAAGAAAATAGAAGAAAACCCAGATTGGTGTGTAACTACATATGCGTGTACATGCATGTGTAATGTGACCTAAGTGTAAGTATTAGTAGCAAGATATACCTGTTATCCAGCGAGTTTATGAGACAAAAAAAGACACCAGCAATCCCACCATCACGTAAAACAATTACAGGTTTCCATTTCACACTCGGCAGGGCAGTAGTACCTCCCTGGGTGGTTACTGTCTACCAACTATATATATATATAAGGCACAGGGTGAGTCAGGGTAGTAACAACACTTGTACAAGGTAAGGCAGAACAGTAACAACACTGGTACAGAGTGATGCAGATCAGTAACAACACTGGAAGGTGACTGTACAAGAAACAGCGTGACATTCACTTAACAAGATTTTCCAGTGCCCGCGTCGCCCTAATTAGCAGTCAGGTGCACCGTTCTGGAGGTACCTAGGAGTGTGCACCTGGGAGGAAGGGGTGACTGTATTGTTGGTACGTAGGGAATAGGCACGGTGAGAGATACAGTACATAACCAGTGTGCTGCTACTCTACTCTATGTGATAGTTACACTGGGGGAACTAGTGTCATCTATACACTCCTGACATACTTGTAACCTACACGATGGTTGCATATATATATATATATATATATATATATATATATATATATATATATATATATATATATATATATATATATATATATATATATATATATATATATATATATATATATATTGTATATAAAGAATCTGTCAGTCTAAGTTGGGAGACGTCAGCAGGGCCATGAAGATTTCATCCAATGCTCCACTACACTTGCTACTGTACATCCAAAAGTTTTATTCCAGAAGAGCTGGCGTCTCTGTTAGCTGGAATTATCGTCTCTCTGGAGAGATAGAAACAGGTTTGGAGAAGAGAAAGGAGGACAGGGGGGGGAGAGGGAGGTTTTCTTCTCAAGTAAACCAAATTCAAATAAAATGAGTCACACCCACTCAAATATTTATCTGCGCACCCACGTTCCATCCCACACCCCCATCCCCAACTCACCGACTCAACGCCCAACTTAAAATTCTCGCCTCGCCTCGTTCACAAGCTAAGTATCTGTGTACTGCCATCGCAGCTTACCCAGAGCCGTCTCCACGCAGTATGGGGACCATACGACGCTGCTCTCGCCCTCATAACAACACTTACACATGTATATTATTGGTATTATATACCGACGAGTATCTTAGTAAGGCACAATATGCAGTTTTAGTATTCTGTTGAGGAGACGTTTTTCCCAGCAAGACGAAACTGTAGAAGAACAGAGAAGATACTACACAATACCAGGAGTTTCTAACCCCAGCAGATACATAGTTCTGCCACAACAAAAACAGTAACATCTCCAGATCCTTAACAAAAGCCAACATCAGGGTTGCCACCATAGCCTCCAACACAAATAAAGAACTTAGCTAAAAAGGAAACACCCTCCACTGTTAGCGTCTACATGATAACCTGTGAAAACTGTGACAAGGTTTACTGTGATGAAACTTCTAGAGACCTGAACACTAGGATCATCGAGCACTGAAGTGCCTACCATAGAGATGACGACACGGACAACACTTGAAGTATCCCCACAACACAGAGAACCATCAGATGAACTTCTCAGTGTCAAACTGGTTATCAAAGAAGCAGAGAGACGGAACAGATTTAGCTTAGAATCTCCTTTGATTGCCACCACTCACACCATCACATGAAAATCAGGTTCACTCTTAATTTCTGAAGCACTGGACAAACTTATTCTCACAGGATATGACACGGTTACGAAAGATTTGTCAGGAAACAGGACAAGTGTTTCCTGACGCGGGTCTCAGTCATATGATAACCCGCCACTGGAGCTTCTGGTCATCTGACCAAGGTCTTCCGCTGGCTTACAGATCCACTCCTTTATAAATTAAAATTAAAGATATGACACTGCTATTATATGAAGTATATAGAGAAGTACTGAAGTCGGCCTATCAACCTCTCCTAATTTAAGCTTGACTGAACACGTTAATGCAGGTGATATATCTCGCCCATCTCTACACCTCACTTCTCTCCATTACATAATATATATATATATATATATATATATATATATATATATATATATATATATATATATATATATATGGGATGCTTGAATGTGCGTGGATGTAGTGCAGATGACAAGAAACAGATGATTGCTGATGTTATGAATGAAAAGAAGTTGGATGTCCTGGCCCTAAGCGAAACAAAGCTGAAGGGGGTAGGGGAGTTTCGGTGGGGGGAAATAAATGGGATTAAATCTGGAGTATCTGAGAGAGTTAGAGCAAAGGAAGGGGTAGCAGTAATGTTGAATGATCAGTTATGGAAGGAGAAAAGAGAATATGAATGTGTAAATGCAAGAATTATGTGGATTAAAGTAAAGGTTGGATGCGAGAAGTGGGTCATAATAAGCGTGTATGCACCTGGAGAAGAGAGGAATGCAGAGGAGAGAGAGAGATTTTGGGAGATGTTAAGTGAATGTATAGGAGCCTTTGAACCAAGTGAGAGAGTAATTGTGGTAGGGGACCTGAATGCTAAAGTAGGAGAAACTTTTAGAGAGGGTGTGGTAGGTAAGTTTGGGGTGCCAGGTGTAAATGATAATGGGAGCCCTTTGATTGAACTTTGTATAGAAAGGGGTTTAGTTATAGGTAATACATATTTTAAGAAAAAGAGGATAAATAAGTATACAAGATATGATGTACGGCGAAATGACAGTAGTTTGTTGGATTATGTATTGGTAGATAAAAGACTGTTGAGTAGACTTCAGGATGTACATGTTTATAGAGGGGCCACAAATATATCAGATCACTTTCTAGTTGTAGCTACACTGAGAGTAAAAGGTAGATGGGATACAAGGAGAATAGAAGCATCAGGGAAGAGAGAGGTGAAGGTTTATAAACTAAAAGAGGAGGCAGTTAGGGAAAGATATAAATAGCTATTGGAGGATAGATGGGCTAATGAGAGCATAGGCAATGGGGTCGAAGAGGCATGGGGTAGGTTTAAAAATGTAGTTTTAGAGTGTTCAGCAGAAGTTTGTGGTTACAGGAAAGTGGGTGCGGGAGGGAAGAGGAGCGATTGGTGGAATGATGATGTAAAGAGAGTAGTAAGGGAGAAAAAGTTTGATATGAGAAGTTTTTACAAAGTAGAAGTGATGCAAGGAGGGAAGAGTATATGGAGAAAAAGAGAGAGGTTAAGAGAGTGGTGAAGCAATGTAAAAAGAGAGCAAATGAGACAGTGGGTGAGATGTTATCAACAAATTTTGTTGAAAATAAGAACAAGTTTTGGAGTGAGATTAACAAGTTAAGGAAGCCTAGAGAACAAATGAATTTGTCAGTTAAAAATAGGAGAGGAGAGTTATTAAATGGAGAGTTAGAGGTATTGGAAAGATGCAGGGAATATTTTGAGGAATTGTTAAATGTTGATGAAGATAGGGAAGCTGTGATTTCGTGTATAGGGCAAGGAGGAATAACATCTTGTAAGAGTGAGGAAGAGCCAGTTGTGAGTGTGGGGGAAGTTCGTGAGGCAGTAGGTAAAATGAAAGGGGGTAAGGCAGCCGGGATTGATGGGATAAAGATAGAAATGTTAAAAGCAGGTGGGGATATAGTTTTGGAGTGGTTGGTGCAATTATTTAATAAATGTATGGAAGAGGGTAAGGTACCTAGGGATTGGCAGAGAGCATGCATAGTTCCTTTGTATAAAGGCAAAGGGGACAAAAGAGAGTGCAAAAATTATAGGGGGATAAGTCTGTTGAGTATACCTGTAAAGTGTATGGTAGAGTTATTATTGAAAGAATTAAAAGTAAGACTGAGAATAGGATAGCAGATGAACAAGGAGGCTTTAGGAAAGGTAGGGGGTGTGTGGACCAGGTGTTTACAGTGAAACATATAAGTGAACAGTATTTAGATAAGGCTAAAGAGGTCTTTGTGGCATTTATGGATTTGGAAAAGGCATATGACAGGGTGGATAGGGGGGCAATGTGGCAGATGTTGCAGGTGTATGGTGTAGGAGGTAGGTTACTGAAAGCAGTGAAGAGTTTTTACGAGGATAGTGAGGCTCAAGTTAGAGTACATAGGAAAGAGGGAAATTATTTCCCAGTAAAAGTAGGCCTTAGACAGGGATGTGTGATGTCACCGTGGTTGTTTAATATATTTATAGATGGGGTTGTAAGAGAAGTAAATGCGAGGGTCTTGACAAGAGGCGTGGAGTTAAAAGATAAGGAATCACACATAAAGTGGGAGTTGTCACAGTTGCTCTTTGCTGATGACACTGTGCTCTTGGGAGATTCTGAAGAGAAGTTGCAGAGATTGGTGGATGAATTTGGTAGGGTGTGCAAAAGAAGAAAATTAAAAGTGAATACAGGAAAGAGTAAGGTTATGAGGATAAAAATATTATGTGATGAAAGATTGGATATCAGATTGGAGGGAGAGAGTATGGAAGAGGTGAATGTATTCAGATATTTGGGAGTGGACGTGTCAGCGGATGGGTCTATGAAGGATGAGGTGAATCATAGAATTGATGAGGGGAAAAGGGTGAGTGGTGCACTCAGGAGTCTGTGGAGACAAAGAACTTTGTCCTTGGAGGCAAAGAGGGGAATGTATGAGAGTATAGTTTTACCAACACTCTTATATGGGTGTGAAGCATGGGTGATGAATGTTGCAGCGAGGAGAAGGCTGGAGGCAGTGGAGATGTCATGTCTGAGGGCAATGTGTGGTGTGAATATAATGCAGAGAATTCGTAGTTTGGAAGTTAGGAGGAGGTGCGGGATTACCAAAACTGTTGTCCAGAGGGCTGAGGAAGGGTTGTTGAGGTGGTTCGGACATGTAGAGAGAATGGAGCGAAACAGAATGACTTCAAGAGTGTATCAGTCTGTAGTGGAAGGAAGGCGGGGTAGGGGTCGGCCTAGGAAAGGTTGGAGGGAGGGGGTAAAGGAGGTTTTGTGTGCGAGGGGCTTGGACTTCCAGCAGGCGTGCGTGAGCGTGTTTGATAGGAGTGAATGGAGACGAATGGTTTTTAATACTTGACGTGCTGTTGGAGTGTGAGCAAAGTAACATTTATGAAGGGGTTCAGGGAAACCGGCAGGCCGGACTTGAGTCCTGGAGATGGGAAGTACAGTGCCTGCACTCTGAAGGAGGGGTGTTAATGTTGCAGTTTAAAAACTGTAGTGTAAAGCACCCTTCTGGCAAGACAGTGATGGAGTGAATGATGGTGAAAGTTTTTCTTTTTCGGGCCACCCTGCCTTGGTGGGAATCGGCCAGTGTGATAATAAAATATAAATATATATATATATATATATATATATATATATATATATATATATATATATATATATATATATATATATATATATATATATATACTAAGTATTGCTTCTTCATGTAATGGAAGAATTCTTGAAGGTTACTTGAAGATGGTTTCTGGGATCACCGCCCTGGTTTCTCGGTCCCAGACCAGACCTTCCTGTTGACAACCTGATAAGTGAAGTTGTACTCGCTGTAAGTGATCACACTCAAGCACTACAACCTGGCTCATTAAAAACCTATCAAGTTCCCTGTTGAACAACGAAGACACAAAGGTAGAATGGATAGCATTCAGGGAGACTTCCGCTTGGTGATCAAACTTTTACAAGTCTATAGAGATTATTTGGAAAATATGAGGATGGCAGGAGAGGTGCATGTGTCCTGAACATGTGAATAATTATTAAGGTCAAGTCAAGAAGTTTCCAGAGCAAGAGGGATTTGGCAAGCTGAAAATTCCTTCATCCTCGTGTCTGTAGGATGGATTGAGTGATGAAGATTAAAGGTCATACTAATGGTCTCTGACCTGACTGTTTTCCTCCCGATGGGTGTTGCAACACAGCTTACAGTTAATCTTCAGAACACAGGTAGTGGTGAAAATATTGCTCCTGTCCAGGAGTCTGCTCACTGGTTATGTGAGAACTTCCCTTGGGAATCTGAAGTTAGCTTCTCTAGACACTGGAGTCGGGCTGCAGGGGCGATGATCTCGGAAATCGATTACAGGTAGACTACAGAGTAGATAGATTGAAGGTAGAAGACGTAGATTTAGGTTGGTGCTCGTTAAATGCATTCGCCAGGAGAATGACAGGGTGGATAATGAGAACTTTCAAAACAAGGGAAATAGAGCCTATGGTGACACTATTCAAATCACTCGTGCTCTCTCACATAGAGATTTTGTGTTAACGGCTCCTTTCAGACCAAAAGAGATATAAGTGCTGGAACAGATTCGGATATCATTTACGGCCAGCACAGTCCCAATAAAGTATTTAAATTACTGGAACGCCTCAAGGTGCTAAATATGTACTCACTGGAGCGGAGGAGAGAAAGACACATGACAATATGTATGTGTGGAAGGTGCTTGAGGGCATAGTTCTAAATCTGCACACTGCCATAACAACATACTGGAGTGAGAGATATGGGAGTATGTGTAAAATGAACCTGGAAAGTAGGAGCGCCGTGGGCACAATACGAAAACATTGTATCAACATCCGTGGCCTCAGACTTTTTAGCATCTTTCCAGAAGATACCAGAAACACTGGTATCTTTGACAACTTCGTCTGCAAGTGACGGATCAACCAGGTCATGACGGATATGCAGGCCAGCAGGCCGCCAGCAGAAACAGCCTGGCTGACCAGACAAGCACCAGACAAGCTCCGGGAGTAGGGAAACTCTCGAAAACCGTCAAGGGTATATCAAAGGTATATCCTGAGGTTGACTGGGGTTGGGAAGCAGGAAGTTAGGGTAGGTTAGGTTAGGTTAGGCCCGTTAGGGTAAGAGGTCAGTTCATAGAAACGTAGCTACCTTCACCTTCCTCGGATCAAACCTGATTGTTGCCCATTATTCTTACAAGATTAACATTGTCCCAAGAATATATAGAACATACATCCCAGATGTGTAGTGACAACACACAGACCTGGTCAGTACTTTCCAGGTGTGTGGTGACAACATACATATCTGGCCAGTGCTTGCCAGGTGTGTGGTGATAACACAGGATCCTCGTGTGAGCTGCAGCGCCACGCACTTCCACCACCACCACCACATAAGCAGAAATGTAATCTGAGACGAAGGTTTGGTTCCCAGTGTTTAGCCGGGAGGAGCGGAAGGCAGAGAGAGAGACGCGTAGGAAGAGGTGCAGGAGGAAGGTGAGGGTGGGGAAGTGAGGTAAAGGAGGGTGAGGAGAAAAGGGACTCAGGAGAAGGGGGTATTTAAAATTGAGGTAGGAAGGGGAAGCAGTAGAAAAGCAGGTTAGGAGTAAGGGCAGGAGGGATGTAGGTTAGGAGTAAGGAAGGGCAGGAGGGAAGTAGATTAGGGGTAAGGAAGGGCAGGAGAGAAGTAGATTAGGAGTAAGGAAGGGCAGGAGGGAAGTAGATTAGGGGTAAGGAAGGGCAGGAGGGGAGTAGGTTAGGAGTAAGGAAGAGCAGGAGGGATGTAGGTTAGGAGTAAGGAAGGGCAGGAAGGAAGTAGGTTAGGAGTAAGGAAGGGCAGGAGGGAAGTAGGTTAGGAGTAAGGAAGAGCAGGAGGGATGTAGGTTAGGAGTAAGGAAGGGCAGGAGGGAAATAGATTAGGAGTAAGGAAGGGCAAGAGGGAAGTAGGTTAGGAGTAAGGAAGGGCAGGAGGGAAGTAGATTATGAGTAAGGAAGGGCAAGAGGGAAGTAGGTTAGGAGTAAGGAAGGGCAAGAGGGAAGTAGATTAGGAGTAAGGAAGGGCAAGAGGGAAGTAGATTATGAGTAAGGAAGGGGAGGAGGGAAGTAGATTAGGAGTAAGGAAGGGCAGGAGGGAAGTAGATTAGGAGTAAGGAAGGGCAGAAGAGAAGTAGATTAGGAGTAAGGAAGGGCAGGAGGGAAGTAGATTAGGAGTAAGGAAGGGCAGGAGGGAAGTAGATTAGGAGTAAGGAAGGGCAAGAGGGAAGTAGATTAGGAGTAAGGAAGGGCAGGAGGGAAGTAGGTTAGGAGTAAGGAAGGGCAGGAGGGAAGTAGGTTAGGAGTAAGGAAGGGCAGGAGGGAAGTAGGTTAGGAGTAAGGAAGTGCAAGAGGGATGTAGGTTAGGAATAAGGAAGGGCAGGAGGGAAGTAGGTTAGGAGTAAGAAAGGGCAGGAGGAAGGAGAGGAAGGAAACGAAGATAAAGTACGAAGAAAGGAAGAACAGAAGGAATCAGAGGTTTTAGATGTAAAGAAGACAGAGTGCGGGTTGGTCACTGTTTTTACTTGATC
Source organism: Cherax quadricarinatus (assembly GCF_038502225.1). Classification (NCBI taxonomy): domain Eukaryota; kingdom Metazoa; phylum Arthropoda; class Malacostraca; order Decapoda; family Parastacidae; genus Cherax; species Cherax quadricarinatus. The sequence continues at coordinate 44,644,525 of NC_091311.1, forward strand.
ACTGCTGCTCTCTAAGACACGAATACCGTTCTTGTCTGCCATGTTGCTAAGCTCTTTTCTACTGACTTATCTGTACTCCCCAAACCGCAGGCGAGAGAGATAAATCATAATCTACACCTGGAAAAATTCAATGGAAAGCCGGGGAGCAATAAGTACACTGAGAAGAAGCACAATAAGTGTCAGAGGCCCAAGACTGTTCAACAGCTTCTCATCATACATAAGGGGAATTACCAACAGCTCCTTGGCTGTCTTCAAGAGGGATCGAGACAGATACCTAAATTCAATGCCTGATAAACAGGGCTGTTGCGGTTCGTCCGTTCAAGTGTGAGCGGCTAGCAGCAACAGCCTGGTTGATCAGGCCTTGATACACCAGGAGGCCTGGTCGAAGACCAGGCCGCGGGGGCGTTGATCCCTGGAACACCCTTCAGGTAGGTAGGCCGTATTGATGGTTGTGGGAGTCATGGCCACCGTGGCTTGTTCCGGGTCAGTTAATTGCTACGGCCCACAACACACACACACACACACACACACACACACACACACACACACACACACACACACACACACACACACACACCAACATAGGCATCACAGCTTGGCTTCTCAAAAATAATTGTGTTACCACTTAAAGAAACGGATTTCTTGGTAAATTTCGTTATACTTGAAGGCGTGTTGATAAGTCTTCACTATACACACCGACTATATAAGGTGAAGGGATCTCCTAGTCTAGTTCGTTGTTAGACTGAAGACAACACGGTCACACTGACTTAACAGTCTGCAAGTGACTGATCATCTGAGCAACCTTTTGCCATTTCTCTGTCACAGTATTTCACAGTCTCCCATATTAGACGCCCTCCGTTAAAACCACCAAACAAAACGATGGTAGGAGCAAATCGTTGGCTGGGGCAAAACTATGGATGGACAGGATGTATGGGACGTTTATGGCAGTGTTAGACGTTCATCACCTCTTCCTTAAACTGCTGCCCAATTTACGTTTATAGGTTAGTACACATTCCTCTGAATATATGTATATAAGCACGTGAAACCGCTCAAGCTTTATTTCCTATTTTGACTGTGGTATTTTTACATATAGGAAGAACTTTGACAAAATTATGGTTATCGATTTTAAGTGTTCTGTTCCCAGGAATCCATTCATCGTCGTCATATTAATAAATTCACGAGAAAGCGCATAACCCAAGTGAGCGGAATATAAACAACTTTTTTCGTCAAGGTAAATAATTTTTAATTTGTAACTTTGCGACAGGTCATTTTTTTTATTATACTGCATCGTTATTCCTTAAACAATATAAGGAAGTCATCTGCAGTGTGTTGGAGGAACTGTGACAGTCACTACACGACCCGTGTATAAGACATAAAAATAGTAAATCATTTATTAAACAATATTTGACCCACTGCGGAGCCTTGCCACAGTGTGCCAAAACTCGTCACATAAAAGACTTAACAAATATTAATAGCATGATGTATTATTTGTTTGTTCTTGAAAAATTGGTTGCTAGCAGAGTTCATGTTGTGAGGTGAGTCAGTGTGTGGTGCTCTGCATGGCTCCCAGGTGGTGGTATAATCTTGTTATTTTTTTGCCACTCATCCTTTACTCTTCACTTAAAATGATCTGGAAATGCCGAGGTTGTGGTTAATGTCGTCACTTGGATGTTCACCTGGCTGGACTCACCACGTGCCTCTCAAGTAGAAAGTAAGACAATCTGCGTCATAATACAGGGGTGTCCCTTAAGTCAGGAATCACAGGCTTAGTGGACACGACGTCGTGGATGCATTTGGAGGCCGGCGAGGAGCTCCGATCTTATTCCTTTAGATTTGTCTCTGGCGTCACTTACATGAATCTGGTCTACGTGGAGAAAATTGGGTGCTGCGCATTTGCGGGGGCGCATGATCGACGCATGTAGCACCATCATGCTTAACACCATCCGCTGAGTACCTGTTGATTGTTCATCTCAATAATTTGTTTTTTCCTTGTTTCGTGTGTCATGGCATATAGTGCGGAATATCTAGTTTTTAATAGCCCGTGAGAAACCTTTTAGCTGTAAGGATACCAAGTCAAAACTGCTGCATGCAAAACATCAGCCTTTGGCAGGGAGTTCAAGGTCAGTGTCGGGCGGTGGTGGCATCCACATGTTCCATTCAGTGTCACAAGCCGTCAGGAAGTGAGAGATCACTATTTGCAGCGCATTAAAGTCTCGCTACGACGCAGTAGTAGCGGGAGAGGTGGAAAAGGGTGCAGGGGTAGAGATCGGTGAGGGGTAGCAGTGATTGGGTGCTGCTACCGGATGGGAATTGTTGGATGCAAGTGGATGATTGATGGGGGAGAGGAAAGAGTGGGAGGAGTGGGTCAATTTGCTGAGGCTAAATAAGAGCAGGACTTATTGCGAAGTAGGAGTGCGTGCTGGAGAGACGTTTGTGGATGGAATGCATCTGATATACCTTTGAAGAGTTTCAAGAGTTTAACTACTCTCAAAGATGGAAATTAGAAGTGGAAATAGGGTGGAGTTCTGTGGGAGAGGCGCTGATAGGCGACTGGAGTGTGGGAATGGAAAGCAAGATGTACTGTATAGATTGAGAGCGGAGAGCTGATAGGAAAGAGAGTAGAAGGCGGTGGATTGGAGGAAGAGGAAGAGTTTGATGTAATGGAGTGTGTGGTGAGAGCGTGGATTTATGTTGGTGACTGTTGTTGGTGAGGAGTGTCTTGTGAAGGGAAGGTGGGAGTGAATGAAGGTGGAGTAAGTACGTTTAAGATGGTGTGACCCCCTCCATGATATCCTCCTGCCCCTCCATGATATCCTCCTGCCCCTCCATGATATCCTCCTGCCCCTCCATGATATTCTCCTGCTCCTCCATGATCTTCTCCTGCCCCTCCATGATATCCTCCTGCCCCTCCATGATATCCTCCTGCCCCTCCATGATATCCTCCTGCCCCTCCATGATATCCTCCTGCCCCTCCATGATATCCTCCTGCCCCTCCATGATATCCTCCTGCCTTTCCATTCTTTTGTGTTCACCTGTCCATTGTTTTCAGCCTTTCCTGTGTTGTTCAGCATTAGTTCATTTACTCTAACTTTCCTGAGTACATCAGAGTCACTTTTCTTCACGAAGTATGTTCACTCAAGGTCTAGCACAAACACACTATCTTGACAGAGGCTTCTTAGATTCATCATAAGAAAGTGTTTTAAGTTTCGAGTCAGCGCTAGGAATGAACCTCAAGATATCGACCGGCAAGCAAGTGGCCACAAGATAACACAAAACAACGAATAGGAAGCCAGAACGAAAGGGAAAAAAACAGTAGGTATTCCTTACCAGGGATACTTAGCCAAAATAGCGTATGCAGCCAGGTATATGATGAGGACTGACCCAGGTACTATCCCCGGTAGTGTGGAGAGAGCACCACTAACGACGGCAGGCTGGAAGGTTGTGCAGGACTGGAGACGTGAGAGCATAATGAAGCAGACACACACAAGAGACCATCCTGGCTACCTGCTGGGACCCACAGGATCCTCTTACTCAAGTGAAAGACACCAGCATCTTCTGTACTCCTTGAGTGACTAGTTTATTGTGCATCTACACGTCCATGTGTGTATGACACTAGTGTTGCCAGTCACTAGTGTTGCTAGTGTTACTAGTGTTGTCAGAGTGTCACTAGTGTTGCCAGAGAGTCATTAGTGTTGCTAGAGTGTTACTAGTGTTGCCAGTGCCACTAGTGTTGCTAGAGAGTCACTAGTGTTGCTAGAGAGTCACTAGTGTTGCCAGAGTGTTACTAGAGTTGCCAGAATGGGTTGCAACAGCGTGCCAGTGTCACAGAAGACAAAGGTCAGTGTGTATAGAGTTCATTAATGTTACTGCCACGATGATACACTTAAAGTGGAGAAGAAAGTGGCACTGTAACGTTGTTGATGTTGTTCAACACTTAAAGTGGAGGAGAAAGTGGCACTGTAACGTTGTTGATGTTGTTCAACACTTAAAGTGGAGGAGAAAGTGGCACTGTAACGTTGTTGATGTTGTTCAACACTTAAAGTGGAGGAGAAAGTGGCACTGTAACGTTGTTGATGTTGTTCAACACTTAAAGTGGAGGAGAAAGTAACTAAATTGCTTTCTAGGTTCAAATTTAGATGCAAGTTCGAAAGTTATCTACCGCAGAGCTCTTGATCAGAGGAACTAGAGTTCCCCTCTCCTTCCTTGGATCAAAAATGAATGCCTTTCATTCCCCAAGGCGCTCGGTCGCCCTTACGGATTTAGGGTAAGGCTGATTTTTTTTTATTTTCGTTTATTTTTCCTTTATATTCGCTTATTTTCGTTTGTTTTCGTTTATTTATCGTTTATTTGCGTCCATATATATATATATATATATATATATATATATATATATATATATATATATATATATATATATATATATATATATATATATATATATAATATATAGGGAGGTACCACCTCTAGAACTGTTATGGGGACCCTCATCCTCAGAGAAAAGAATAAACTTGCTTCTGGGAAAACTCAAGATTCTCCCTGAAGCTGTTTGAGAATTTTCTCCTACCACCCCCTATATTATGTATATATATTTTATTTAAAGACAAAATACATTGACAAAACATTCACAAAAATATGATACAAAGTAAAACAACATAGGTAACTCAGAGCTACATCTCGAATACTTCGTCCAGCTCCCCTGCGGTGGGCCGCGTGCCCAGAATGCTGCAGGCATTTCCTCTCTGGATCGCAACACTGAGTCTCTGAAAGAGGAAGCTGGTCGCCCTGTGGTCCTTGGTTTCTATGATGAGCTTTTCACCCAGCTCTTTGAGGAACTTTAGAGCACACTTGCCCCATGCTCCAAGGGTCTCCGACCCTATTGGAATGAAGTTATAGCAAGGGGGAAGGTCTTCATATTTTCGGATCTTCTGGGTCTCCCTGTGGCTGGCAGCTCCACCCCCTTCCACTACAGAGTATGGCAAGTAGGTGTCTGCCAATGTGGCAGCACAGGTGTAGTCCCAGGCAATCTGCTTTCCATCCTTCCAGGGTAGCATAGTGGCTCCATCAGGACGCTTTATATATATATATATATATATATATATATATATATATATATATATATATATATATATATATATACACACACACACACACACACACACACACACACAAGTTTGCACATATGGGCGTTGGTATGTAGGCATGTGTGTGTGTGTGTGTGTGTGTACACGGGGAAATGGGCGGTGTGTGCGTTTAGCTTGTTAAAACAAACTAAGTGTTCTAAGCTGAGTGTCACCGTGTTGACCTGTCCCACCCCGTGTACATCCTGTCATTACACGGTGTGGGACGGTGCTAGGAGGGGGGAGGGGGAGGAACGGTGCTGGGAGGGGGAGAGGGAGGAACGGTGCTGGGAGGGGGAGGGGGAGGAGGGCATTATGCTGGTAGGGGAGGTAGAGGGAAGAAGGGATGAGATAGGGGGGGGGAATAGGAGATAAAAGGCAGGTAGTGAGCAGAAGAGGAGAGACATTACATTATCATGCAACAATACAGAGAAAATGTAGTGCTGGCAGAGTAAAAATCTTTTACTTATAGACAATGTTTCGACCCTTGTATGAGCGAAACATTGTCTTTAAATCAACGTTTACTCGGTAAATAATTTCCGCTTACCAGGGAGAGAAACAATGGTTGTTTATAATTAACGTAATGAGACACATGTGTATGTGTGTGGTCAGGTGTTTACCACACACCTGAAGCCTGCCAGTAACACTGTACTCTCTCACTTATTTTGTAGAGCAATGTGTTGCACAGACAGCCATAGACAGAATATGAGCGTGAGAACACACAAGAACACGGGAACAGTACACACAGGTACACAACATTACACGTAGGAACACAAGAACACACACAAGAACAACACACGCAGGAACACAAGAACAACACACGTAGGAACACAAGAACAACACACGCAGGAACACAAGAACAACACACGCAGGAACACAAGAACAACACACGTAGGAACACAAGAACAACATACGCAGGAACACAAGAACAACACACGTCGGAACACAAGAACAACATACGCAGGAACACAAGAACAACACGCGCAGGAACACAAGAACAACACACGCAGGAACACAAGAACAACACACGCAGGAACACAAGAACAACACACGTAGGAACACAAGAACAACATACGCAGGAACACAAGAACAACACGCGCAGGAACACAAGAACAACACACGCAGGAACACAAGAACAACACACGCAGGACCACAAGAACAACACACGGAGGACCACAAGAACAACACACGCAGGAACACAAGAACAACACACGTAGGAACACAAGAACAACACACGCAGGAACACAAGAACAACACACGCAGGAACACAAGAACACACGCAGGAACGCAAGAACAACATATGCAGGAACACAAGAACAGTACACATAGGAACACAAAAACAATACACGCAGGAACACAGCAACACAAGCAGGAACACAAGAACAGTACACACAGGAACACAAGAACACTTTTAGTTTCAACACTAATTATACGTCTTGCACTTATTCCAGTTGTTCTGTGTGTCGGGGCGAGGAAGTAGACTGAAGAAGATTGGAGGAAGGAGATAAAACTAGAAGGTGGTGGGTGGAGTGGGAAGCAGAGTGGACCTTGAGACGAGGTTCAGCAGTGAGTCGTGGGAGATTCAGCAGTGGGTCGTGGGAGGTTCAGCAGTGGGCCGTGGGAGGTTCAACAGTGAGTCGTGGGAGATTCAGCAGTGGGTCGTGGGAGGTTCAGCAGTGGGTCGTGGGAGGTTCAGCAGCGAGTCGTGGGAGATTCAGCAGTGGGTCGTGGGAGGTTCAGCAGTGGGTAGTGCGAGGTTCAGCAGCGGATCGTGGGAGGTTCAGCAGTGGGTCGTGGGAGGTTCAACAGTAAGTCCTGTGAGGCAGATGACCACACTAGTCATTACCAAGTGAAAGGAATCAGTACTATGTTGCCACTTTTGTGGTAACTACCCATGGAAGATGCAAAAGGTGGGAAGAGGAGCGGAATAATAGGTGAAAGGAGAGGGCAGAGGATGTGTAGGTCGAACAGGAAGGGTGGAAAAAGAAGAGGGATGGGGATAAAGAACTGACAGGTGTCCTTAATTTAGAGGGGTTAGGTGTGGCAGTTGTCCGTCATCTGTGTGGCGTAGGGAAGTCAGGTGTCAGTCATCTGGGAGTGTGAGATGATGCCCAGGACTCACCCCAGTGTCTCTCTTATGGTGTACCCTGGTGTGTGACGCACCTGGTGTGTGTGTGTGTGTGTGTGTGTGTGTGTGTGTGTGTGTGTGTGTGTGTGTGTGTGTGTGTGTGTGTGTGTGTGTGTGTGTGTGATGCATTCGTCGTGTGACGCACCTATTGTGCAGTCAACATGCAATCATGCCCCGCAATACGCTTACTGTGACCCGTATATTGCTATATAAATTGTCCTGGTTTTGTCGTAACACGGTTATCGTGAGACACGTATCATGATACAATCACCGTGGTGAGTGTGGAGCTGGTGATATCATGATACAATCACCGTGGTGTGTGTGTGTGTGTGTGTGTGTGTGTATGCGTGTGTGGAGCTGGTGATATCGTGTGCTTCCTGTTACTGACGTCTCGTGTTGTCACCAATCTTCCTTCGCGCCCTTTTCAATATTATAAGTTGTAGGGCATGTCTGAGGCAGATTTGGCAATACCTTGAACTTACTTGTACCTCAATGCCAGTACCGTCTACAACCTCGAAGGTTGTCCTCAAGACTATACGTCTAGCTACTGCTAATACTCACAGGTCACAACACAAAATAACCACTACATACATTTAAGCTCCTCGGGAACTATTTCGCCGCTGCTTATCTTACTTTTTAACTCCTGTTAAAAGGCTTTACTGATTTCTGGCTTCAAGAGCCCGATCATACTCCTTGAAACTGAGACTGCAAAAGTTCTTGAGAGTCTTTGGGGGTCGTCTGTGTCTCTAGCTATATCCCCTGGCTCACTCGCCTCCCATCTCAACCAGCCTCTTTCTAGACTTCGTATATTCTGTATATATACCTACAGAGTTGTCTTTGCAAAGGTCGAGTTTCCTGGCTTCGACGGGCATTTGAACTATATCATACCTCCTCCTAAAACTATGTATGCTGGTGACTGAGAACAAAAAGAGATATGATAACAACATTTAACGATATTAAAGGATATGAAAGAACAGATAAAGATGATGTTTGAGAAACTTCAACGAGAATAATGGAGCCAAACTAATTATAAGAAGTATATATACCTTCTTCCGCAGCCTGGACATGGGTCAGGCTTGTCTGGTGCTTGCCGGATCAACCTGACAAGCTCCTCGAAGGCACAGGAGATGTAAATTAGAGAGAGAGAGAGAGAGAGAGAGAGAGAGAGAGAGAGAGAGAGAGAGAGAGAGAGAGAGAGAGAGAGAGAGAGAGAGAGAGAGAGAGAGGGCGCTCCACCTACAGGTAACGGAGATGGAGAAGCTCCGTGGCCTTTCGCTTCTCCAAGGCAGCACAGGCTTTCTGAAGCACGAAGGTAAACTCTGGTCAGAGAAGTGGAGAACTTCGAGCTTAAACTGCAAGCATCACACAGAGTCCAGGAGACACAGAGGAAACAAATAGCCATAAATTAAATCCCAAATACTTTTCTCCTATGCAAAATCCAAGGCAAAAACCCACATCCATTACATGGGACCCTTACTTAAAGGAGATAGCACATACACTGATAACAATAAAGAAGTGAGTGAAATACCGAAGTCACAGTACGACTGTTGTGAACCACTCATCATCAGTCTACAGACTGACGACCCAAAATGGGTTTCTTCCAGGAATGAAACTCAAAACGCAGATGCCATCTTCACAATGTCTGACGTGGCTGTCTGTACCAGCTGACTTTGAAGAAACCATTGATAAGTTGCCAAGGCACTGTGCCCCAGGCCCAGGTGCCACACCCGGGATGAGCCAGACTTCTCAATTACCCTCGCCAGACTTAATTTTCAGAATCAATTGGATACCTCATTTATCCACCTCTGACCAAACTTAAGTTGCAAAGGGAAAAAAAGAACTTCCTTACCCACTAAGTGGTGTTACCACTTAGGTAACACCACTTAGGTAACACCACTTAGGCCAATCATTTAACTATTTTCTCATTCTTAACCAGAAGTCGCACTTAACAGTTTATATAAAATAAAGCTATTTCTTAAAGATAATTCATAACTACAATAAAAAGAGAATACAAAATTGTTCATTAATACTCGTATTATAGAGAAGTAATCATCACTTAACCTTAATACTGGATACTGGAATATTAACCAGATATATGCTGGCTATGTACCATGTACATGCCTGGAGTCATCACAAACACTAGTAACGTACCTTGTACGTGCCTGGAGTCATCACAAACACTAGTAACGTACCTTGTACGTGCCTGGAGTCATCACAAACACTAGTAACGTACCTTGTACGTGCCTGGAGTCATCACAAACACTAGTAACGTACCTTGTACGTGCCTGGAGTCATCACAAACACTAGTAACGTACCTTGTACGTGCCTGGAGTCATCACAAACACTAGTCATGCACCTTGTACGTGCCTGGAGTCATCACAAACACTAGTCACGTACCTTGTACGTGCCTGGAGTCATCACAAACACTAGTCACGTACCTTGTACGTGCCTGGAGTCATCACAAACACTAGTAACGTACCTTGTACGTGCCTGGAGTCATCACAAACACTAGTCATGCGCCTTGTACGTGCCTGGAGTCATCACAAACACTAGTAACGTACCTTGTACGTGCCTGGAGTCATCACAAACACTAGTAACGTACCTTGTACGTGCCTGGAGTCATCACAAACACTAGTCATGCACCTTGTACGTGCCTGGAGTCATCACAAACACTAGTCACGTACCTTGCACGTGCCTAGAGTCATCACAAACACTAGTCACGTACCTTGTACGTGCCTGGAGTCATCACAAACACTAGTCACGTACCTTGTACGTGCCTGGAGTCATCACAAACACTAGTCATGAACCCTGTACGTGCCTGGAGTCATCACAAACACTAGTCATGCACCTTGTACGTGCCTGGAGTCATCACAAACACTAGTCACGTACCTTGCACGTGCCTGGAGTCATCACAAACACTAGCCACGTACCTTGTACGTGCCTGGAGTCATCACAAACACTAGTCATGCACCCTGTACGTGCCTGGAGTCATCACAAACACTAGTCATGCACCTTGTACGTGCCTGGAGTCATCACAAACACTAGTCACGTACCTTGCACGTGCCTAGAGTCATCACAAACACTAGTTATGCACCTTGTACGTGCCTGGAGTCATCACAAACACTAGTCACGTACCTTGTACGTGCCTGGAGTCATCACAAACACTAGTCATGCACCTTGTACGTGCCTGGAGTCATCGCAAACACTGGCCACGTACCTTGTACGTGAATGGAGTCATCACAAGCACTGGCTACACACCTTATATGTGCCTGGAGTCATCACAAACATTGGCCACGAACCTTGTACGTGCCTGGAGTCACCATAAACACATGCTACGTACCTTGTACGTACCTAGAACAATAATGAACGATATCACATCTATCATCTATTAACAGATCAGAGGAGAGGACTAGGAACCACGTCAGCGAACAAGGACGTCGCAACACGAACAATGGCATCATGACGACCAGCTGAATAAGCCCGGTCCGTGTCCTTGTACACGCAAATTATTAGTAACACTGAAACACTAGAAACACTGAAACATTAGAAACACTGAAGCGTTTAAAATTTTGCTTTTATTGCATATTTCGACGTTTCAGAGCAGTGTGGAGTTTTCCAGATTTTTTTTTAAATTTCAGCTGTAATATGCAAATATATATAACAGAAGTGATGTGATACTGAGCTGGACGGTGGGAGGGAAGAAGGAAGAGGAGGAAAAGAGAATAGGAAAGTAACGAGAAGAAAAAATAAGTTGGTATGGAAAACGAAGTCTAGGCGGTAGGTAGGTAGATGAAGGCGGTGGAAGGGTGGGACGGATGTGTGGGAAGTGAGGGGTGACGACTGGGGTCGTGAGGGAGCGCTGGGGTCGTGAGGGTAGGGCAGGGATAGAAGAGAGGGGAAGGGTTGAGGGGGGGGGGTCGTGTTTGCTGATTAAAACTACGGGTACCTCAACAGTGCTCCTACACTACTGTACATGACTAACTCAGACCAAGACGAGAGAGGTCCTGCGCTTCCACTTGTATTCACTCTTAATCTCCAGGTGTCCTGATCTAAAAATCAGTGCTAACAAGCAGCTATAGCAATAGTGTTGCATCTTCCTCCTTCACGACCTTCATGCTCGACCTCTGGTCTGGCAGTGAGCAATTACCTACGCAGCTACCATAATTTTATGTTAACGACTACGGTCAGTCCTCATTCATGCCACCAGTCTTCACTTACAAAGTTTTCACCATTGTGGTCTATATCTACAAGAGTGACCGCTCGCTGCGGGAGAGTAAAGCAACACAGGGTATGGGAGATGACTACATGCTTTGGTAAACACTTCACGTGGTTGCCCTGGCAGGGATGTGGGTTGCAAGTTAACAGAGGAAAACAACCCCGTGGACCGACAGATGATTAGAATTTAGATTTTGCCACCGAAGCGGTTAGTGTATTGTGCACGCCATATCCATCCTGTGGAGGGAAGCACAAGAGCAAGTGGATACACGAGAGGCCTAGGAACTAGGCCCCAAAAAAGGGTTTAAAGTTGACTTATCTGCTACAAGCAAATTTAGGAAATTTACCATACCACGGGCGGGATTGAACCCGCGGTCAGAAAGTCTCAAAACTTAGGAAATTTACTTTCTATGTCTAATATCTTGTTTTCGTTAATAAGATATTTTGACATATCACGTAGGTTAGTTATTATAGTATCTCTATATTCCTCAATAAGTTTGCAATAAAGCACATAGTGTTCAAGATAGTAACCATACGGCTGTCAACATACCTTACATTTAGTTTGATCATCATTAGTGTGTCTGTCAAACTGCCAGAAGTACTTGTAACCAAGTCTAAGCCTGGCCACTACAACATCAGTCTATTCACATTGTAAGTTGCCCCATAAACGTACTTATCTTCGCTCATGTTATCAAAATGAGTTATAGATCTACTCAGGCTTCTAACTGCATTCCTATAACATTCAGTTTCATTATTTACTTTTCTCCTAATATTATTCCTAACTCCAGACACTGACGCAACAAAGTTATATTCTACATTCTCCTTCATGGTACTTTTTTTTTGGCTAACATATCAACTTTATCATGAAGGAGTAATCCAGTGTGTGATGGAACCCATAACACCAGTGTGTGATGGAACCCATAACAATTGTACATTAATTCCTTTTTTCCCCTAGAAGTGGTAGAAAATAGATTTGTTTATTCCATTCTTTGTTTTATCTTGACCACCAGATCTGTGTTAGCTTTCCATGTTTTCTAGTCTGGATATCTTTCTCGGTTTGAAAGTAGTGTTGAGGTGGTTCCTGGAGTATACAGTGTGAGTGTGTTGAGGTTCCTGCAGTATACAGTGTGAGTGTGTTGAGGTTCCTGGAGTGTACACTATGAGTGTGTTGAGGTTCCTGGAGTGTACATTGTGAGTGTGTTGAGGTTCCTGGAGTGTACATTGTGAGTGTGTTGAGGTTCCTGGAGTGTACACTGTGAGTGTGTTGAGGTTCCTGGAGTGTACATTGTGAGAGTGATGAGGTTCCTGGAGTGTACATTGTGAGTGTGTTGAGGTTCCTGGAGTGTACATTGTGAGTGTGTTGAGGTTCCTGGAGTGTACATTGTGAGTGTGTTGAGGTTCCTGGAGTGTACATTGTGAGTGTGTTGAGGTTCCTGGAGTGTACACTATGAGTGTGTTGAGGTTCCTGGAGTGTACATTGTGAGTGTGTTGAGGTTCCTGGAGTGTACATTGTGAGTGTGTTGAGGTTCCTGGAGTGTACATTGTGAGTGTGTTGAGGTGGTTCCTGGAGTGTACATTGTGAGTGTGTTGAGGTTCCTGGAGTGTACATTGTGAGTGTGTTGAGGTTCCTGGAGTGTACATTGTGAGTGTGTTGAGATGGTTCCTGGAGTGTACACTGTGAGTGTCTTGAGATGGTTCCATTGTGAGTGTGTTGAGGTTCCTGGAGTGTACATTGTGAGTGTGTTGAGGTTCCTGGAGTGTACACTATGAGTGTGTTGAGGTTCCTGGAGTGATTGTGAGTGTGTTGAGGTTCCTGGAGTGTACATTGTGAGTGTGTTGAGGTTCCTGGAGTGTACATTGTGAGTGTGTTGAGGTTCCTGGAGTGTACATTGTGATGAGGTTCCTGGAGTGTACATTGTGAGTGTGTTGAGGTTCCTGGAGTGTACATTGTGAGTGTGTTGAGATGGTTCCTGGAGTGTACACTGTGAGTGTCTTGAGCAGTAAAATATCTCTGTATATTTTCAAGCTTGGTTATCTTGCCAGCCTTGAAAGGTTCATATAATCCGCCCTATAATTTACCTAGCCGAGGCTACGTAAGGTTTGTTGTGCTCCTTGATGGTTATGGCATCTCCTCACAATATTCACAGAGCTTTCTTTACCTGTTTCTCGATTTCACGGAAGGATCCGACTGTGACCAGTACTCGTTTTCATGTCAAGTTTGTCCATATCTAAGCTGCTACAGTGTCACCAGTGAACCAACTGGTTTTTCCACTGTCCAAAGGAAGACGATGTTTACATCAGACGTTGTTTACATTATATTGTAGCCTACAGTGTCTTGTGCTGAGGCAACTTTCAGACTGACTGTAACATCGTTCACAAAGTTTTCAAATAGCTGTTTGTTTATGTTGTTGTGTTTATCCGCTTTGAGGAAGAGAAAAAAAAATATATATAAGGCTGCAAGGAACGTGCCCTGCATAAGGTGTCGATATTCTTTCCTGCAGACAGGATTGTGTTTGATTTATCAGTCTGAATGTTCTCTTATCTCAGCTGTCTGTTATCCCTTTTGACTTCATTTCCTGAGCTGCTACTCAGTAGTCACATTACTAACAAACCTCTTCACATTATTCATATATATATATATATATATATATATATATATATATATATATATATATATATATATATATATATATATATATATATACATAAATACATTTTTATGTGCACTGTGTTAGTGATTTTATCATGTTAATCTTTGTTTGTACTCACGTAGTTAAACTCGCGAATGCACATCTTTCCACCTGGAGTCTACCTGGGGAGTTTCGGGTGTCAGCGCCCCCGCGGCCAGGTCAATGACCAGGTCTCCTATTGGATCAGGACCTGATTAACCAGACTGTGACTGCTGGTTGCATGCAGTCCAAAGTACGAACCACAGCCCAGGTAGCTAGTTCCCTTTTGAAGAGAGCCAGGGGTCTCTTATTTATGATGGAAGGTTGTTGAACAGTCTTGGGTACCTGACATTTATTGTATTTTCTCTCAGCGAACTCCTACTTTTCATTAGGGGAATGTTGCACTGTCTGCCAAATCTTTTTGCTTTCGTAGGGAGTGATTTCTGTGTGTAGATTTGGAACCAGTCCCTCTAGGATTTTCCAGGTGTATATTATGGTGTATGTTTGTCGTTTGCGTTCTAAGGAGTACAAGACAAGGGACTTCAAACGTTCCCAGTAATTTAGATACCTGGTTGAACATATACATCTAGTGAAGGTTCTTTGTACATTCTCCAGATCTGTAATTTCACCTGCCTTAAAAGAGGTTATTAGTGTACGGCAATATTCCAGCCCAGAGAGAACAAGGGAATTAAAGATTATCATTGTCATGGTATTATCACTTGTTTTGAAAGTTCTCATTATCAAGCCTATCACTTTTTCCTCGCAGTTGTGATAATGGCACTGCTGATGGCACTGCTGATGGCACTGCTGTGATCCTTGAAGGTGAGGTCCTCTGACATCATTATCCCTTCACATTAGCATTCGATCTGCTGTATGTACACACACACACACACACACACACACACACACACACACACATGAGCTCAACATGGGATCAAAGAAGTGTTCGCAGAGGAGACAGAAGAGACTCTGGAAAGACAGAAAGGTGGGGTACACCATCAAGTGTTGGACACAGTACATACAACCGAGGAAGAACAACGACAACCAACATCGTTTCAGGGACGGGAAATCCTGTGTCACAAACCTACTGGAGTTCAATGACAGGGTGACAGCAGTAAGACAAGAGAGAGAGAGAGGGAGAGAGAGAGAGAGAGAGGTGGGTAGACTGCATTTTCTTGGACTGTAAAAAGGAGTTTGACACAGTTCCACGCAAGAGATTAGTGCATAAGCTGGAAGATCAAGCAGGTATAACAGGGAAGGCACTGCAATGGATCAGGGAACACCTGTCGGGAAGACATCAACGAGTCATGGTACGTGACGAGGTGTCAGTGGGAGCCTGTGACGAGAGGGGTTCCACAGGGGTCAGTCCTAGGACCGGCGCTGTTGCTGGTTTATGTGAACGACATGATTGGAGGAATAGATTCAGAAGTGTCCCTGTTTGCAGATGATGAGAAGAATTCAATCGGACGAGGACCAGGCAGAACTACAAAGGGTGCAGGCTGCAGGCCTGGTCCGGAAACTGGCTCCTGGAGCTCAACCCCACCAAGTGCAAAGTCATGAAGATTGGGAAAGGGCAAAGAAGACCGCAGACGGAGTTCAGTCTAGGGGGCCAGAGACTACAAACCTCACTCAAGGAAAAGGATCTTGGGGCGAGTATAACACCAGGCACATCTCCTGAGGCGCACATCAACCAAATAACTGCTGCAGTATATGGGCGCCTAGCAAACCTCAGAACAGCATTCCGACATCTCAATAAGGAATCGTTCAGGACCCTGTACACCGTGTATGTCAGGCCTATATTGGAGTATGCAGCACCAGTTTGGAACCCACACCTAGCCAAGCATGTAAGGAACTTAGAGAAAGTGCAAAGGTTTTCAACCAGACTATTCCCGTAGCTAAGGGGCATGTCCAACGAGGAGAGGTTAAGGGATATCGACCTGACGACACTGGAGGACAGGAGAGATAGGGGCAATATGATAACGACATATAAAATACTGAGAGGAACTGGCAAGGTGGACAGAGACAGGATGTTCAAGAGATGGGACACAGCAACAAGGGGTCACAGTTGGAAGTTGAAGACTCAGATGAATCACAGGGATGTTAGGAAGTATTTCTTCAGCCACAGAGTAGTCAGGAAATGGAATAGTTTGGGAAGCGATGTAGTGGAGGCAGGATTCATACATAGCTTTAAGCAGAGGTATGATAAAGCTCATGGTTTAGAGAGAGTGGCTCAGTAGCGATCAGTGAAGAGGCGGGGCCATGAGCTGTGAATCGACCCCTGCAACTACAACTAGGTGAGTACTCCCATCCCCACACACACAGTTACATAAGACAATAGACCAACATTAAAAGCCACAACCATCAACAACTGCTCATAACGTCCTTCAACCTTTCTTACAACACCACGACACACCACACACTACTGCTGGGTAGTGTACCGCCGCCCTCACCCCCGCCGCCACCGCCGCCCCCACCCCCGCCGCCACCGCCGCCCTCACCCCCGCCGCCACCGCCGCCCTCACCCCCGCCGCCACCGCCGCCCTCACCCCCGCCGCCACCGCCGCCCTCACCCCCGCCGCCACCGCCGCCCTCACCCCCGCCGCCACCGACCCCGCCACCGCCGCCGCCACCGCCGCCCTCACTCCCGCCGCCACCGCCGCCCCCATCCCCGCGCCACCGCCGCCCCCACCCCCGCCGCCAACGCCACCCTCACCCCCGCCGCCACCGCCGCCCCCACCCCCGCGCCACCGCCGCCCCCACCCCCGCCGCCACCGCCGCCCTCACCCCCGCCGCCACCGCCGCCCTCACCCCCGCCACCACCACCTGCAGATGGTAGTGGTGGTGGTTGTCCCAACAAGTGGTCTACTCACCTTGACCTCCTTCACGACCCAGGGGTCACGCAGGTCGTGGTGGGTATCTGGTTTCAAAAATAATAGGTCGGTAGGACGCAGAGCAGCACCCAGACACACACACACCCACACACCCACACACACACCCACACACACACACACACACACACACACACACACACACACACACACACACCCACACACACACCCCACACACACACACACACACACACACACACACACACACACACCCACACACACACCCACACACACACACACACACACATACACACACACACACACACACACACACACACACCCACACACACACCCACACACACACCCACACACCCACACACACACACACACACACCCACACACACACACACACACACACACACACACACACACACACACACATACACACACACACACACACACACACACACACACACACACACACAACCACACACACACACACACACACACACACACACACACACACACACACACACACACACACACACACACACAACCACACACACACACACACACACACACACACACGGAAGGCAAATCCTGTGTCACAAACCTTCTGGAGTTTTATGATAAAATAACAGAAGTAAGACAAGAGAGAGAGGGGTGGGTTGATTGCATCTTCTTGGACTGCAAGAAGGCTTTTGACACAGTTCCTCACAAGAGATTAGTGCAGAAGCTAGAGCATCAGGCGCATATAACAGGAAGGGCACTGCAATGGATCAGAGAATACCTGACAGGGAGGCAACAACGAGTCATGGTACGTAATGATGTATCACAGTGGGCACCTGTGACGAGCGGGGTCCCACAGGGGTCGGTCCTAGGACCAGTGCTATTTTTGGTATATGTGAACGACATGACGGAAGGGTTAGACTCAGAAGTGTCCCTGTTTGCAGATGATGTGAAGTTAATGAGGAGAATTAAATCTGATGAGGACCAGGCAGGACTTCAAAGAGACCTGGACAGACTGGACACCTGGTCCAGCAAATGGCTTCTCGAATTTAATCCTGCCAAATGCAAAGTCATGAAGATAGGGGAAGGGCACAGAAGACCACAGACAGAGTATAGGCTAGGTGGCCAAAGACTGCAAACCTCACTCAAGGAGAAAGATCTTGGGGTGAGTATAACACCGAGCATGTCTCCGGAAGCACACATCAATCAGATAACTGCTGCAGCATATGGGCGCCTGGCAAACCTGAGAACAGCATTCCGACACCTTAGTAAGGAATCATTCAAGACACTGTACACCGTGTATGTCAGGCCCATACTGGAGTATGCAGCACCTGTTTGGAACCCGCACTTGATAAAGCACGTCAAGAAACTAGAGAAAGTACAAAGGTTTGCAACAAGGTTAGTTCCAGAGCTAAGGGGAATGTCCTATGAAGAAAGATTAAGGGAAATCGGCCTGACGCCACTGGAGGACAGGAGGGTCAGGGGAGACATGATAACGACATATAAAATACTGCGTGGAATAGACAAGGTGGACAAGGACAGGATGTTCCAGGGAGGGGACACAGAAACAAGAGGCCACAATTGGAAGTTGAAGACACAAATGAGTCAGAGAGATAGTAGGGAGTATTTCTTCAGTCATAGAGTTGTAAGGCAGTGGAATAGCCTAGAAAATGACGTAGTGGAGGCAGGAACCATACACAGTTTTAAGACGAGGTTTGATAAAGCTCATGGAGCGGGGAGAGAGAGGGTCTAGTAGCAACCGGTGAAGAGGCGGGGCCAGGAGCTAGGACTCGACCCCTGCAACCACAAATAGGTGAGTACAAATAGGTGAGTACACACACCCACACATTCCTCTCTAGGTACTGGTGGAGCGTCAAGGGAGGAATGAGTTTATACACAATAACTAGCACGGTTTCAGGGAGGGAAAATCCTGTGTCACAAACCTATTGGAGTTTTCCGATAATGTGACATGTAAGGCAGGAGAGAGAGAGGGGTGGGTGGACTGCATGTAAGGCAGGAGAGAGAGAGGGGTGGGTGGACTGCATGTAAGGCAGGAGAGAGAGAGGGGTGGGTGGACTGCATGTAAGGCAGGAGAGAGAGAGGGGTGGGTGGACGGCATGTAAGGCAGGAGAGAGAGAGGGGTGGGTGGACTGCATGTAAGGCAGGAGAGAGAGAGGGGTGGGTGTACTGCTTGTAAGGCAGGAGAGAGAGAGGGGTGGGTGGACTGCATGTAAGGCAGGAGAGAGAGAGGGGTGGGTGGACTGCATTTTATTGGATTGTAAGAAGGTTTTTCGACACTGTTCCACACAAGGGATTAGCGCTAAAGCTAGAGGAGCAGGCAGGAATAACAGGAAAGGCACTGCAATGGTTCGGAGAATACTCGACAGGAAGGAAACAACGAGTGATGGTACGTGATGAAGTGTCAGAGTGGGCGCCTGTGACGAGCGGGGTTCCAAAAGGATCAGTCCTAGGGCGAGTGCTGTTTCTGGTATATGTGAATGACATGATGGAAGGAATAGATTCAGAGGTGTCCCTGTTTGCAGACGACGTGAAGCAAATTAGGGGATCAAAGGCTGTAAATTTCACTTAAAGGAAAGGATCTCGGGGTAAGCATTATACCGAGCATGTCCCCTGAGGCACACACGAATCAAATAACTGTTGCAGCATATGGGTGCTTGGCAAACCTGAGAATATCATTTCGACATCTAATTAAGGAATCATTCACTACACTGTACACTGTATACGTCAAGCCCATACTGGAGTATGCAGCACCAGTATGGAACTCACACCTAGTCAAACACGTGAAGAAACTAGAAAAAGTGCAAAAGTTTGCAACAAGACTAGTCCCAGAAATGAGGAGTATGTCTTACAAGGAGAGGATAAGGGAACCCAACCTTATGGCACTAGAGGATAGGAGGGATAGGTGGGACATGATAACGACGTATAAAATACTGGGAGAAAATGACGAGATGGAAAAGGTTCGAATGTTTAAAAGATGGGACACAGGGACAAGGGGCCACAACTGGAAGCTGAAAACCCAGATAAGTCATAGGGATGTTAGGAAGCATTTCTTTAGAATCAGAGCTGTCAGGAAGTGCAGTAATCTGGAGAGTGAAGAAATGGAGGCGGGATCTATGCATAGCTTTAAGAAGAGGTATGATAAGCCTCTAGGAGCAGGGAGAAAGTGGCCTAGTATCGACCAGCGAAGAGGCTGGGCCAGGAGCTATGAATCGACCCCTGCAACCACATATAGGTGAGCACACACACTGACAGGACAAATCCCACACCCTGTATCAAGCCTTTGGTTTAACTCCTCAGCGATGATAACTTAATGCAACATGTAAGTAACTCTAAACTTAATGTACTTGAGTGTTTTAGGATACTGATCTCACTGAGATAAGTCTGTCTCTTCACTTTGACTTCAAAACTATTTAAGTGGAAGAGCTGAAATAGTTTTGGGTTGTGTCCTAATTTGACATTTTTTTTATTGAGAAAAAAAAGGGAGATTGTTTCCCATGTGATAACTTGTGAGTTTATCTTCTGATTCCCCTTAAATCTACAACGCAAATATTTTTACTGCATTAGCAATTTATACCGCACTTTGCAATGTTGCTATCATGAAGGGTGATTGCAGTTACGTAATGCAATGATACCTTCCTCGGATCAAGCACTAGCCGATATGCATCTAGTTATAATAATAATAATAATAATAATAATAATAATAATAATAATAGCAATACTAATAATATTAATTATTATTATTATTATTATTATTATTATTATTATTATTATTATTATTATTATTGTTATTATTATTATTATTATTATTCAAGGAAAATATTTAAAACGTGTGGGTCATTCAGAACATTTCTGAGAGCAGGTAGTTGAGGTAGAGTTAAAACAACTTGAAACAGTGAGGTGTGTTGCGCTTGGTTGCTGATGCAGAGTTTAGTCAATAAGATAGACACAACTCCATTATGTTAGTTAAAACAAGATCCGGAAACATGTTGAAGACAATGAGGCACACACTGTAAGTAACTAACAAGTGCATGTAGGTGCACTCCCTCACATGTAGGTGCACTCCCTCACATGTAGGTGCACTCTCTCATATGTAGGTGCACTCCCCCACATGTAAGTGCACTCCCTCACATGTAAGGGCACTCCCTCACATGTAAGTGCACTCTCTCATATGTAGGTGCACTCCCCCACATGTAAGTGCACTCTCTCACATGTAGGTGCACTCCCCCACATGTAAGTGCACTCCCTCACATGTAGGTGCACTCCCTCACATGTAAGTGCACTCCCTCACATGTAAGTCTGTAGCTTCAAAGTTTGTGAAGCTCAACTTTATTTTTATTTAGTTTAAAACCTATCTACTACACAATGATCATTAACGCTGCAAGTCACCTATAAACCATCAGTCACATGTAATATAAATGTGATCTATTTCGATGTTTGTTTTTTAACACTGGCAGTCCGGTTTGGGACTAGAATTTTCCGATGATTGCCTGTTCAACCAGGCTCTTGCTGTTAACGGCCCGCTGGCGCTCATATCTATCACTGAATCGTTGATTTGGAACTTGCCGGAGGCAGTAACCTTGAAAATTTCCACAGCTGTTCCGACGGTATTTCTGAAATCTGCTGGAAGCAGGTTGAACAGTCTTAGCTCAGAGATGTTGACACAGTGTTCTTTGTGTCTCCGGCGACCCTACTTTTCACTGGGTCTGTTTTATACCTCCTTTCAGATCTCTGACTCCAGTACCTTGTTATGACAGTACGTAGGTTAGGGACCAGTTCCTCAAGTATCTCCCAGGTATATATTATCAAAAATTTCTCTCTTCTTAGTTCCAGTGATTACATTCAATTTTCTATGAGTGATTCCCAGTACTTTAAATGCTTAAAATTTTTTATGTAAACGATCTCAGCACTTTCCAGCTCTGATATCTCTCCTGCTCTGAACAGTCATAAACACTGAATAATATTCTAGACTTGGAATCACACTTGGTTTGAAGAGTGTCACCTTTGTGATGAATGCTTCTTTGTATATCTCCCATATTACCTCTGGTACAGTGCTGTTGTCTACTGTCTTCCAGTCAACATCTGGAAGGTTACAATCCTCAAGAAGGATAACATTTGATGTAGGATTTTTTCAATCCCTGGTATTTGGATAAAAATAAACTCTATATATAGAGTTACACACACACAAAGTAAGAATTATATTGAGGCTTAAATACATTATACAACGTCTCTTTAAGTTTAAAAATGTTATACTTTTTGAACTACAGTCCTGTGTAGTCTATAAATATATATGTTATATCTATAATGTTGTGTTTGTAAGTAAAACTGAAGTTCCCTATCTTTGAACACGTGGACACATCTTAATAATATAACAAATAAGTAGGTAAGTGAACCACCATTCAGTGGTTTGGGTTCGTACGTTGGACTACGTGCGGCCACCAGTAACAGCCTGGTTGATCAGGCCCTGATCTACCGGGAGGCCTGGTCGTGGACTGGGCCGCGGGAGAATTGATCCCTGGAACATCCTGCAGGTAGACTCCAGGCAGGTAGGTAAGTTATTCTCTCTGCTATGTCTGGCTTATTTGTGTATTGTTCCAGTCTTCCCTCGGTAATAATAACAGTCAGTAGAGTTTGTTTCTAGATCTGTTTTTAATCTTTATTCTTTTATTATATTTTCTTTTATTTAAGTTTATTTGATGTTTGGCATATCTTAAGATCTGATTCTTATAATTGATATATATATATATATTTATATATATATATATATATATATATATATATATATATATATATATATATATATATATATGTATATATATATATATATGTATATATATATGTATATATATATATATATATATATATATATATATATATATGTATATATATATATATATATATATATATATATATATATATATATATATATATAAAGTGACTTCGCTCTGCAGCGTTGTGTTCCTCTGGGAAGTGTGACGTTGCTGTATGAGTCTGACCAATGAATCTTTATGAGAAAGGAGCTGACATAGGGAATTGCGCCACATAATGATTTGCATGACACGGATATCACCACGACACGGAAATCACCACTACACGGAGATCACTACGACACGGAGATCACCACGACACGGAGATCACCACGACACGGAGATCACCACGACACGGAGATCACCACTACACGGAGATCACTACGACACGGAGATCACCACGACACGGAGATCACCACTACACGGAGATCACTACGACACGGAGATCGCCACGACAAGATCACCACGGCACAGAGATCAGCAAGACACTAAGATCACCAAGACACTAAGATCACCATGACACTAAGATCAGCAAGACACTAAGATCACCATGACACGGATGTGTACGAGACTATGAGTGGGTCACCACAAGAGAAGTGACATATAAAGCAGGCGTTACTGGGACACTCTTCCAGGCAACACAACACAACTTCCCGCTGCACAGAATGACTAGCAAACAATGTCATTCGCAAAATTCTACACCAACACATTTCTCCAGTTCCACCACGACTTGATGACATCCCTCACTGATACTTACTACAACCACTACGTTACCACTACGACTGTGTCTGAAGCGTAGCGCTACAATAATCATGATGAAGGAATATTATGGGTAGAGCAACATCGCTAAAGCAGAGGAATATTGTTGGAACAATAATAAGAGAGGAATATTAGTGAAAAAACCATGTTATAGGAAATATTGGTAAATAAATCAAGGAGAATACTGGAAAGTAAATCCAGGCGGAACATAAGAGTGTATTATGACTATAGGATATAAAGGGAGGTCTTTTAAGTGGGCAGGCTGGATAATTAGAAGTTGTCAAGATGGAACATGTAGTGTAACCAAGGTTTCTGGAGATAGTCATAGCCAGGGAAGGTATTCTTCAAAGCACTTTTGTGCTCTCAAGGCGTGAAAATGTCTAAAAAATTTCTAAAACGTTAGAAAATGTTTGTGAAGCCGTGACTGCTTGATGAAGCTCCTGGAGAGCGAAACGTTGCCACAATAAAAATGTCACATTAGTTGCACTTGTGTCCTTTTACCTTGCATATTGTTGGTTTACCTGGTAATTCTACCAACATTATTACATTTTCTTAAACATTAACATGAGCTACATAAATCTATTTAGCTGTATGTAGTAACAAGTATTTAGCTGTATGTAGTAACAAGTATTTAGCTGTATGTAGTAACAAGTATTTAGCTGTATGTAGTAACAAGTATTTAGCTGTATGTAGTAACAAGTATTTAGCTGTATGTAGTAACAAGTATTTAGCTGTATGTAGTAACAAGTATTTAGCTGTATGTAGTAACAAGTATTTACCTGTATGTAGTAACAAGTATTTAGATGTATGTAGTAACAAGTATTTAGCTGTATGTAGTAACAAGTATTTAGCTGTATGTAGTAACAAGTATTTAGCTGTATGTAGTAACAAGTGTTTAGCTGTATGTAGTAACAAGTATTTAGATATATGTAGTAACAAGTATTTAGCTGTATGTAGTAGCAAATATTTAGCTGTATGTAGTAACAAGTATTTAGCTGTATGTAGTAACAAGTATTTAGCTGTATGTAGTAACAAGTATTTAGCTGTATGTAGTAACAAGTATTTAGCTGTATGTAGTAACAAGTATTTAGCTGTATGTAGTAACAAGTATTTAGCTGTATGTAGTAACAAGTATTTAGCTGTATGTAGTAACAAGTATTTAGCTGTATGTAGTAACAAGTATTTAGCTGTATGTAGTAACAAGTATTTAGCTGTATGTAGTAACAAGTATTTAGCTGTATGTAGTAACAAGTATTTAGCTGTATGTAGTAACAAGTATTTAGCTGTATGTAGTAACAAGTATTTAGCTGTATGTAGTAACAAGTATTTAGCTGTATGTAGTAACAAGTATTTAGCTGTATGTAGTAACAAGTATTTAGCTGTATGTAGTAACAAGTATTTAGCTGTATGTAGTAACAAATGTTTAGCTGTATGTAGTAACAAGTATTTAGCTGTATGTAGTAACAAGTATTTAGCTGTATGTAGTAACAAGTATTTAGCTGTATGTAGTAACAAATGTTTAGCTGTATGTAGTAACAAGTATTTAGCTGTATGTAGTAACAAGTATTTAGCTGTATGTAGTAACAAGTATTTAGCTGTATGTAGTAACAAGTATTTAGCTGTATGTAGTAACAAGTATTTAGCTGTATGTAGTAACAAGTATTTAGCTGTATGTAGTAACAAGTATTTAGCTGTATGTAGTAACAAGTATTTAGCTGTATGTAGTAACAAGTATTTAGCTGTATGTAGTAACAAGTATTTAGCTGTATGTAGTAACAAGTATTTAGCTGTATGTAGTAACAAGTATTTAGCTGTATGTAGTAACAAGTATTTAGCTGTATGTAGTAACAAGTATTTAGCTGTATGTAGTGTATGTAGTAACAAGTATTTAGCTGTATGTAGTAACAAGTATTTAGCTGTATGTAGTAACAAGCTGTATGTAGTAACAAGTATTTAGCTGTATGTAGTAACAAGTATTTAGATGTATGTAGTAACAAGTGTTTAGCTGTATGTAGTAACAAGTAGTAGTGTTTAGCTGTATGTAGTAACAAGTGTTTAGCTGTATGTAGTAACAAGTATTTAGCTGTATGTAGTAACAAGTATTTAGCTGTATGTAGTAACAAGTATTTAGCTGTATGTAGTAACAAGTATTTAGCTGTATGTAGTAACAAGTATTTAGCTGTATGTAGTAACAAGTATTTAGCTGTATGTAGTAACAAGTATTTAGCTGTATGTAGTAACAAGTATTTAGCTGTATGTAGTAACAAGTATTTAGCTGTATGTAGTAACAAGTATTTAGCTGTATGTAGTAACAAGTATTTAGCTGTATGTAGTAACAAGTATTTAGCTGTATGTAGTAACAAGTATTTAGCTGTATGTAGTAACAAGTATTTAGCTGTATGTAGTAACAAGTATTTAGCTGTATGTAGTAACAAGTATTTAGCTGTATGTAGTAACAAGTATTTAGCTGTATGTAGTAACAAGTATTTAGCTGTATGTAGTAACAAGTATTTAGCTGTATGTAGTAACAAGTATTTAGCTGTATGTAGTAACAAGTATTTAGCTGTATGTAGTAACAAGTATTTAGCTGTATGTAGTAACAAGTATTTAGCTGTATGTAGTAACAAGTATTTAGCTGTATGTAGTAACAAGTATTTAGCTGTATGTAGTAACAAGTGTTTAGCTGTATGTAGTAACAAGTATTTAGCTGTATGTAGTAACAAGTATTTAGCTGTATGTAGTAACAAGTATTTAGCTGTATGTAGTAACAAGTATTTATTTAGCTGTATGTAGTAACAAGTATTTAGCTGTATGTAGTAACAAGTATTTACTGTATGTAGTAACAAGTATTTAGCTGTATGTAGTAACAAGTATTTAGCTGTATGTAGTAACAAGTATTTAGCTGTATGTAGTAACAAGTATTTAGCTGTATGTAGTAACAAGTATTTAGCTGTATGTAGTAACAAGTATTTAGCTGTATGTAGTAACAAGTATTTAGCTGTATGTAGTAACAAGTATTTAGCTGTATGTAGTAACAAGTATTTAGCTGTATGTAGTAACAAGTATTTAGCTGTATGTAGTAACAAGTATTTAGCTGTATGTAGTAACAAGTATTTAGCTGTATGTAGTAACAAGTATTTAGCTGTATGTAGTAACAAGTATTTAGCTGTATGTAGTAACAAGTATTTAGCTGTATGTAGTAACAAGTATTTAGCTGTATGTAGTAACAAGTATTTAGCTGTATGTAGTAACAAGTATTTAGCTGTATGTAGTAACAAGTATTTAGCTGTATGTAGTAACAAGTATTTAGCTGTATGTAGTAACAAGTATTTAGCTGTATGTAGTAACAAGTATTTAGCTGTATGTAGTAACAAGTATTTAGCTGTATGTAGTAACAAGTATTTAGCTGTATGTAGTAACAAGTATTTAGCTGTATGTAGTAACAAGTATTTAGCTGTATGTAGTAACAAGTATTTAGCTGTATGTAGTAACAAGTATTTAGCTGTATGTAGTAACAAGTATTTAGCTGTATGTAGTAACAAGTATTTAGCTGTATGTAGTAACAAGTATTTAGCTGTATGTAGTAACAAGTATTTAGCTGTATGTAGTAACAAGTATTTAGCTGTATGTAGTAACAAGTATTTAGCAAGTATTTAGCTGTATGTAGTAACAAGTATTTAGCTGTATGTAGTAACAAGTATTTAGCTGTATGTAGTAACAAGTATTTAGCTGTATGTAGTAACAAGTATTTAGCTGTATGTAGTAACAAGTATTTAGCTGTATGTAGTAACAAGTATTTAGCTGTATGTAGTAACAAGTATTTAGCTGTATGTAGTAACAAGTATTTAGCTGTATGTAGTAACAAGTATTTAGCTGTATGTAGTAACAAGTATTTAGCTGTATGTAGTAACAAGTAACAATTTAGCTGTATGTAGTAACAAGTATTTAGCTGTATGTAGTAACAAGTATTTAGCTGTATGTAGTAACAAGTATTTAGCTGTATGTAGTAACAAGTATTTAGCTGTATGTAGTAACAAGTATTTAGCTGTATGTAGTAACAAGTATTTAGCTGTATGTAGTAACAAGTATTTAGCTGTATGTAGTAACAAGTATTTAGCTGTATGTAGTAACAAGTATTTAGCTGTATGTAGTAACAAGTATTTAGCTGTATGTAGTAACAAGTATTTAGCTGTATGTAGTAACAAGTATTTAGCTGTATGTAGTAACAAGTATTTAGCTGTATGTAGTAACAAGTATTTAGCTGTATGTAGTAACAAGTATTTAGCTGTATGTAGTAACAAGTATTTAGCTGTATGTAGTAACAAGTATTTAGCTGTATGTAGTAACAATTTAGCTGTATGTAGTAACAAGTTTAGCTGTATGTAGTAACAAGTATTTAGCTGTATGTAGTAACAAGTATTTAGCTGTATGTAGTAACAAGTATTTAGCTGTAACATGTATGTAGTAACAAGTATTTAGCTGTATGTAGTAACAAGTATTTAGCTGCATGAAGTAACAAGTATTTAGCTGTATGTAGTAACAAGTATTTAGCTGTATGTAGTAACAAGTATTTAGCTGTATGTAGTAACAAGTATTTAGCTGTATGTAGTAACAAGTGTTTAGCTGTATGTAGTAACAAGTATTTAGCTGTATGTAGTAACAAGTATTTAGCTGTATGTAGTAACAAGTATTTAGCTGTATGTAGTAACAAGTATTTAGCTGTATGTAGTAACAAGTATTTAGCTGTATGTAGTAACAAGTATTTAGCTGTATGTAGTAACAAGTATTTAGCTGTATGTAGTAACAAGTATTTAGCTGTATGTAGTAACAAGTATTTAGCTGTATGTAGTAACAAGTATTTAGCTGTATGTAGTAACAAGTATTTAGCTGTATGTAGTAACAAGTATTTAGCTGTATGTAGTAACAAGTATCCCATAAAAACACTGAAAATACTGAATGCATATTTATTTTACTGGAAGTAATTTCTTACGAGAAGTGAGCGTCGTGTGAACTTTTTATGACAAGTAAGTGTTGCTATGACAAGTGTTGTTATGACAAGTAAGTGTTGTTATGACAAGTGTTGTTATGACAAGTAAGTGTTGTTATGACAAGTGTTGTTATGAAAAGTAAGTGTTGTTATGACAAGTGTTGTTATGACAAGTGTTGTTATGACAAGTAAGTGTTGTTATGACAAGTGTTGTTATGACAAGTAAGTGTTGCTATGACAAATGTTATGACAAGTAAGTGTTGTTATGACAAGTGTTGTTATGACAAGTGTTTTTATGGCAAGTAAGTGTTGTTATGACAAGTGTTGTTATGACAAGTAAGTGTTGCTATGACAAGTGTTGTTATGACAAGTAAGTGTTGTTATGACAAGTGTTGTTATGACAAGTGTTGTTATGACAAGTAAATGTTGTTATGACAAGTGTTGTTATGACAAGTAAGTGTTGTTATGACAAGTGTTGTTATGACAAGTAAGTGTTGCTATGACAAGTGTTGTTATGACAAGTAAGTGTTGTTATGACAAGTAAGTGTTGCTATGACAAGTGTTGTTATGACAAGTGTTGCTATGACAAGTGTTGTTATGACAAGTGTTGCTATGACAAGTGTTGTTATGACAAGTAAGTATTGCTATGACAAGTGTTATTATGACAAGTAAGTGTTGTTATGACAAGTGTTGTTATGACAAGTGTTGTTATGACAAGTGCTGTTATGACAAGTAAGTGTTGTTATGACAAGTAAGTGTTGTTATGACAAGTGTTGTTATGACAAGTGTTGTTATGACAAGTAAGTGTTGTTATGACAAGTGTTGTTATGACAAGTAAGTGTTGTTATGACAAGTAAGTGTTGTTATGACAAGTGTTGTTATGACAAGTGTTGTTATGACAAGTAAGTGTTGTTATGACAAGTGTTGTTATGACAAGTGTTGTTATGACAAGTAAGTGTTGTTATGACAAGTAAGTGTTGTTATGACAAGTGTTGTTATGACAAGTAAGTGTTGTTATGACAAGTAAGTGTTGTTATGACAAGTAAGTGTTGCTATGACAAGTGTTGTTATGACAAGTAAGTGTTGTTATGACAAGTAAGTGTTGCTATGACAAGTGTTGTTATGACAAGTAAGTGTTGCTATGACAAGTGTTGTTATGACAAGTAAGTGTTGCTATGACAAGTGTTGTTATGACAAGTAAGTGTTGTTATGACAAGTGTTGTTATGACAAGTAAGTGTTGTTATGACAAGTAAGTGTTGTTATGACAAGTAAGTGTTGTTATGACAAGTAAGTGTTGCTATGACAAGTAAGTGTTGCTATGACAAGTGAGTGTTGCTATGACAAGTAAGTGTTGCTATGACAAGTAAGTGTTGCTATGACAAGTGTTGCTATGACAAGCAAGTGTTGCTATGACAAGTAAGTGAGTGTTGCTATGACAAGTAAGTGTTGCTATGACAAGTAAGTGTTGCTATGACAAGTGTTGCTATGACAAGTAAGTGTTGCTATGACAAGTAAGTGTTGCTATGACAAGTGTTGCTATGACAAGTAAGTGTTGCTATGACAAGTAAGTGTTGTTATGACAAGTGTTGCTATGACAAGTAAGTGTTGCTATGACAAGTGTTGCTATAACAAGTAAGTGTTGCTATGACAAGTAAGTGTTGCTATGACAAGTAAGTGTTGTTATGACAAGTGTTGCTATGACAAGTAAGTATTGCTATGTCAAGTAAGTGTTGCTATGACAAGTGTTGTTATGACAAGTAAGTGTTGCTATGGCAAGTGTTGCTATGACAAATAAGTGTTGCTATGACAAGTGTTGCTATGACAAGTGTTGCTATGACAAGTAAGTGTTGTTATGACAAATGTTGCTATGACAAGTAAGTGTTGCTATGACAAGTGTTGCTATGACAAGTAAGTGTTGCTATGACAAGTGTTGCTATGACAAGTAAGTGTTGTTATGACAAGTAAGTGTTGCTATGACAAGTGTTGCTATGACAAGTAAGTGTTGTTATGACAAGTGTTGTTATGACAAGTAAGTGTTGCTATGACAAGTAAGTTTTGCTATGACAAGTGTTGTTATGACAAGTGTTGCTATAACAAGTGTTGCTATGACAAATAAGTGTTGCTATGACAAGTAAGTGTTGCTGGGACAAGTAAGTGTTGCTATGACAAGTAAGTGTTGCTATGACAAGTAAGTGTTGTTATGACAAGTGTTGCTATGACAAGTGTTGCTATGACAAGTAAGTGTTGCTATGACAAATGTTGCTATGACAAGTAAGTGTTGCTATGACAAGTAAGTGTTGCCATGACAAGTAAGTGTTGTTATGACAAGTGTTGCTATGACAAGTAAGTTTTGCTATGACAAGTAAGTTTTGGTATGACAAATGTTGTTATGACAAGTGTTGTTATGACAAGTAAGTGTTGCTATGACAAGTGTTGCTATGACAAGTAAGTTTTGCTATGGCAAGTAAGTTTTGCTATGACAAGTGTTGTTATGACAAGTAAGTGTTGCTACGACAAGTGTTGTTATGACAAATAAGTGTTGCTACGACAAGTATATGTTGTTATGACAAGTAAGTGTTGCTATGACAAGTGTTGCTATGACAAGTAAGTGTTGTTATGACAAGTAAGTGTTGCTATGACAAGTGTTGCTATGACAAGTAAGTGTTGTTATGACAAGTAAGTGTTGCTATGACAAGTAAGTGTTGCTATGACAAGTGTTGTTATGACAAATAAGTGTTGCTATGACAAGTGTTGTTATGACAAGTAAGTGTTGCTATGACAAGTAAGTTTTGCTATGACAAGTAAGTGTTGTTATGACAAATATGTGTTGCTATGACAAGTAAATGTTGCTATGACAAGTGTTGCTATGACAAGTAAGTGTTGTTATGACAAGTAAGTTTTGCTATGACAAGTGTTATGACAAGTAAGTGTTGCTATGACAAGTGTTATGACAAGTAAGTGTTGCTATGACAAGTAAGTTTTGCTATGACAAGTGTTGCTATGACAAGTGTTGTTATGACAAGTGTTGTTATGACAAGTAAGTGTTGCTATGACAAGTAAGTGTTGCTATGACAAGTGTTGCTATGACAAGTGTTCCTATGACAAGTGTTGCTATGACAAGTAAGCGTTGTTATGACAAGTAAGTGTTGCTATGACAAGTAAGTTTTGCTATGACAAGTGTTGTTATGACAAGTAAGTGTTGCTATGACAAGTGTTGTTATGACAAGTAAGTGTTGCTATGACAAGTGTTGTTATGACAAGTAAGTGTTGCTATGACAAGTGTTGTTATGACAAGTAAGTGTTGCTATGACAAGTAAGTGTTGCTATGACAAGTAAGTGTTGCTAATACAAGTAAGTGTTGCTATGACAAGTGTTGCTATGACAAGTAAGTGTTGCTATGACAAGTAAGTGTTGCTATGACAAGTGTTGCTATGACCAGTGTTGCTATGACAAGTAAGTGTTGTTATGACAAGTTAGTGTTGCTATGACAAGTAAATGTTGTTATGACAAGTAAGTGTTGCTATGACAAGTAAGTGTTGCTATGACAAGTGTTGTTATGACAAATAAGTGTTGCTATGACAAGTGTTGTTATGACAAGTGTTGCTATGACAAGTAAGTTTTGCTATGACAAGTAAGTGTTGCTATGACAAGTGTTGTTATGACAAGCAAGTGTTGTTATGGCAAGTAAGTGTTGCTATGACAAGTAAGTGTTGTTATGACAAGTAAGTGTTGCTATGACAAGTAAGTGTTGCTATGACAAGTGTTGCTATGACAAGTAAGTGTTGTTATGACAAGTAAATGTTGCTATGACAAGTGTTGCTATGACAAGTAAGTGTTGCTATGACAAGTAAGTGTTGCTATGACAAGTAACTGTTGCTATGACAAGTGTTGCTATGACAAGTAAGTGTTGCTATGACAAGTAAGTGTTGCTATGACAAGTGTTGCTATGACAAGTAAGTGTTGCTATGACAAGTGTTGTTATGACAAGTAAGTGTTGCTATGACAAGTAAATGTTGCTATAACAAGTAAGTGTTGCTATGACAAGTAAGTGTTGCTATGACAAGTAAGTGTTGCTATGACAAGTAAGTGTTGCTATGACAAGTAAGTGTTGCTATGACAAGTAAAGTGTTGCTATGACAAGTAAAGTGTTGCTATGACAAGTAAAGTGTTGCTATAACAAGTAAAGTGTTGCTATGACAAGTAAAGTGTTGCTATGACAAGTAAAGTGTTGCTATGACAAGTAAAGTGTTGCTATGACAAGTAAAGTGTTGCTATGACAAGTAAAGTGTTGCTATGACAAGTAAAGTGTTGCTATGACAAGTAAAGTGTTGCTATGACAAGTAAAGTGTTGCTATGACAAGTAAAGTGTTGCTATGACAAGTAAAGTGTTGCTATGACAAGTAAGTGTTGCTATGACAAGTAAGTGTTGCTATGACAAGTAAGTGTTGCTATGACAAGTAAGTGTTGCTATGACAAGTAAGTGTTGCTATGACAAGTAAGTGTTGCTATGACAAGTAAGTGTTGCTATGACAAGTAAGTGTTGCTATGACAAGTAAGTGTTGCTATGACAAGTAAAGTGTTGCAAGACCTGACTATATACATCAAGTCAATATTTTTATATATTTTCCCACAAAAAAATATGAGAGATTTCATAACAACCCGGAGACTGTTTCTAGTCTGAGCTGAATTAAGATTTTGTAGGCCCCTGGGTTACAGGTACTGTGAGGCCCCTGGGTTACAGGTACTGTGAGGCCCCTGGGTTACAGGTACTGTGAGGCCCCTGGGTTACAGGTACTGTGAGGCCCCTGGGTTACAGGTACTGTGAGGCCCCTGGGTTACAGGTATTGTGAGGCCCCTGGGTTACAGGTACTGTGAGGCCCCTGGGTTACAGGTACTGTGAGGCCCCTGGGTTACAGGTACTGTGAGGCCCCTGGGTTACAGGTACTGTGAGGCCCCTGGGTTACAGGTACTGTGAGTACCCTGGGTTACAGGTACTGTGAGGCCCCTGGGTTACAGGTATTGTGAGGCCCCTGGGTTACAGGTACTGTGAGGCCCCTGGGTTACAGGTACTGTGAGGCCCCTGGGTTACAGGTACTGTTAGGCCCCTGGGTTACAGGTACTGTGAGGCCCCTGGGTTACAGGTATTGTGAGGCCCCTGGGTTACAGGTATTGTGAGGCCCCTGGGTTACAGGTATTGTGAGGCCCCTGGGTTACAGGTACTGTGAGGCCCCTGGGTTACAGGTACTGTGAGGCCCCTGGGTTACAGGTATTGTGAGGCCCCTGGGTTACAGGTACTGTGAGGCCCCTGGGTTACAGGTACTGTGAGGCCCCTGGGTTACAGGTACTGTGAGGCCCCTGGGTTACAGGTATTGTGAGGCCCCTGGGTTACAGGTACTGTGAGGCCCCTGGGTTACAGGTATTGTGAGGCCCCTGGGTTACAGGTACTGTGAGGCCCCTGGGTTACAGGTATTGTGAGGCCCCTGGGTTACAGGTATTGTGAGGCCCCTGGGTTACAGGTACTGTGAGGCCCCTGGGTTACAGGTACTGTGAGGCCCCTGGGTTACAGGTATTGTGAGGCCCCTGGGTTACAGGTATTGTGAGGCCCCTGGGCTACAGGTATTGTGAGGCCCCTGGGTTACAGGTACTGTGAGGCCCCTGGGTTACAGGTACTGTGAGTACCCTGGGTTACAGGTACTGTGAGGCCCCTGGGTTACAGGTATTGTGAGGCCCCTGGGTTACAGGTATTGTGAGGCCCCTGGGTTACAGGTACTGTGAGGCCCCTGGGTTACAGGTACTGTGAGTACCCTGGGTTACAGGTACTGTGAGGCCCCTGGGTTACAGGTACTGTGAGTACCCTGGGTTACAGGTACTGTGAGGCCCCTGGGTTACAGGTACTGTGAGTACCCTGGGTTACAGGTACTGTGAGGCCCCTGGGTTACAGGTACTGTGAGTACCCTGGGTTACAGGTACTGTGAGGCCCCTGGGTTACAGGTATTGTGAGGCCCCTGGGTTACAGGTATTGTGAGGCCCCTGGGTTACAGGTATTGTGAGGCCCCTGGGTTACAGGTACTGTGAGGCCCCTGGGTTACAGGTACTGTGAGGCCCCTGGGTTACAGGTATTGTGAGGCCCCTGGGTTACAGGTATTGTGAGGCCCCTGGGTTACAGGTACTGTGAGGCCCCTGGGTTACAGGTACTGTGAGGCCCCTGGGTTACAGGTACTGTGAGGCCCCTGGGTTACAGGTACTGTGAGGCCCCTGGGTTACAGGTACTGTGAGGCCCCTGGGTTACAGGTATTGTGAGGCCCCTGGGTTACAGGTACTGTGAGGCCCCTGGGTTACAGGTACTGTGATGCCCCTGGGTTACAGGTACTGTGAGGCCCCTGGGTTACAGGTATTGTGAGGCCATTGGGTTACAGGTATTGTGAGGCCCCTGGGTTACAGGTATTGTGAAGCCCCTGGGTTACAGGTACTGTGAGGCCCCTGGGTTACAGGTATTGTGAGGCCCCTGGGTTACAGGGATTGTGAGGCCCCTGGGTTACAGGTAATGTGAGGCCCCTGGGTTACAGGTACTGTGAGTACCCTGGGTTACAGGTACTGTGAGGCCCCTGGGTTACAGGTACTGTGAGGCCCCTGGGTTACAGGTATTGTGAGGCCCCTGGGTTACAGGTATTGTGAGGCCCCTGGGTTACAGGTATTGTGAGGCCCCTGGGTTACAGGTACTGTGAGGCCCCTGGGTTACAGGTACTGTGAGGCCCCTGGGTTACAGGTACTGTGAGGCCCCTGGGTTACAGGTACTGTGAGTACCCTGGGTTACAGGTACTGTGAGGCCCCTGGGTTACAGGTACTGTGAGTACCCTGGGTTACAGGTACTGTGAGGCCCCTGGGTTACAGGTACTGTGAGTACCCTGGGTTACAGGTACTGTGAGGCCCCTGGGTTACAGGTACTGTGAGTACCCTGGGTTACAGGTACTGTGAGGCCCCTGGGTTACAGGTACTGTGAGTACCCTGGGTTACAGGTACTGTGAGGCCCCTGGGTTACAGGTACTGTGAGGCCCCTGGGTTACAGGTATTGTGAGGCCCCTGGGTTACAGGTATTTTGAGGCCCCTGGGTTACAGGTATTGTGAGGCCCCTGGGTTACAGGTACTGTGAGGCCCCTGGGTTACAGGTACTGTGAGGCCCCTGGGTTACAGGTACTGTGAGGCCCCTGGGTTACAGGTATTGTGAGGCCCCTGTGTTACAGGTATTGTGAGGCCCCTGGGTTACAGGTATTGTGAGGCCCCTGGGTTACAGGTACTGTGAGGCCCCTGGGTTACAGGTATTGTGAGGCCCCTGGGTTACAGGTATTGTGAGGCCCCTGGGTTACAGGTACTGTGAGGCCCCTGGGTTACAGGTACTGTGAGGACCCTGGGTTACAGGTACTGTGAGGCCCCTGGGTTACAGGTACTGTGAGGCCCCTGGGTTACAGGTATTGTGAGACCCCTGGGTTACAGGTACTGTGAGGCCCCTGGGTTACAGTTACTGTGAGGCCCCTGGGTTACAGGTATTGTGAGGCCCCTGGGTTACAGGTATTGTGAGGCCCCTGGGTTACAGGTATTGTGAGGCCCCTGGCTTACAGGTACTGTGAGGCCCCTGGGTTACAGGTATTGTGAGGCCCCTGGGTTACAGGTATTGTGAGGCCCCTGGGTTACAGGTATTGTGAGGCCCCTGGGTTACAGGTACTGTGAGGCCCCTGGGTTACAGGTACTGTGAGGCCCCTGGGTTACAGGTATTGTGAGGCCCCTGGGTTACAGGTACTGTGAGGACCCTGGGTTACAGGTATTGTGAGGCCCCTGGGTTACAGGTACTGTGAGGACCCTGGGTTACAGGTACTGTGAGGCCCCTGGGTTACAGGTACTGTGAGGCCCCTGGGTTACAGGTATTGTGAGGCCCCTGGGTTACAGGTACTGTGAGGCCTCTGGGTTACAGGTACTGTGAGGCCCCTGGGTTACAGGTATTGTGAGGCCCCTGGGTTACAGGTACTGTGAGGCCCCTGGGTTGCAGGTACTGTGAGGCCCCTGGGTTACAGGTACTGTGAGGCCCCTGGGTTACAGGTACTGTGAGGCCCCTGGGTTACAGGTACTGTGAGGCCCCTGGGTTACAGGTACTGTGAGGACCCTGGGTTACAGGTACTGTGAGGCCCCTGGGTTACAGGTATTGTGAGGCCCCTGGGCTACAGGTACTGTGAGGACCCTGGGTTACAGGTAGTGAGTACCCTGGGTTACAGGTACTGAGGACCCTGGGTTTCAGGTACTGTGAGGCCCCTGGGTTACAGGTACTGTGAGGCCCCTGGGTTACAGGTACTGCGAGGCCCCTGGGTTACAGGTACTGTGAGGCCCCTGGGTTACAGGTACTGTGAGGCCCCTGGGTTACAGGTACTGTGAGGCCCCTGGGTTACAGGTACTGTGAGCCCCCTGGTTTACAGGTACTGTGAGGCCCCTGGGTTACAGGTACTGTGAGACCCCTGGGCTACAGGTACTGTGAGGACTCTGGGTTAAAGGTACTGTGAGGGCCCTGGACTACAGGTATTGTGAGGCCTCTGGGTTACAGGTACTGTGAGGACTCTGGGCTACAGGTACTGTGAGGACCCTAGACTACAGGTACTGTGAGGACTC
Source organism: Cherax quadricarinatus (assembly GCF_038502225.1). Classification (NCBI taxonomy): domain Eukaryota; kingdom Metazoa; phylum Arthropoda; class Malacostraca; order Decapoda; family Parastacidae; genus Cherax; species Cherax quadricarinatus. Next base: position 44,681,715 of record NC_091311.1, read on the forward strand.
TGGGCTACAGGTACTGTGAGGACCCTGGGCTACAGGTACTGTGAGGACTCTGGGCTACATGTACTGTGAGGACCCTGGACTACAGGTACTGTGAGGCCCCTGGGTTACAGGTACTGTGAGGCCCCTGGGCTACAGGTACTGTGAGGCCCCTGGGCTACAGGTACTGTGAGGACTCTGGGCTACAGGTACGTTGAGGACCCTGGGCTACAGGTACTGTGAGGACTCTGGGCTACAGGCACTGTGAGGCCCCTGGACTACAGGTACTGTGAGGCCCCTGGGCTACAGGTACTGCGAGGACTCTGGGCTACAGGTACTGTGAGGCCCCTGGGCTACAGGTACTGTGAGGCCCCTGGGCTACAGGTACTGTGAGGACTCTGGGCTACAGGTACTGTGAGGCCCCTGGGCTACAGGTACTGTGAGGACTCTGGGCTACAGGTACTGTGAGGACTCTGGGCTACAGGTAATGTGAGGCCCCTGGGTTACAGATACTGTGAGGCCCCTGGGTTACAGGTACTGTGAGGCCCCTGGGCTACAGGTACTGTGAGGACTCTGGGCTACAGGTACTGTGAGGACCCTGGGCTACAGGTACTGTGAGGACTCTGGGCTACAGGTACTGTGAGGACTCTGGGCTACAGGTACTGTGAGGCCCCTGGGTTACAGATACTGTGAGGCCCCTGGGTTACAGGTACTGTGAGGCCCCTGGGCTACAGGTACTGTGAGGACTCTGGGCTACAGGTACTGTGAGGACCCTGGGCTACAGGTACTGTGAGGACTCTGGGCTACAGGTACTGTGAGGACCCTGGACTACAGGTACTGTGAGGACTCTGGGCTACAGGTACTGTGAGGACCCTGGGCTACAGGTACTGTGAGGACTCTGGGCTACAGGTACTGTGAGGACCCTGGGCTACAGGTACTGTGAGGACTCTGGGCTACAGGTACTGTGAGGACCCTGGGCTACAGGTACTGTGAGGACTCTGGGCTACAGGTACTGTGAGGACCCTGGGCTACAGGTACTGTGAGGACTCTGGGCTACAGGTACTGTGAGGACTCTGGGCTACAGGTACTGTGAGGACCCTGGGCTACAGGTACTGTGAGGACTCTGGGCTACAGGTACTGTGAGGACCCTGGACTACAGGTACTGTGAGGCCCCTGGGCTACAGGTACTGTGAGGACTCTGGGCTACAGGTACTGTGAGGACCCTGGGCTACAGGTACTGTGAGGACTCTGGGCTACAGGTACTGTGAGGACCCTGGACTACAGGTACTGTGAGGCCCCTGGGCTACAGGTACTGTGAGGACCCTGGGCTACAGGTACTGTAAGGACTCTGGGCTACAGGTACTGTGAGGACCCTGGGCTACAGGTACTGTAAGGACTCTGGGCTACAGGTACTGTGAGGACCCTGGACTACAGGTACTGTGAGGCCCCTGGGCTACAGGTACTGTGAGGACCCTGGGCTACAGGTACTGTGAGGACCCTGGACTACAGGTACTGTGAGGCCCCTGGACTACAGGTACTGTGAGGACTCTGGGCTACAGGTACTGTGAGGACCCTGGACTACAGGTACTGTGAGGCCCCTTGGCTACAGGTACTGTGAGGACTCTGGGCTACAGGTACTGTGAGGACCCTGGACTACAGGTACTGTGAGGCCCCTGGGCTACAGGTACTGTGAGGACCCTGGGCTACAGGTACTGTAAGAACTCTGGGCTACAGGTACTGTGAGGACCCTGGGCTACAGGTACTGTAAGGACTCTGGGCTACAGGTACTGTGAGGACTCTGGGCTACAGGTACTGTGAGGACCCTGGACTACAGGTACTGTGAGGCCCCTGGGCTACAGGTACTGTGAGGACTCTGGGCTACAGGTACTGTGAGGACCCTGGACTACAGGTACTGTGAGGCCCCTGGGCTACAGGTACTGTGAGGACCCTGGGCTACAGGTACTGTAAGGACTCTGGGCTACAGGTACTGTGAGGACCCTGGGCTACAGGTACTGTAAGGACTCTGGGCTACAGGTACTGTGAGGACCCTGGACTACAGGTACTGTGAGGCCCCTGGGCTACAGGTACTGTGAGGACCCTGGGCTACAGGTACTGTGAGGACCCTGGACTACAGGTACTGTGAGGCCCCTGGACTACAGGTACTGTGAGGACTCTGGGCTACAGGTACTGTGAGGACCCTGGACTACAGGTACTGTGAGGCCCCTGGGCTACAGGTACTGTGAGGACTCTGGGCTACAGGTACTGTGAGGACTCTGGGCTACAGGTACTGTGAGGCCCCTGGACTACAGGTACTGTGAGGACCCTGGACTACAGGTACTGTGAGGACCCTGGGCTACAGGTACTGTGAGGACCCTGGACTACAGGTACTGTGAGGACCCTGGGCTACAGGTACTGTGAGGACCCTGGACTACAGGTACTGTGAGGCCCCTGGGCTACAGGTACTGTGAGGCCCCTGGACTACAGGTACTGTGAGGACCCTGGACTACAGGTACTGTGAGGACCCTGGGCTACAGGTACTGTGAGGACCCTGGACTACAGGTACTGTGAGGACCCTGGGCTACAGGTACTGTGAGGACCCTGGGCTACAGGTACTGTGAGGACCCTGGACTACAGGTACTGTGAGGACCCTGGACTACAGGTACTGTGAGGCCCCCAGTGATATTTTCAAAAGGAAAAAAATAATTACAACAGTCAACAGTTCATCATTTACGTGATGTAATAACATACCATAATTACAAACTAACAGCAGTAACTGTGAACACTTTTTCAGTTAACTCTGGAGGCCCTCCCGCTGGCGGAGGACCCTGGGCTGCAGCCCCTAACCCCGTGCCTTAATCCGCCCCTGCTTCCAGGCAGAGCTCAAGAATTGAAGGTAAAAACTGGAAAAGGATTAACTGGAAGATGTTGAGTGAATGGTGGAAGTGGAGGAGGAGGAGGAGGAAGAAGAAAGGTTGTGCATCGAGTGGAACGTGAAGTGTGTAATGTCACCACCAGTAGAGTGGTGACATTATTCATGGGAACACAG
>NC_091311.1:44684836-44787336 GCF_038502225.1 Cherax quadricarinatus
GATCTAAGATGTAATATTTAATGATCCACATGAAAAGAATAAGAGGGAGATATAATTGTTTAATTTCAGTAATTATATGGCTTAGAATAAACATGAGATGTAAGAAGTGGGTTATAGTGTTGTATTAGGCATCCCCGCAGGGTAACCTTTCAATGGTTACCAGAATTTTTTTCTCCAGGTTTTTCTTTTGCTTAAAACTTGAGAATCTCTCATTCTGTTGGATTCAAATTTTCATTTCTTGTGTTTAGTAATGAAAACCAGATTCTAAGAACAGTTGTCATGTGCAGGTACATTATGACCAAAGTTACTGGCCAGCTAAAAAAAACATTTCCAGAATGGTTCTAAGTTCCAAAACCCTCATTGCTATAGCTTCAAGTATTCAAAAAAGGTGTCCCCTAATTCAGCAAAGGCAGAAAGTGAAATTCTAGTTAGTGAGTGCAGATGTGACCATTTCGTGTATAACGTTCTCTGATCTGACACACCCAGCAGGCTTGGGTGTGTTAGATCAGAGTGGGGACACATGACTTTGTGCTGTTGGAGTGTGAGCAAAGCAGTATGACGTCAGTGTAATCATATAACCAGACATGACTCCTGGAGGTGGAAAGTAAAATGCTTGCACTCAGGAGAAATGGGGATCTTTCAGTTAAGAGGGTGGCTTGAGGTTTCTTTGCATACTTCTGGCAAGACAGTGAATGAGTGTTTTTTTTTTTTTTTTTTAGGGGGGGGGTGTCATCCAACCTAAGTAGTAGACAGTCACTGGTTAAAAAAAAAATCCCAATAGTCTACTTTTGATAGGTTTATAGTTGCACTTGTGATCTTGCAGGTGTGCAACAAAGCAGGTATAGTAAGGAGTGAACTGGTGCACATCACCCAAAGCCATATGGGCCAAACTACAACTAGGGAATGGGAGGTAATTAGGTTCATTCTGAGGAAGAAAAAAGTAGCTCAAATTCCATGTATCAGGAGCCGTTAACTATTAAACTGTCCAAACGTAGATCTACGTTTTTTCAACATTTTAAAGTATGTAAAAAAATGTAGACCTTTTTTTTTTACATTTGAAAACTTGTAAAAAAACTTAGATCTACATTTTTTTTTGGTTATATTTGAAAATGTGTAAAAAAACATATATCTACTTTTGGAGCACTGCGCATGTGAACGTAGATCTGTTTGGACAGTTTAAGGGTTAACCAGCATCAAGGCATACCATCAACCCCTTAAAGGATCTCATTTGCTTAGCATGCTGGTTGTTTTCATCTATCTCCTACCAAGCATTTATGCAACAGATATACTCTTATTCTTTTATGACAAGTGTTGAATGACCATATGGGTTTGGATCACTTAAGATAAATTTAGACTTGATGTGTCACTATCTGAAGACATCAGCTCGCATTATTTTTCCAAGTACCTTTCAAGGAGAGTGCCTTGATGTCAGTGATCCAAGGAATTTAAGCTACTCTTTCCTTGTATCAAACCCAGCTCCCCATTCACTGTATGACTCCCCTTTGGGTTAGGCACTTTCAAATATTTTAAATCTCAAACTTGCAATTTTTTTTTTTTTTTTAACAAGTTGGCCATCTCCCACCGAGGCAGGGTGACCCAAAAAGAAAGAAAATCCCCAAAAAGAAAATACTTTCATCATCATTCAACACTTTCACCTCACACATAATCATTGTTTTTGCAGAGGTGCTCAGAATACAACAGTTTAGAAGCATATACGTATAAAGATACACAACATATCCCTCCAAACTGCCAATATCCCAAACCCCTCCTTTAAAGTGCAGGCATTGTACTTCCCATTTCCAGGACTCGAGTCCGGCTATATAAAAATAACCGGTTCCCCTGAATCTCTTCACTAAATATTACCCTGCTCACACTCCAACAGCTCGTCAGGTCCCAAATACCATCCGTCTCCATTCACTCCTATCTAACATGCTCACGCACGCTTGCCGAGTCCAAACCCCTCGCCCACAAAACCACCTTTACCCCCCTCCCTCCAACCTTTTTGAGGACGACCCCTACCCTGCCTTCCTTTCCCTACAGATTTATACGCTCTCCATGTCATTCTACTTTGATCTATTCTCTCTAAATTACCAAACCACCTCAACCCCTCTTCAGCCCTCTTACTAATACTTTTATTAACTCCACACCTTCTCCTAATTTCCACACTCCGAATTTTCTGCATAATATTTACACCACACATTGCCCTTAGACAGGACATCTCCACTGCCTCCTACCGTTTCCTCACTGCAGCATTTACAATCCAAGCTTCACACCCATATAAGAGTGTTGGTACCACTATACTTTCATACATTCCCTTCTTTGCCTCCGTAGGTAACGTTTTTTTTGTCTCCACGTATACCTCAACACACCACTCACCTTTTTTCCCTTCATCAATTCTATGATTAACTTCATCCTTCATAAATCCATCCGTTGACATGTCAACTCCCAAATATCTGAAAACATTCACTTCTTCCATACTCCTCTCCAATTTGATATCCAATTTTTCTTTATCTAAATCATTTGATACCTTCATCACCTTACTCTTTTTCTATGTTCACTTTCAACTTTCTACCTTTACACACACTCCCAAACTCGTCCACTAACCTTTGCAATCTCCCATAAGCACAGTATCATCAACAAAAAGTAACTGTGTCAATTCCCATTTTGTATTTGATTCCCCATAATTTAATCCCCCCCATCTATAAATGCACCTACCATCCGACTTACTACCTGCTCGACATACGTCCACTCGACTTACAACCATGCAGCTGGGGCTGGGCCGGCTGATGCACACCACTGTACAATATTTGACAATACTCCCGGCAGCAATGTGTCATGCAGGCAGCATCAGTTTGAGTAACCCTGCCCTATCAGCAGCATCATACTGTATTAACTGTACTAACTGGACAGTAAATTTCACCATGGCCCCCTAAGATGAAGTCTGAATCTTGCACTGAAGATTGTGGCAAGAAAGGCTCTTACTCTCGAACTCTCTATTTGTTTTCACTGTTGCACATAAGCCTGTCTGTATCTGTCTGTCTATCTACCTGTGTCTGTGTGTCTGTCTGTCTCAGAGCCACTCATTAAGAGTGTACTTGGTCTTGAAGACGCCATATTAATAATAATGATAATCACTGAGGCGCATTAAATGTGTATAAAACGTTAATGTAGACATTTTGCTTAATCCATCTATGATTTTTTTTCAAAATTATATAATAAACATGCTACATAACATATAAGTTAACAAATATGAGATGTTTTTCTGGTCGGCTTGACACTGAACAGGAATCATTCGTGTCCGGGCTGGTAACAAAAACAACAACGTTTGTTTACATAACTCGTGAACATTCTCATTCTCTCTCTCATTTATTCATTTAATCTTGTTTACTCACCTCTCACTCTACATTAAAACTACAGATATTTTAAGGTTAGTAATGAGTGGGCACGATTATTATATTATAGCTTAATAATAATAATATTAATATTAGTACATATGTATTATTGTAATAATGATTATTAATATTATTAATTTAGGGCACTGGAGCACAGATCCACTGTATAGCACTTTGTCTGGATTTTTTGGGTTATCCTAGGTAATTTATAATATGTATGATAACTTGACTTACGTGTACCAGTGAGAGAGATACAAAGAGACAGCCACATTCGGTCAGCCAGTCAGCCAACTACCCACCCGGCCACCCACCCATCCAGCCAGCCAGATACATATTACACATGTTCCAGAGTTGTTTCTCTTTACTTAGGGTATAGGTTACACAACATTCTGGCAGGATGACACTACCAGTGGTATTCTCCCATTCCACTGTGTCGACAGTACATAAAGATAATAGTAACATATGATACTGTATGCGATGTAAAATTTACAATACATATCACTACTATGTATACGTTATATACAGTACATAAATAATTAAAATAAAACAAGAGAAGTAAATTATGGTAAAAAGAATGAAATAATGATTGTACATTTCAGTATTATGTAGGTAGTTTATATAGGAAAGTTTTGACATTATGCCCTACCCAATATGTCGGCAATTTTCAAAGGTTCGACTTACGACCGGTTGGTTGGAACCAAGCTTGGTCGTAAGTCGGATGGTAGGTGTATATTAAACAACCAAGGTGACACTACACATCCCTAAGACCTACTTTTACTGGGAAGTAGTCTCCCTCTCTTCTACACACCCTAACCTGAGCCTCACTATCCTCATAAAAACTCTTTACAGCATTTAGTAACCCACTACTAATTCCATATACTTGTAACATCTGCCACATTGCTCCCCTATCCACTCCATCATATGCCTTTTCTAAATCCCTAAATGCAATGAAAACTTCCCTACATTTATCTAAATACTGTTCACATATATGCTTCAATGTATACACTTGATCTACACATCCCCTCCTCTTCAAGGGGGGCTCCTTGGCGTGGTGAAGAGGCTCTTGGTCTGAGGAATTAGACCTGTTGGTCTACTTCCTCAGACCGAACCTAATTACCCCCCAATCCCCCATTCCCTATCCCATCCTCCCCTTTTTTCTTTCCTCCTCCTCCTCCCCACCCCTCCCTTTTGCCCTTCCTTTTTGGCCTTTTTTTTTTTTTTCCACAGGCACGCTAGTTCCTAGGTAGGGGAAAGGGTACCGGGGTCCATCCCATTCCGTTGAAGTTCTTGGCGGTGGCGTAGTTTGCCGTGGAATCTGGATTGCCTGGGGATGCCCTGATCCCTCTCCGGTATCCCGGAGGGTGGCTTTGGGTGTCTCTCGGGCAACGGGTGTATCTCTGGAAGCCACCTTTCGGATTCCGGGGGTGGTGGCCGAAGGAGGTATGCTTTGTGGTGGATTTCCGGCCGCCTTCTCTTTTGTCCACCGAGGTAGCTCGGCAGATGTGAGGTTGCTATCCCGGATTGCCGGTTTACTGGCATGATGGGTAGGGTATGGCACGGGTTCCATGCTGCATCTGCGCTACTTGCGGTGCTGAGGTCCTCTTGGGCGCGGAGGGAGATTTCTGGCCCTTTCATTCCTCCTAGGAACTATCCCTCCCCGGTCCCCCCTTTTTTTCTTTTTTTTATTTTTATTTTTTTTTTTCTTTTTTTTTCTTAAAAACAAAAAGAAAGAAGTAACCTAACCATGGCAGCCCTAGTCCATGAACCTGCTACCCCCGGGCCCCTTCTTGATACCGCACCCCGTTCTGACCCCGCCTCGTCTTTGGACCACTCTTCGGACACTCCTCATGCCTCTGTACCTCTTGCCGGTGCTGTTTCCTCACCCGCTTCAGGTACTGAGGCCTCGACTGACTCCTTCAATTTATCTGACCTTCGCTCTCCTCTGACTATGCTTCCGGCCTCTCCCTCTACGGTGCGGCAATTTTCGAATCGCCAGCCCATTCCACGTCGGACCAACTCTGGTCCCACGCCTAAACGACAACGACAATTACCTGCTGATGATACTTCTCCACCTTCTCGTTCTTCTCAGAAAAGATCGACACATCCTTCACTACCTTTCCACGCTCAGTTTCAGACTGCACAATGGACTAAATTCTTCACTTTACGACCGACTTCCTCTACTGCCTATCTTTCTGACCACAGTATTGGCAAGGCACTCCTACGCCATGTTGGTAAAGATATTTCTTTTCATGCTCTTAAGAGCGGTACGCGCATCGTCACCGTACAGAATGCTACCCAGGCTCATGAGCTTTCTCGTCTTTCCCATATTGATACTGTTCCTGTAACTATTGAAAAGCATCATTCCCTCAATTCTTGTAGTGGTACCGTCATTCTGCCCCATACCATAGTTCAACAAAATTTCCAGACATGTGGCAATGACATTCTTGAACAGCTGGAACTCCAAGATCTTCCAATCCTCAAGGTAGACACTTACGTTCTTCCTGCCCATGGGCGGAGACGATACCCTAGCAATGTGGCTCGTTTAACTTTCGACAGCCGTGAACTCCCATCCTCAGTTTATGTAGCAGGACATCGGTTACAAGTTCGAAAGGTGATCCCTACACCGCAACAGTGTAGAAATTGCTGGCAATTTGGCCATCCAGCGAAATATTGCAGATCTATCGCCGAATGCCCAGTCTGTGGTGCCGATGACCATTCTAATACGTCTTGCAATCGACCTCCCTCTTGCCTTAATTGTCATGAGGCTCACCCTTCGTACTCTCGCCGTTGTCAAGTCTACTTAAACGAGCGGGAAATCCGTTACCTCAAAGAGGCAGGTCTCCCTTATGCCATGGCAGTTTCTCATCTCCGCCTCCAAGGGAGACTACCTCGTGTTTCTTATTCCCGTGTTTCAAAACGTCCCCCCCACTTCTGGTATCCCATCTTCTGCACCCACCTCTGTGGTTACCTCTCCCATAGTCACTCCTGTAGCTAATTCTTTTGCTGTCCTCGGCTCAGACGTCCCCACTTCAACGTCTCAGTCTGATCTTGCTTCTTCGTGTTCTCTCTCACAAGCCTCAGTAGCGACGAGATCTCGTATGACACCTCCTCCCAATCGTCCCTCTACTTCTCAAAAGTCAAAAAAAGGTCTGTTAACATCTCCTACCCATCTTCCACCTCCTCATTTATCCTTCCCTGTCTCAGTACCTGGTTCTCCCCCTCTCACTGGCTCTGTTACAAGTGTAGAGGTTCACCCTCCTCCTCGTACTGTTCCTTCCTCCCCTGTTCCCTCCCAAGTTTCTTCCTCTTCTGCCACCTCCCAGGTTTCTGCCTCTTCTGTCCCCTTTCACACTTCTCCAGTTCCCTCCACCCTTTCGCCCCCCCCCCTACCTTGGTACAGTCCATTACAGTTCCAATCTTTACTCATCCTCCCCCTACCATTTCCAATATTGTCTCCCATACGATGTCTCTGAATTCTGAAACACTTGAAGCAATCTCTGAATATATTGCAGAGACCAAACCATCAATGGACACTGATTCACCCTCCGCTCCTTCTCTCTCCTCTACTCCATCTGCGCAACTCCTTTCTTCACAGCGCACTGTTCCTTCGCTGCTTGAACGTTTTCCACTGCCTCCGCATGTGGACTTTTCTAACCCCTATAGTCCGTAGGAACCCTTACCTGCGGATTTCAGGTATCTTTATCATTGCCAATCATGGCCTATTTACAGTGGAATATTCGCGGCCTCAGGGGTAATCTGGGTGAGCTTCAGATGTTACTCTCCCAGTTTTCCCCTGTTGGTGTTTGCTTACAGGAACCAAAATTACACTCTGCTGTTATCTCTCCCATCTCAGGCTATAATTTATTGTATTCTTCAGATCCTTTTCCTGATGGGACCTTTAATGAAAGTGCCCTTCTTCTACGCACTGATATTCCGTACCATCAGCTATTTGTTCATACTTCGCTGCATTACACAGCAGCCCGTATCCACTTACATAGGTGGTATATGCTCTGTTCTTTATATCTCTCTCCTTCTCGGGCATTATCTATTCCGGATATTGCCTTTCTTGTTTCGTCATTACCACCACCGATTCTGTTACTTGGTGATTTTAATGCCCGCCATTTCCTCTGGGGGGGGGGGTCTCACTGTGATTCCCGTGGCATTCAGTTAGAGGCTTTTCTTGCCACCCACCCCCTCCATGTTTTAAATACAGGTACTCACACCCATTTTGATCCTCGGACTCATACTCTCTCTTGCATCGATCTCTCGGTCTGCTCTTCCTCCGCCGCATTAGACTTCACTTGGTCTGTTCTTCCGGACTTACATGACAGCGATCATTTCCCAATCATTCTTACTTCCCCTTCATATTCACCACCTCTTCGCATCCCACGCTGGCAATTTGATCAGGCAAATTGGAACCTTTACTCACACCTAACTGTTTTTAGAGAGGTTTCTTCTTCGTCCTCCATCGATGAGCTTTTACACCTCTTCTCGTCCTCCGTTTTAACCGCAGCTTCTCATTCTATACCCCAAACTTCGGGCAAGCATTCTCAGAAATGCGTGCCTTGGTGGTCTCCTGCTTGTGCTCGTGCAGTACGTTTGAAACGCGCTGCATGGGGCAGGTACCGGTACAATAGAACCACAGAGAGAGTTCTTGATTTTAAGCAGAAGCGTGCGATCGCTCGCCGTGTCATCCGTGACGCTAAACGCACTTGCTGGCGAGATTATGTCTCCACCATCACCTCTGCTTCCTCTATGAGTGCAGTCTGGAAAAAAGTACGAAAACTGAGTGGTAAATATTCTCCTGACCCAGCTCCTGTTCTGCGGGTTGCCGGTGTTGATATAGCAAACCCACTAGATGTTGCCAATGAAATTGGCAATCATCTGGTCCGTATTTCTCAGGGACTCCATCTATGCCCGTCATTTCTTTCCTCAAAGTCTGCCAGAGAGTTAGCACCCTTGGACTTTTCTTCTCTCAGAGAAGAACAGTATAATGTGCCTTTTACACTTCAAGAACTGGAGGCAACACTCTCAGCTTGCCGATCATCAGCAGCTGGGCCCAACGACATTCATATTCGTATGCTACAACATTTACATCAGTCAGCCCTTGCAGTCCTATTACGCCTTTACAATCTTATTTGGTCACAAGGAGTTCTTCCACAGCTGTGGAAATCCGCCATTGTTCTCCCTTTCCGCAAACCAGGCACTACGGGACATGAAACCTCCCACTGTCGTCCCATTGCTCTTACCAGTGCAGTTTGCAAAGTGATGGAACGCCTAGTAAATAGACGTTTAGTGTGGTATTTAGAGACACACAACAGTCTCTCCACTCGTCAATATGGCTTTCGTAAGGGACGTTCTACCATAGACCCCTTACTACGCTTGGATACGTATGTTCGTAATGCCTTTGCGAATAACCACTCAGTTATTGCCATATTTTTTGACCTTGAAAAGGCATATGACACAACTTGGAGGTGTAATATTTTAGCCCAAGCCCACTCCTTAGGCCTTCGAGGCAATCTACCATCCTTCCTTAAGAACTTTTTAACTAACAGGCATTTCCGTGTTCGGGTTAATAATGTGCTCTCCCCGGACTTTATCCAAGCTGAAGGTGTCCCCCAGGGATGTGTTCTGAGCACAACACTTTTTCTCCTTGCTATTAATGATTTGGCCTCTAGTCTTCCATCAAATATTTGGTCATCACTCTATGTTGATGACTTCGCTATTGCCTGTGCAGGCGCTGACTGTCACCTTATTACAGTTTCTCTCCAGCATGCAGTCGACCGTGTTTCCAATTGGGCCACCACACGTGGGTTTAAATTTTCCAGCACTAAAACCCACCAAATTACTTTCACTAGACGCTCTGTCATCTCCGATCATCCTTTGTACCTCTATGGCTCCCGTATCCCTGAACGTGATAGTCAAGTTTCTGGGCCTACTCTTTGATCGTAGGTTATCCTGGAAACCTCACATTACCTCTCTGAAGGCAACTTGTCACAGCCGGCTGAACCTTCTTAAAACCCTTGCTCATCTTTCATGGGGAGCTGATCGTCGAACCCTCCTTCACCTACATTCCACCCTTATCTTATCAAAACTTGATTATGGTGACCAGATCTATTCAGCGGCATCTCCTGCTACTCTCTCTAGCCTTAACCCCATTCATCACCAAGGATTACGTTTATGCCTTGGTGCTTTTCGCTCTTCCCCTGTCGAGAGCCTCTATGCAGAAGCGAACGTTCCATCCTTATCCGATCGCCGTGATGCCCATTGCCTTCGCTACTATGTACGCTCTCATGATCTCCGCAATCCTTCCATTTATAGAATGGTCACTGATATTAGTAGACATTCTTTATTTGTTCGTCGCCCCTGTTTACTCCGTCCCTTCTCTCTTCGCCTTCATTCGCTCTTGTCTTCTCTTCAATTACCACCTTTCTATGTACATGTAACATCTCACTTTTCCCATACCCCTGGGAAGTTCCAGCTGTTCGAGTCTGTTCTTTCTCTCTCCCTTGCTCGAAAGCCCAACTGTCTACGGTCGCTTCCCGCTCTCTTTTTCTTGACCACTTTCACTCTCATTCTCATGCCATTGCTGTGTACACAGATGGCTCTAAGTCTTCTGATGGCGTAGGATTCGCAGCAGTGTTTCCGGACAGCGTCATACAAGGGCATTTACTATCTTCGGCTAGTATTTTTACTGCTGAATTGTATGCCATCCTTACAGCACTTATCCGTATTGCATCTATGCCTGTGTCATCATTTGTGGTTGTCTCAGACTCCCTTAGTGCTTTACAGGCTATACAGAAATTTGATACACCTCACCCCTTAGTCCTCCGTATCCAACTTTGGCTACGCCGTATCTTTACCAAGCATAAAGATATTGTTTTTTGTTGGGTCCCTGGTCATGTTGACGTACAGAGCAATGAACAAGCAGACACTGCTGTGCGGTCAGCAGTACATGACCTACCAGTTTCATGTAGAGGTATTCCATTTACGGACTATTTTGCTGCAATATCTTCCCAACTTCACACCTGTTTGGTCTACTATGCTCGGCAACAAACTTCAATCTATTAAACCGAGTATAGGTTACTGGCAGTCTTCTTATCACCAGTGTCGAGGTTGGGAGACTACTCTCTCCCGTCTTCGCATTGGCCATACTCGTCTTACTCATGGATATCTAATGGAGAGGCGCCCTGCTCCTCTCTGTGAGAATTGCCAAGTTCCATTATCAGTCAGCCACATTCTGTTGGACTGCCCACTTTATCAACGAGCACGCAGAATTTACCTCCGTCGTCGTCTTCGCTCTGCTGCTCTCTCTCTACCTTCCCTTCTCGCTGATGGACCCACCTTTCATCCAGACTCTCTCATTGACTTTTTGACAACAACCGACTTACTTCACAAATTCTGATACCTTCAGCCCTTTCTACTTCAAACTCTTGCTACCCTCTACCCCCGTACTATCCCCTGCCCCGCTGTTTTCTGTAACCTACTGATCATCCTTCCTTCCCTACCCTGCAGCGCTGTATAGCCCTTGTGGCTTAGCGCTTCTTTTTTATTATAATATAATAATAATACACATCCCCTCTCCCCACTAACACCACCTTGCTCATCTGCAATCTTACCTCTAATTCTTTCAATAATAACCCTACCGTACACTTTTCCTGGTATACTCGGTAAACTAATTCCTCTATAATTTTTACAATCTCTTTTGTCCCCCTTTCCTTTATATAAAGGAACTAGACATGCTCTCTGCCAATCCCCAGGTACCTTCCTCTCTTTCATGCATTTATTAAACAAAAATACCAACCACTCCAACACTGTACCCCCCTGCTTTTAACATTTGTCATGATCCTGTCAGTCCCAGCTGCTTTACCCCCTTTCATTCTACATAATGCTTCACGCACCTCCCCCATACTCACATCCTGTTCTTCTTCACTCCTAAAAGATGGTATACCTACCTGGCTAGTGCACGAAATTACCGCCTCCCTTTCTTTGTCGACATTTAAAAGTTCCTCAAAATATTCCCGCCATCTACTAATTCCCCTACTCTATTTTTAACTGATATATCCATTCGTTCCCTAGGCTTTCTTAACTTGTTTGACTCTCCAAAAAATTTTCTGATTTTCATTAAAATTTCTTGACGGTGCCTCTCCCACTCTATCATCTGCAGCTATAAAAGTATAATTAATTTCCAAGGGTTAAATAATATATATATTTTGAAATTACTAGTATACACATTTATTTTAGGAATCATAATTATTTAATGGTGTATTATAATGAGGCATATACGTTTCTACTTACAACATATTAAACATAGGAAGATTTTAACAGTATGTACAGGAATTACACAAATTCAAGGAAAAAACACCACTGAAATACTGGTTAAACAAGTTTAAGTGTATGCTTTCCAGAATGTTAAAGTAATGTGGAAATATTGCAAACCTGACTTTTCAGGAACTTGTGCTTTTGTTGTCATTGTTAGACTTTATATGCTTTCCAAACAATGAAAAAATGATGAACAATACTCTGAATGAAAAAAAAATTATCACGTTATAAATTTGCAGAGCTAATTCCTAAAGCCATAAGAATGTTGATGTATTTAGGTATTATTGCTGCTTAACACTGTCAATAACAGAATCAGAGCTTTGATGTAATAATATGGCACCTCTATGTACATTACACACACTTACAGGAAGGAGGATGGGGATGGGAGGGGACTGGAGAGATGTTTAATATTGAATATTAATTTTAGATTTCATTACATCAATGTTTGCATATTGCACACCATAAAAAAAATATATGAGCAACAATTTTTTTTTTTTATCACGGGAGTGGTATATAACTTCAGCAATGTAATAATAAAATACATTTATGATGATTCTTATTAATATGTATGACATTAACACATTGTTAATTTACTGAAATGCATTTATATATGGGTATTCTATATTGTAAACTGTTGAGGGGACATTTATTAAAAATGTTTTGAAATCTTGATATAGATATAATGGATATATAAATGTTCAAAAAATTTAGAGAATTTTATGTACATAAATTAAAGGTAATAGAAAATGTAGATAACAAAAGACACTGAAAATTAGGCAGGGATGAGGGAGTCTTCTTTACAAGGGTAAATAACGTGTTTCTAGACTCATTCTAGTATCACACACACTTGAGCCACCTCGACAAAAGGTGGACTGCTTAATACTTTAGTTCAAGAGCTCCATCTTGCAAACATTAAATATTCCATAGACTGCTTGTTCTGGCTGTAATGGGCTTAAACTTCCCACCTTTTGTAAATGAAGCTTTGGTCTAGATGTCATTACTTAAATTTGCAGGTCCACACAGATTGGGGAAAGTTTATAGCACAAATCTGCTTATTTTTGTCAATGATAGTTTTTTCCAATTGTTTTAATAGTCTTGATCAGTCTTTACAAAACTGAATTTTCAACTGTGATGAGTGAACACAAAAAAAGTAATTTCTTAACACAACCTTTAGGTTACAAACACCCATGCACTTTCATAAGCCACAGTCAACTTGATCACACTAACACTGCCATGTTCGTCACTACATGGATCTGGTTTCTCTTGAGGCATCCACTGTAGATATTGCCATTAGGGAAGCAGCATGGAGGAGTCCACTTCTGGCTTGAGGGAAGCGCAGGGGCATCATTTTGGCACCATAGGAACGCTACAGCACCTGCAATAGGCTCTTATTCAATTTCAAAACAACTGTATTTATGCATAGCCATTAAGTGCACTTCAGTTAAACTTTACCTAATGCTCATGAAAAACTTGTATAAAATTTGAAATGTTCATGTTCAAACATTAAATATCAGATTTTGTAACTTCAATTTTAATGATAACTTTTTATATACCCTCAAGGGAGGTTCTTTAATGTGGGTGATGGGCTCTTGATCAAAGCAATTGGACCTATTCTCCACTTTCCTGAATTGAACCTGAATTCTTCCAGGCACAGTATGGCCCCTGAGTTTAGTGCTTCCTCTTGACTAACAGTGGTTCCTTGAATTACAATTTACCCTTATTAAGAAATTTAGTTTATTTGCAATGAAAAAATCAAGATGCAATGTGCTTACAATGAATGGGACAGTGTGCCAGACACAGGCGGCAGCAATAACGTGTAAGTATTAAATGCTAGGTCTACATATCTTTACCAATCTCTGCCTGCCTTGCCCTGCACAAAACCAACTCTCAAAGTCCAAGATTCAGTAAAAGTTGGACTTCCAGGGTCTTGAAACGATTTACCACAAAACCACGTATTTTGGGGTTTGGGTTACGGTAGTTTAGAGATACGATGTCTCTTCTGGAATGGATTAATATCGTAACTCAAGGACCGCTGTAATTACATCTCATAGGCTAGGTTAACATTTTGGGGGATTTCATAAGCAAAGAAAGGCAGTTATATTTTTAAGAGTGCAGTATTTGTACAATTCCAATTGCTCCAATACTTTAGAACGTCCCACTGAAAATAATAAATGCCCTGCTGCTCATAATCAGGAACTGTGACTTGACCCCTGCAACCACAACTAGGCGAGTACTGTCTTTACAGAGGCACCTTCTTCATTATTATTTATTTATTATCACACTGGCCGATTCCCACCAAGGCAGGATGGCCCGAAAGAGAAAAACTTTCACCATCATTCACTGTCTTGCCAGAAGGGTGCTTTACACTACAACATTAACACCCCTCCTTCTTCATATGGAATATAAAATTCAAATATATTACAGATGGCAAAATGTTAGCATACCCATCACTGATCGTGTGCTAGCCAGGTTGCAGGGACCCACTGAGGCTCTCTCTCCAACATGTTGATCTCATGTAGCAACTGGTGATAGGCACGATCTACATCCTGATTGATGATGATCAGGTCAAAATAATGACCATACTGTTCTTCCATCTCCCGAGCCTTCTCTATGGTCTCCTTCAGCTCCTCATCCTAGAAAAGAAGACATTGTCAGTACAGGGATTCCAATGCAATCACATGTTATATCATTAGTTTACTGGGTTTAAAATTTATCAACTACACAAAGGACAAAAAGGTTGCATGTAATCTGAGCACCACAAATCCCTAAAATAGGGATTCAGGTATACACACCTCTTGGTGTATATACCCTTCACATATTTCGTAACATTACTTGCTAGAGGATACATACACGTTATATAATTAGACATTTAATACAGGTATTATTATCAAGGTAAATTTTAAACCCAATATAAGTAGACAATATTCATGTTTACTTATTATATATTTAAAAAAAAAAATATATAATTATACATGAATATTAAGATAGTAGGATCCATTCAAATAGAGTGCATTGATGTTGAAGGCCTCTTGATTCAAGCTCTACCTATTCTTCCCTTCCTCAGATCAAACCTGATTATCTCCTATTTCCCCAAAATCTTTATGACTATGTGTTTAGCATTTTCCCATGCTCAAAATGGGCAAGGTGACCTTTTATTTTCATTGTACATTCAGAATCACAGGTAACTAGTACCACCCCACACTAGAAAACATCTAATCACTTCAAAGATTAGATGCAACCCACACAATATTAATTTTAAAATTGAGGGACACAGGATGATCTAAGCTCAACATCAGTATCTAGCAATTCATTTCTTACACTCTACCATCACGATAACACCCCTGCCTACACACAGTAGTTTTTACTTTAAAAGGTCTAATGTTGTAACAAAAAATCTACTTACTAGTACAAATACTGTAAACAAAAAATATAACCTAAACTCTCATTTAGAGCAACAGTAAATGAAGCTAACCTTGACTGGTTCTCCTAATCTCTGCTTCTTCTGTCTGAGCTTCTCAAGGGAGGGAGGAGCAACAAATACCACAAATGGTTTGAGGTCAGAACTTTTGAGAATCTTGAGGGATAATGGGTGAAGGTTGAGGACACAAATTTTGCCAGAATTCACAACGGCTCTGATGGCCATTAGGCTGGTCCCATAGTAGGCTTTCTCATACTCCCCGTGTTCAACAAACTTGCGTGCAAGAATATCAGACTCGAACTGTGTCCGCGATATGAAATGATAATCCTGACCATCCAACTCTGTTTCTCTTCGTGTGCGAGATGTATCTGCAAAGAGAGTTCAGGATTTAATATAAGTAGAAATGAAGAATTAGAAAACTGTATAATAATAATAGCAAAAATACTGATTAGAAAACAGAAAGAGAATATTCTTTTCAAAACCAAACTGAATATTTGTCATAGTCTAACTCAAAATCCACATCATATGAGGCTTGAAGGTAAATAAAATAGGATATCCTATAATGCATTCTTTTTTTTTAACACGTCGGCCGCTTCCCACCGAGGCAGGGTAACCCAAAAAGAAAGAAAACACATTCATCATTCAACACTTTTACCATCACTCATACATAATCACTGTCTTTGCAGAGGCACTCAGATACAACAGTTTAGATCATATATATACAGTGGACCCCCGGTTAACGAACTTTTTTCATTCCAGTAGTATGTTCAGGTGCCAGTACTGACCGAATTTTTTCCCATAAGGAATATTGTGAAGTAGATTAGTCCATTTCAGACCCCCAAACATACACGTACAAACGCACTTACATAAATACACTTACATAATTGGTCGCATTTGGAGATGATCGTTAAGCGGGGGTCCACTGTATATTAGTGTTAACGCTTCAGGTTTGAACCTATGAACTCCGACAAATGAGACACGAGTGCGATACAAAATAAAAATGTTTTAATTTCTGTTAGTTTTCCACGTGTGTCTATATATAAATTTTGCACTACATGATCTATCACTAATGAATCCATTCTCATGTTCTATGAAGAACTTAATTTTTCTAAAAAAAAATTTTTTTTTTTCAACAAGTCGGCCGTCTCCCACCGAGGCAGGGTGACCCAAAAAAGAAAAAATCCCCAAAAAGAAAATACTTTCATCATCATTCAACACTTTCACCACACTCACACATTATCACTGTTTTTGCAGAGGTGCTCAGAATACAACAGTTTAGAAGCATACACATATAAAGATACACAACATATCCCTCCAAACTGCCAATATCCCAAACCCCTCCTTTAAAGTGCAGGCATTGTACTTCCCATTTCCAGGACTCAAGTCCGACTATATGAAAATAACCGGTTTCCCTGAATCCCTTCACTAAATATTACCCTGCTCACACTCCAACAGATCGTCAGGTCCCAAGTACCATTCGTCTCCATTCACTCCTATCTAACACCCTCACGCACGCTTGCTGGAAGTCCAAGCCCCTTGCCCACAAAACCTCCTTTACCCCCTCTCTCCAACTCTTTCGAGGACGACCCCTACCCCGCCTTCCTTCCTCTACAGATTTATATGCTTTCCATGTCATTCTACTTTGATCCATTCTCTCTAAATGACCAAATCACCTCAACAACCCCTCTTCTGCCCTCTGACTAATACTTTTATTAACTCCACACCTTTTCCTAATTTCTACACTCCGAATTTTCTGCATAATATTTACACCACACATTGCCCTTAAACAGGACATCACTGCCTCCAACCTTCTCCTCGCTGCTGCATTTACCACCCAAGCTTCACACCCATATAAGTGTTGGTACTACTATACTTTCACACATTCCCTTCTTTGCCTCCATAGATAACGTGTTTTGACTCCACATATACCTCAACGCACCACTCACCTTTTTTCCCTCATCAATTCTATGATTAACCTCATCCTTCATAAATCCATCCGCTGACACGTCAACTCCCAAGTATCTGAAAACATTCACTTCTTCCATACTCCTCAACAATTTGATATCCAATTTTTCTTTATCTAAATCATTTGATACCCTTATCACCTTACTCTTTTCTATGTTCACTTTCAACTTTCTACCTTTACACACATTCCCAAACTCATCCACTAACCTTTGCAATTTTTCTTTAGAATCTCCCATAAGCACAGTATCATCAGCAAAAAGTAACTGTCAATTCCCATTTTGAATTTTATTCCCCAAAATTTAATCCCACCCCTCTCCCGAACACCCTAGCATTTACTTCCTTTACAATCCCATCTAAAAATATATTAAACAACCATGGCGACATTACACATCCCTGTCTAAGACCTACTTTTACCGGGAAGTAGTCTCCCTCTCTTCTACACACCCTAACCTGAGCCTCACTGTCCTCATAAAAACTCTTTACAGCATTTAATAACTTACCACCTATTCCATATACTTGCAACATCTGCCACATTGCTCCTCTATCCACTCTATCATATGCCTTTTCTAAATCCATAAATGCAATAAAAACTTCCCTACCTTTATTTAAATACTGTTCACATATATGCTTTAATGTAAACACTTGATCTACACATCCCCTACCCACTCTGAAACCTCCTTGCTCATCCGCAATCCTACATTCTGTCTTACCTCTAATTCTTTCAATTATAACCCTACCGTACACTTTTCCTGGTATACTCAGTAAACTTACTCCTCTATAATTTTTGCAGTCTCTTTTGTCCCCTTTCCCTTTATATAAAGGGACTATACATGCTCTCCGCCAATCCCTAGGTACCTTCCCCTCTTTCATACATTTATTAAACAAAAGTACCAACCACTCCAACACTATATCCCCCCCTGCTTTTAACATTTCTGTCATGATCCCATCAGTTCCAGCTGTTTTACCCCCTTTCATTCTACGTAATGCCTCATGTACCTCCCCCACACTTACATTCTGCTCTTCTTCACTCCTAAAAGATGGTATACCTCCCTGACCAGTGCATGAAATTACTGCCTCTCTTTCTTCCTTAACATTTAAAAGTTCCTCAAAATATTCTCGCCATCTACCTAATACCTCCATCTCCCCATCTACTAACTCCCCTACTCGGTTTTTAACTGACAAATCCATACTTTCCCTAGGCTTTCTTAACTTGTTTATCTCACTCCAAAAATTTTTCTTATTTTCATTAAAATTTCTTGACAGTGCCTCTCCCACTCTATCATCTGCTCTCCTTTTGCACTCTCTCACCACTCTCTTTACCTTTCTTTTACTCTCCATATACTCTGCTCTTCTTATAACACTTCTGCTTTGTAAAAACCTCTCATAAGCTACCTTTTTCTCTTTTATCACTCCTCTTTCCTCCTGCCCCCACCCTCCTATAACCACAAACTTCTGCCCCACATTCTAATACTGCATTTTTAAAACTATTCCAACCCTCTTCAACCCCCCCACTACTCATCTTTGCACTAGCCCACCTTTCTGCCAATAGTCGCTTATATCTCACCCGAACTTCCTCCTCCCTTAGTTTATACACTTTCACCTCCCTCCTCTTTTCCCATCTACCTCTTACTCTAACTGTAGCTACAACTAAATAATGATCCGATATATCAGTTGCCCCTCTATAAACATGTACATCCTGGAGCCTACCCATCAACCTTTTATCCACCAATACATAATCTAATAAACTACTTTCATTACGTGCTACATTATACCTTGTATATTTATTTATCCTCTTTTTCATAAAATATGTATTACTTATTACCAAATCTCTTTCTACACATAGCTCAATTAAAGGCTCCCCATTTACCTACTACTCCCTCCATAACATTTTTACCCACTTTAGCATTGAAATCCCCAACCACCATTACTCTCACACTTGATTCGAAACTCCCCACGCATTCACTAAATGTTAAAAAAAAAAAATACTTTTACACTTATAATCCCTACTACCAATTAGCATATTATTTGTCAGGAATACTCGCCTACAGTTCAAAGCTCCCTATATCTACTTTATTGAATACTGAATATTGACTGAGACTTCCTTTTAGAATTTTTATGAGAGTCATATGTAAGGTCCTGGTATCCATTAGTAATAGTACATACTTCAAATATTGTGATAAATGTTATGTGCAAGAATAAAGAAACAGAGAAGTGTATATTTGAATACAAAATTAAATCTACTAATATGTATGGAAGTAAACATGAATGTGTGAATGCTAAATGAAGAACATGTAAACTGTGAAACCCAATTTTAGTGGAGAATGACGGCATTAAATATGAGTGTCAAGTGAGACTTGAGGGTGAAAGAGATGATATAATAGAGATAAGGGCAGTGAAAACAAAAATTCAGCACAACCTCTCCTCACTTATCGACAAGGTTCCATTCCTAAGACCACGTCATTAAACAAATTTGTTACTAAGTAAGGAGCCTACTATAATGATAGTAGGTTTGTGTCAACCATCTTTGATATTGTTTTAATGTCACCTTTGCACCATTTATAACATTTGTGGTATATTTTTAAATGTTTATACAGTAGTAATGTTGGTGAGGGGCTCTTGATTTAGAGAACTGGATCTGTGCTCCAGTTCCCTGAATTAAGCCTGAATGCCTTCCACATCCCACCCCCAGGCGCTGTATAATCCTCCGGGTTTAGTGCTTCCCCCTTGATTATAATATACAGTAGTGTACTGTATACTGAAATAAACAGAACAGAGGAAATCAGCTCTAATATGCATCATTTAGGTAAAAATACTGGTCAGAGAGTCCATCGTAAGTCTGAGGCATCGGTAACGAATACTCGCTTGGTGAGGAGAGGCTGTACTATATCTAAATGATTTATGCATACTGAAAAAATACCTATTAACCCAAGGTTCACAAGCAGGTTAGGACCAGTGTGAAAAAATAAAATAAAAAATAAATCATTGAGGGATACTAACTTCCTACTCTCTTAAATACACATGTATTAAGAAATGGTATGCTGTGTATAGAAAAACACTATTGATAAATTTAACATACGTGGAATGGCGGCAGCAAATCTATCCCTGTCTTCCATGAGCTTTTGTCTTAGTTCATGTCGCCCAATGTTGGGGGGACCAATGAGGACAATGGGTCGTTTTCTGTTTGCTCTTGGGTAATAGAGCGCCACGTCTTCATATGTGAGAATCTCTTCAGAGTCAAAGTCTGTAAAAGATACCCACAAAAAATTTAGTTTACTGCAAATACATATACTGTATAAATATAAAACTTAGTTATTCAACAAAATTTATCAAATGCAAAGAAATATCAATGATAATATATACAATGTAAAATGAGGTAATATGGGCACCTATTTGTAGCTAAAGTGATTTCACGAAGGATTAAAAAATTAATAAAACAATGATTGTAAATCATTAGTTGATTAAATTTAGATTGCTATTGTAGTAACAAAAATAATTTTAAAATGTTACCTAAAAAATTAATAGACCAATCCAAACTCACTACATTGTTCCTTACAAAGTTTATAACAAATTAATAGGAAAAAACTGACAATTGGAATTGCATATTTTATGACAACAAATACTGCACACTGCTCCTTTTAAGGATGCTTGAATGATGGTAAACACTTTTCATCCAAGGAGTTAGACATATCCTCCTCTTCCTTGTTTCAAATCTGATTACCACCCACTCCCCAAAGCCTATGGCCCGTGCAAATTTAGCTCTTCCCCAGAAATATAACAATAATCAAAATGTTGAAAATTAGGAATTTACATAAGCAGAGAAATAATGTCCTCTACAATAAAAAAATCTACATCTATTGCAATATAAGAAACTTCATTCAAAGAGCTAACCTGGGCAAAACACTCCTAAATCATGGAAAATTTATTTCATAACAGGAGCATCTGTAACTATGCCATCACCTCATTTTACAGCATATAGTACATGTCAAAAGTACACACAGTCTTAAAAACTATGCATATTCAAAAGCAGGGACAAGCAAGAGTACAGACAAAACTTACATACTTTATGCTAATACCATACATGTCACTGCATACACATTAACACAATGACAGAATACAATGCTGATGTTATTGGCACGCCAGCATGCATCACAACCTCAACATCTAAGACATTAACACCCAAAATCTTTACATTTACAGTATATCTGATTATCTTTATAGCATTTTATACCTTTTATATAATTAGAACAGCTAGAAAAACACCATTTTAACACATGAATGTATTTAAAGCATCAGTAATATCCCATTAAAGCAGGGTGACACAAGGAAATATTTTCACCACTCTCTCTCTCACACTCACTCCTTCCTGAGTGGACTGGCATAATGAATTGACCAAAACCAAAGCTTACCCACCTAATATCAGAAGAGCAGGCACCATACTTCTCTCATACCAACAGCACACCAAATCCCCAAAGCCATCTGCATCCCCTGAACTACAATGTTCTCACGTGCTTGCAGGATGCTCAAATTCCTACCTTTCAACACTTTCACACTCTTCTTCCATCTATCTTATTCCATCCCCTGTCATTATTTCATATGAATGTCAATATTAACAGGATACGTCTCAAATACAAAATGAGCCCAAATCTGAAATAAAATTATGCAAACTTTATTCTGTAACATTTGCGATTTCCAGTTTCATGTTGCCTCTAGTAACATAACCCACTCAAATTTGTAAGGACCACAGCACTCAATATCCTTACACTGTTTCCAAATAACTAAACACATTCACTTCCTCCACAATCCCTTCTAATCTAAGAGATCTGTAAATAAGCAGACATCATATATCTTTAAACCTTTCATTGTCAGTCATGTAAATCTACACCATGGTGCCTCACACAGATCTGTCTCAAGCTCACCTCAGTCAGATATGCTGAGAGTGGTAAATTTTGGCTTAAATATGAGAGTGGGTCTTTGCAATGAGTGTGCACAGTATAAAAAAAAAAAATCTTGCCCCATGATGGGAAAAGCAAAACTGGCCTAGTGTTTGGCTTAAGAAAAAAAGTGATTGAGCTGTTTTATAGGTTGATTTTTGTGGTTTTGTTGACTGGTTCTTGGTATCATTTGATAGAATGGAAGGCATACTACTGAAATATGTAAGATGTTCATTGGTTCCCAAGGCCACAAGTAGCTGTAAATCATCCTCAAAGTAGTGGAAATACATGTATTTTATTTTCTGCCGAGTTTCTGAAGATGGGAAAGGATTTTTACTAGGGATGTGATAAATGAAGAGAGCAAATGTTTTAGTACCTGGAATGATTACAGTAGATATTTTGGACTTTTTTTATTTTGTGTAAAACTGGCCAAATTACCAACTTCTGTGCACTGTATATAACAGTTTATATAACCAAATGGAAAGTTTTATGTGCTCAATTGATAAAACTGAAAGAATATTAGTGATATAGAATAAACACTATTACCCCATCTGTCACATTCTACTTTAACTCTAAATGATTTTTTCTTAAATTTAAAAATCTTTCTTTCAACAAACCGGCCTTATCCCACCAAGGCAGGGTGGCCCAAAAAGAAAGTCTCTCTTTTTAAATTTAGTAATTTATACAGGAGAAGAGGTTACTAGCCCCTTGCTCCTGGCATTTTAGTCGCCTCTTACAACACGCATAGCTTATGGAGGAAGAATTCTGTTCCACTTCCCCATGGAGATAAGAGGAAATAAACAAAAACAAAAACTAGTAAGAAAACAGAAGAAAACCCAGAGGGGTGTGTATATATATGCTTGTAAATGTATGTGTAGTGTGACCTAAATGCAGGTAGAAATACCAAGATGTACCTGAAACCTTGCATGTTCATGAGACAGAAAAATGGATACCAGCAATCCTACCATCATGTAAAACAATTACAGGCTTTCGTTTTACACTCACTTGGCAGGAAGATAGTACCTCCCTGGGTGGTTGCTGTCTACCAACCTACTACCTAGGTTCCATTTCTTTCCACAACTGTTCATTCAACATTGCTCCATCTATTCCTTCAGTGCTTATTCTCTCAGATGCAACTGGCATAATTTTATTATTTTTTATTATCACACTGGCCGATTCCCACCAAGGCAGGGTGGCCCGAAAAAGAAAAACTTTCACCATCATTCACTCCAGCGGTGGCCCGGTGGCCTGGTGGCTACAGCTCCCGCTTCACACACGGAGGGCCCGGGTTCGATTCCCGGCGGGTGGAAACATTTCGACACGTTTCCTTACACCTGTTGTCCTGTTCACCAAGCAGCAAATAGGTACCTGGGTGTTAGTCGACTGGTGTGGGTCGCATCCTGGGGGACAAGATTAAGGACCCCAATGGAAATAAGTTAGACAGTCCTCGATGACGCACTGACTTTCTTGGGTTATCCTGGGTGGCTAACCCTCCGGGGTTAAAAATCCGAACGAAATCTTATCTTATCTTATCTTATCCATCACTGTCTTGCCAGAAGAGTGCTTTACACTACAGTTTTTAAACTGCAACATTAACACCCCTCCTTCAGAGTGCAAGCACTGTACTTCCCATCTCCAGGACTCAAGTCCGGCCTGCCGGTTTCCCTGAACCCCTTCATAAATGTTACTTTGCTCTCACTCCAACAGCACGTCAAGTATTAAAAACCATTTATCTCCATTCACTCCTATCAAACACGCTCACGTACGCCTGCTGGAAGACCAAGCCCCTCGCACACAAAACCTCCTTTACCCCCTCCCTCCAACCTTTCCTAGGCCGACCCCTACCCCACCTTCCTTCCACTACAAACTGATACACTCTTGAAGTCATTCTGTTTCGCTCCATTCTCTCTATATGTCCGAACCACCTCAACAACCCTTCCTCAGCCCTCTGGACAACAGTTTTGGTAATCCCGCACCTCCTCCTAACTTCCAATCTACGAATTCTCTGCATTATGTTCACACCACACATTGCCCTCAGACATGACATCTCCACTGCCTCCAGCCTTCTCGCTGCAACATTCATCACCCATGCTTCACACCCATATAAGAGCGGTGGTAAAACTATACTCTCATACATTCCCCTCTTTGCCTCCAAGGACAAAGTTCTTTGTCTCCACAGACTCCTAAGTGCACCACTCACCCTTTTCCCCTCATCAATTCTATGATTCACCTCATCCTTCATAGACC
Organism: Cherax quadricarinatus; assembly: GCF_038502225.1. Classification (NCBI taxonomy): domain Eukaryota; kingdom Metazoa; phylum Arthropoda; class Malacostraca; order Decapoda; family Parastacidae; genus Cherax; species Cherax quadricarinatus. The sequence continues at coordinate 44,709,112 of NC_091311.1, forward strand.
CATCCGCTGACATGTCCACTCCCAAATATCTGAATACATTCACCTCCTCCATACTCTCTCCTTCCAATCTGATATCACCTAATCTTTTTGTTATCCTCATAACCTTACTCTTTCCTGTATTCACTTTTAATTTTCTTCTTTTGCACACCCTACCAAATTCATCCACCAATCTCCGCAACTTCTCTTCAGAATCTCCCAAGAGCACAGTGTCATCAGCAAAGAGCAACTGTGACAACTCCCACTTTATGTGTGATTCTTTATCTTTTAACTCCACGCCTCTTGTCAAGACCCTCGCATTTACTTCTCTTACAACCCCATCTATAAATATATTAAACAACCACGGTGACATCACACATCCTTGTCTAAGGCCTACTTTTACTGGGAAATAATTTCCCTCTTTCCTACATACTCTAACTTGAGCCTCACTATCCTCGTAAAAACTCTTCACTGCTTTCAGTAACCTACCTCCTACACCATACACCTGCAACATCTGCCACATTGCCCCCCTATCCACCCTGTCATATGCCTTTTCCAAATCCATAAATGTCACAAAGACCTCTTTAGCCTTATCTAAATACTGCTCATTTATATGTTTCACTGTAAACACCTGGTCCACACACCCCCTACCTTTCTTAAAGCCTCCTTGTTCATCTGCTATCCTATTTTCCGTCTTACTCTTAATTCTTTCAATAATAACTCTACCATACACTTTACCAGGTATACTCAACAGACTTATCCCCCTATAATTTTTGCACTCTCTTTTGTCCCCTTTGCCTTTATACAAAGGAACTATGCATGCTCTCTGCCAATCCCTAGGTACCTTACCCTCTTCCATACATTTATTAAATAATTGCACCAACCACTCCAAAACTATATCCCCACCTGCTTTTAACATTTCTATCTTTATCCCATCAATCCCGGCTGCCTTACCCCCTTTCATTTTACCTACTGCTTCATGAACTTCCCCCACACTCACAACTGGCTCTTCCTCACTCCTACAAGATGTTATTCCTCCTTGCCCTATACACGAAATCACAGCTTCCCTATCTTCATCAACATTTAACAATTCCTCAAAATATTCCCTCCATCTTCCCAATACCTCTAACTCTCCATTTAATAACTCTCCTCTCCTATTTTTAACTGACAAATCCATTTGTTCTCTAGGCTTTCTTAACTTGTTAATCTCACTCCAAAACTTTTTCTTATTTTCAACAAAATTTGTTGATAACATCTCACCCACTCTCTCATTTGCTCTCTTTTTACATTGCTTCACCACTCTCTTAACCTCTCTCTTTTTCTCCATATACTCTTCCCTCCTTGCATCACTTCAACTTTGTAAAAACTTCTCATATGCTAACTTTTTCTCCCTTACTACTCTCTTTACATCATCATTCCAGCAATCGCTCCTCTTCCCTCCCAAACCCACTTTCCTGTAACCACAAACTTCTGCTGAACACTAACACTACATTTTTAAACCTACCCCATACCTCTTCGACCCCATTGCCTATGCTCTCATTAGCCCATCTATCCTCCAATAGCTGTTTATATCTTTCTCTAACTGCCTCCTCTTTTAGTTTATAAACCTTCACCTCTCTCTTCCCTGATGCTTCTTTTCTCCTTGTATCCCATCTACCTTTTACTCTCAGTGTAGCTACAACTAGAAAGTGATCTGATATATCTGTGGCCCCTCTATAAACATGTACATCCTGAAGTCTACTCAACAGTCTTTTATCTACCAATACATAATCCAACAAACTACTGTCATTTCGCCCTACATCATATCTTGTATACTTATTTATCCTCTTTTTCTTAAAATATGTATTACCTATAACTAAACCCCTTTCTATACAAAGTTCAATCAAAGGGCTCCCATTATCATTTACACCTGGCACCCCAAACTTACCTACCACACCCTCTCTAAAAGTTTCTCCTACTTTAGCATTCAGGTCCCCTACCACAATTACTCTCTCACTTGGTTCAAAGGCTCCTATACATTCACTTAACATCTCCCAAAATCTCTCTCTCTCCTCTGCATTCCTCTCTTCTCCAGGTGCATACAAGCTTATTATGACCCACTTCTCGCATCCAACCTTTACTTTAATAAACATAATTCTTGCATTTACACATTCATATTCTCTTTTCTCCTTCCATAACTGATCATTCAACATTACTGCTACCCCTTCCTTTGCTCTAACTCTCTCAGATACTCCAGATTTAATCCCATTTATTTCCCCCCACCGAAACTCTCCTACCCCCTTCAGCTTTGTTTCGCTTGGGGCCAGGACATCCAACTTCTTTTCATTCATTAACTAATTTCCACTGAAACCTTCCTGCCCCTTTTTACTTGTCCAATTCTATTTTAATATTGCTTCACTCATTACTAAGACATCCAGTTTCCTCCTATCAGTTACTACTAGGACACTGAACATCATTTCATTCACAACATTATGAAAATGATCACAACATTTAGAGAAACCTTTAAATACATCAATAAAATGATCTTCTTAGCTACATTAATTTTGACATTCCTCAAATATACATCCAAATATAAAGATTCTGGATATTGCCACCTATAATGAAGCACAAGACAGTATGCAAAAGCCTCCAAAACACCGACTAACACTGCCCCGTACCAACATCGAGGTCAGACAATGAGCTGCACCGCCTCCTCCGTGAGCTGCCTTTAACACAACCACAAGATGGGAGGGCAAATCTCACTGTCAATACTCTACTTCTTGCTTGAGTTGCTGTGTTCTCAGTTTCACTTATGATGTCAGCACCTGGACCACCTCTTCCTGGCATAGGAAGTGGAGAGTTGCTCCGTGCTGAACCATATACAAGAGGCAGATATTGAGTTAAATTTGAAAAGAATAGAAAGAATATTGGAAAATGAGCTCCTTGCATGCAAGATAAACCCATGTTTGAGCTTGGTGGTCGAAGCATTGATGACGATGGGCATAAACCTTAGTAAAAATAAAATTTTAAAAACCTATAAAAATAGAAAAATGAAAAAAATGTCAATATTAGTATAAATAAATTCTTTTCGTAAGAAGTGTTCCACATAATAAAATTCATACATACACATTTCCTAATTCTTACTGAAACTCTTCAAAGAATATAACAAAAAACTTATATATTTGTATAACATATGAATCATTCCTCATTTATAATCTGCAGCAGAATAAAAGAATTTCTCACTTATAACTGCATCATTCTTAGTTCACTGTAATTTTCCATTTTTATGAAGTATGACTCTCATAGATTTTAGAGCTTTCCATGAATATAAATCTTGTAACCTACAATCCATCAGGCTAACATTACTTGTTTGCAATGCACTAAGAGAATACCAAGAAAAATAACTGTACGTTTATATGTGCACAATGGAATGTGTAAGAAAGTGGACAAGAAAACAAACAAGTTAAAAAAAAGTAGAAAGAAGTGGAATAAGTGATCATCAAATTCAAATATATAAATAAGAATATGTCGCAGGCTACCAAATCATCTGGAATAACAATATGGTTAAAGGAAGATAACAATTAGCAAGAAAAATGCTTTTGTAAACACTCGTAAGAAATTACAATCCTCCACATTGGCTTTATTAAACAGACACTACACACACTCAACCAAATTTCCTAATCAGATTAATTTCACAACAGTATGAAAGAAAGACCAAGTTCAAGTAATATAAGTTGCTAAATGCAACCTCGATCTAAGACAGTATTTCAGAGAAACAAAGGGGAGTAGAATATTGCAAGGGGCAGATATAAACAAGCTATGCAATGAGTTCTGCACCAATACAAAGATAGCATCGAACAATTTATTCCCAAAAATGGGGGCAAAAGATGTAATAAAGGTTTAATGAAACATGCTGACACAGGAAATATGCCAACTCAGGAACTGTTAGGGATTTAAACAAGCCAAAACTGATTATGAAAGGGTAAAGAGGGAGAGAAAAAATAAAAAAAAATTATAGCTGACAAAAGCATGACACAGCCTAATCTTTTTAAGTTTGTAATAACCAAACTAAATGCGAAAGACAAAATACAAAGAATTAAGGATGACAAAATGATTGATTTGGAAGGGGATATGCGAGATAATATATATATATGTGTGAAATGAAAATGTGAGTTAATACATATATGTGAAGTTACAAAAAGTGTTTACAGAAGACACCAAGGATACTGCAAATTTAAACCCCCCAAAAAATCTCCAACTGAAACAGATGATGTTGAAATAACCAGAGAAGTTTAGGAAGCAACTAATGAATATAGACTGAAAGAAATAACTGGACCATATAACAGAGCACAATGGGTCCAAAAAGAACGTGCCAATGAAACAAGCTATCCTCTCCGGAAAATCTCAGACTTTTCACAATTGAGATTAAACTAGCAGACAAATGGAAAATGGTCCACGTTGTGCCGATGAAAAAGCCTTCTGCAGGGTGGAGGAGCCTTTGATACGAGTACAGAAAACAGGTACCACAAGCTTTGCTCTAGTAGCTACAATTAATTATAGATAGGTAATTACAATTTCCTTCTTTCTTCTCACTATTATCAACAAACTTTTCGAAATCAGGTATTGTTGACAAGTATGTTAAACAAACAAGTGTTACAGAGATCCTTTAACCCTTTCAGGGTCCGTCCCGTAGATCTACGGCTTTACGTTCAGGGTCCAAACCGTAGATCTACGCCATGAGCTCAGCTCACTCTGATAAACTGTGAGTGGTACATTTGGGCCTAGATATGAGAGAATACATCTATGTGGTATGTGTGCACCACATAAAACAGATCCTGCAGCACACTGTGTATAATGAGAGAAAAAAACTTAAATCATGATTTTTCGATTAAAACAGCAACTTTGCAGTGTTTTTTCGTATGTTTTTTATAGTTGTATTTGCGATTTCTTGGTCTCATTTGATAGAATGGAAGACATATTACAGAAATAGAGATGATTTTGATTGGTTTTAGCACTGGAAATGGCTTGAAACTGAGCTCAAAGTAGCGGAAATGTTAAATTTTTGCCGATATTCAAGAGTAAATAAACGACCTCACACGTCTAATACACACCAGCTGGTGGGTCTAATATACATTCACAAATATGGTGATGATATTTATACAATTATTACAATATTGCATAACAGTAAATCTTCTATTTTTGGTGTGAATAAAAATTCATTATGTGAATAAAAAATCAAAATGGAATTTATTTGTAAAGCCTCAAAACATAACTAATGAATAGAGGAAATGTTAGTTTAGTGCCAGGAATGCCTACATTGTTCATTCTGGACCCTATTTTGAAATTGGAATATTTTGAACTTTGTGTTAAATTGGCCAAATTACCAATTTCCGGTCACTTTATTTTGTAGTTGAAACAGTTGACTTGGCGATTTCTTGTGCTCAATCGATAGAATAGAAGTAATACTAGTGAAATAGCTAAGAATTTGGTTGATTGGAATAATGTAATTGGCCTAAAATGGGAGTCAAAGTCGGCAAAATCGCCGATTCGTAAATGTCGCTGACACATCAAAATTCGCGAGAGCATAATTTCGTCAATTTTCCACCAAATTTCGTACTTTTTGTTTTATTACCTTCACAAAAAGATTCTCTACGATTTCATAAGAAAAAATAACAAATTTTTTTTTTTTAAATTCTTGGACACTGGTGCGTGACTCCAGATTTGGGCCTTGGACCCTGAAAGGGTTAAATGATGGTCTGCTCTGGGTAGAGTTTTATCAAATTATGCCTTAAATAAAGCTTTACCCAGAGCAAGATTTACTTGTGGCCTATTTCAAGAGTTTTCCTACTACCCTGACCCAGCCCTGGGCCAGTCCTCCCTCTGTAACAAGCCTCTTTCTAATGAAGTTTTAGTTAATACAGTAAACACATATCGTAACTCTAAGATATTCTCCCTTCAACTGTTAGAAATCATATTCAAAAATTTTTAGCAGCAAAATTTTTATTGAACTTCATTTAAAGTTTCCTATGAGAAACTGAAATTGTCAATATCTGTTCAATGCACCACATAAGACTACATGAAGCTATATATTTGTCTCGCAACAACAAATTGTCTAGTCAAGGTGTGTTTAAATGTGGAATTTTTACTGCTTTAATATAAAATTGTAAATAATTTATTTTCATATTAAATTTATTTTACCAAACTAAATCGCCAACATAATTTCAATCAAAAAATATCTATGGTTCTAAATAAAATATCCAACTCATGATATGTATCAGTATATAAAATACAGTAATCAGTTAGTAATTCTTCAAAGTTTGTCATGTTAAGATTGAGCAACAGTCATGCATCAACCATGCAGGTCATGTCAGCACTGTATGTCTACAGTGCCATATTAGTAATCCTTTAGAGAACATGCCATGCAATAGGATTTATCATATAACTAAATAACGTGAAATACAGTGGACCCCCGCTTAATGATCACCTCCCAATGCGACCAATTATGTAAGTGTATTTATGTAAGTGCGTTTGTACGTGTATGTTTGGGGGTCTGAAATGGACTAATCTACTTCACAATATTCCTTATGGGAACAAATTCGGTCAGTACTGGCACCTGAACATACTTCTGGAATGAAAAAATATCGTTAACCGGGGGTCCACTGTACATGCTTACACAAATTAGTATTCCCAGTCTCATACAGAAAAGTATTCTACTGAAGCCTCTATGTTGTGTTAGTATTCAACTACAGAAGTAATCTTTCCCAGTCCATGCCATTAAGAGTGTTCACACTAACCTTCATTATAATTTGGATAAAGCATTTTCTTCTTCTTCTTCTTCTGGTGTTTTTTGGCACATAACAACTTGCCCTTCTTGGTCTTCTCCTTATTGTTGCTGTCACCTACTACAGTTTGTCTCATTGCCTCCCGGCTGTGAGTAAGAAACATGCTTGATGCACATATGAAGAGATTAACATAGGAATCTGTAGCAAAGTCTTATTTTTTAACAAGTATGTAAGCAATACTTCAGTGCAGGCACATATAGTAAATATGATTAGTATTATGTGTTGACAGGATAGGCATAGAATATATGATTACAAGCATCCCTCACTTCAAGTACATGTGTTCCAGGTCCATGGGAGCCATACTAGGCTCCATCAGGCACAATCAATATGCTTTGTGAACCACCCATTGCATATGCATAAAGTATATCGCACATAGGGAATTACAAATAGAAATGGTACATTGTACAAAAACAAATTTACAGAAAGTGAGAGAGACCTGTATCACACTATGTGTATGCAGATATATTTGTATTCACTGATCAATTCTGTTACGTTGGACACTAAAGAAGACTGAACAGGAGTACCGAACCTTACAAAAAATAAATAATTACTTAACTTTTTACTGTTCTTTAAAATGAAACAAATAAAAAATTTATTATTACATTCATGGGATAACACTAAACACACACAGGTCATATAGCACTAGGAAATTGGGAGGAAATCAACTTTGATCCAAAGAAAGGGAGGGTAGTTTAGACTCTGCATCAGAAGCCATTCACTACAATCAAGGTACATCTCTTGAAAAGTCAAGAACTTGCATACACCATACAAGACATCAAACAGGCTTGCACTGAAGCATTAACTGTAGCAGATCACACACAACCCCTTTTTAGGTAGCAAGTTCACAATATCGTAAAATTTCACTTTACATGTAATTCCTTTACAAAAGTGAGTTACTAGTTAGGGTCAAAATAGTTTTCTCTATTATACACAAGCATTGTCCAAAAGGTCATACGAATTTATTAGGAAGAATTACCTAACATTCGTGAACTCTCCCTCATCAGTTTTTGTCTTTTCTATTACACTTTATTACCTCCTTCCCTAGAATATTAATTATATATTCTAGTTTAGAATATTTACATATGGTACCTCACACACATTCCATACATTTCCACTCATTACTCTCTCAACTCTATTAACCCTTTGACTGTCGCGGCCGTATATATACGTTTTACGAGGTGCCGTGTTTGACGTATATATACTCATAAATTCTAGCGGCTTCAAATCAAGCAGGAGAAAGCTGGTAGGCCCACATGTGAGAGAATTGGTCTGTGTGGTCAGTGTGCACCATATAAAAAAAATCCTGGAGCACGCAGTGCATAATGAGAAAAAAAAAAAACTGACCGTTTTTTTTAATTAAAATGCCGACTTTGTGGTCTATTTTCGTATAGTATTTATGGTTGTATTCTCGTTTTCTTGGTCTCATTTGATAGAATGGAAAACATATTACAGAAATAGAGGTGTTTTTGATTGATTTTACTATAAAAAGAACCTAGAAATGGAGCTCAAAGTAGGGGAAATGTTTGATTTTTGCCAATGTTCAAAAGTAAACAAATGATGCCATTGTCCAATAAATGTCCAACTAGCCATTCTAATATGCAGTCATGAATGGGTTGATGTTATTTATACAGTTATTACAGCATTGCAGTAGTCTGCATAATAGTAAGTCTAATATTTTTTGTTTGAATAAAAATTCAAAATAGAAAGCAAGAGTAATATCAGGGGGGCCTGGAGACGTGACTGATGAACAAAGAAAACGTTATTTTAGAGCCTGGAATGTCTGCATTGTTCATTCTGGACCTTATTTTGAAATTGTCATATTTTTTAGTTTTCGTGAAATTGGCCAAATTGCAAATTTCTGACCACATTATTAGGTAGTTGAAATCAGTAAACGGGCAGTTTCTTGTACTCAATCGATAGAAAAAATGAAGTTCTAAAGAAATAGCTATGAGTTTGGGCGACTGGAACAATGGAATTAGCCGAAAATAGGGCTCAAAGTGGGCGAAATCGCCGATTTGTAAACAGCGCCGAGGTCGCTAACTTCGCGAGAGCATAATTCCGTCAGTTTTCCATCAAATTTCGTTTTTTTTGGTGTCATTACAATCGGGAAAAGATTCTCTATCATTTCATAAGAAAAAATAATTTTTTTTTTTTTTAAATTTTGCGACACCAGGAGACACCTCAGGATTGGGGGTTGCGACAGTCAAAGGGTTAAGGTTAGTTATAAATGGCATGGTGGTACTGACAAGCTGTGTAAATAAGACTTCTAATATAGTTTTTTTTTTTTTTTTAACAAGTCGACCATCTCCCACCGAGGCAGGGTGACCCAAAAAAGAAAGAAAATCCCAAAAAAGAAAATGCTTTCATCATCATTCAACACTTTCACCACACTCACACATTATCACTGTTTTTGCAGAGGTGCTCAGAATACATACACATATAAAGATACACAACATATCCCTCCAAACTGCCAATATCCCAAACCCCTCCTTTAAAGTGCAGGCATTGTACTTCCCATTTCCAGGACTCAAGTCCGACTATATGAAAATAACCGGTTTCCCTGAATCCCTTCACTAAATATTACCCTGCTCACACTCCAACAGATCGTCAGGTCCCACGTATCATTCGTCTCCATTCACTCCTATCTAACACGCTCACTCATGCTTGCTGGAAGTCCAAGCCCCTCGCCCACAAAACCTCCTTTACCCCCTCTCTCCAACCCTTTCGAGGACGGCCCCTACCCCTCCTTCCTTCCCCTATAGATTTATATGCTTTCCATGTCATTCTACTTTGATCCATTCTCTCTATATGACCAAACCACCTCAACAACCCCTCTTCTGCCCTCTGACTAATGATTTTATTAACTCCACACCTTCTCCTAATTTCCACACTTCGAATTTTCTGCATAATATTTACACCAAACACTGCCCTTAGACAGGACATCTCCACTGCCTCCAACTGTCTCCTCGCTGCTGCATTTACCACCCAAGCTTCACATCCATATAAGAGTGTTGGTACCACTATACTTTCATACATTCCCTTCTTTGCCTCCATAGATAGCGTTTTTTGACTACATATATACCTCAACGCACCACTCACCTTTTTTCCCTCATCAATTCTATGATTAACCTCATCCTTCATAAATCCATCCGCCGACACGTCAACTCCCAAGTATCTGAAAACATTCACTTCTTCCATACTCCTCCTCCCCAATTTGAAATCCAATTTTTCTTTATCTAAATCATTTGATACCCTCATCATCTTACTCTTTTCTATGTTCACTTTCAACTTTCTACCTTTACACCCATTCCCAAACTCATCCACTAACCTTTGCAATTTTTCTTTAGAATCTACCATAAGCACAGTATCATCAGCAAAAAGTAACTGTGTCAATTCCCATTTTGAATTTGATTCCCCATAATTTAATCCCACCCCTCTCCCGAACACCCTAGCATTTACTTCTTTTACAACCCCATCTATAAATATATTAAACAACCATGGTGACATTACACATCCCTGTCTAAGACCTACTTTTACCGGGAAGTATTCTCCCTCTCTTCTACACACCCTAACCTGAGCCTCACTATCCTCATAAAAACTCTTAACAGCATTTAGTAACTTACCACCTATTCCATATACGTACTTGCAACATCTGCCACATTGCTCCTTTATCCACTATCATATGCCTTTTCTAAATCCATAAATGCAATAAAAACTTTCCTACCTTTATCTAAATACTGTTCACATATATGCTTCAATGTAAACACTTGATCTACACATCCCCTACCCACTCTGAAGCCTCCCTACTCATCCGCAATCCTACATTCTGTCTTACCTCTAATTCTTTCAATGATAACCCTACCGTATACTTTTCCTGGTATACTCAGTAAACTTATTCCTCTATAATTTTTACAATCTCTTTTGTCCCCTTTCCCTTTATATAAAGGGATTATACATGCTCTCTGCCAATCCCTAAGTACCTTCCCCTCTTTCATACATTTATTAAACAAAAGTACCAACCACTCCAACACTATATCCCCCCTTGCTTTTAACATTTCTGTCATGATCCCATCAGTTCCAGCTGCTTTACCCCCTTTCATTCTATGTAATGCCTCATATAATAAAGGAAATATTTTGCCCAAATGGCTTCAGCTGCCCTAATCAACAGTCCTACTGTCTGCCATCTTTAAAAATCTTTTTTTTTTTTTTCAACAAGTTGGCCGTCTCCCACCAAGACAGGGTGACCCAAAAAAGAAAGAAAATCCCCAAAAAGAAAATGCTTTCATCATCATTCACCACACTCACACATAATCACTGTTTTTGCAGAGGTGCTCAGAATACAACAGTTTAGAAGCATATACAACATATCCCTCCAATTAAGAAATCACTATTACTTGCTTTCTATAATAATCTAAAAATAGTTTTAGCTAATGAAGCCACTCATGACTTAATGTTTCCTTTATTTAATGTCCTCAACTGTACAAAATTTTTTCACTATTAAGGCTTGTCAATTTTGTATTCCTTGATAGACTGTTGTTTCATACTGATATTTCCAAGGATGAAATAAGCATGTAGGACTTGTAATGTATTTCATGTTGAATTTATTTATTTTTAATTTGTGGTCACTTTCCAACACCAGCTCTGAAATAGTCTATTCTAATTTGTTTTTTCCACTGTATTTTGTAGCCCAGGGCCAGAATTACTGATATGTATACACATCTTAATATTCCACATCTTATTAAAATAAAACAATTATTTGCCAGATAATAAATCAAAATTACATATCTATGAAGAATTTCTAATTCAGATATGATCACATGTTGATGTGGGAAACTAAGTTTACCGATTATCTGGGTTTCTGATTATCGACATAAAAGAAAAACTGATGTGGAAATAAGACTTAATTACATTTCAATAAATAATTATTAATATCAGACATGCATTATTCACCTATCTAAATAATGAAATGCAAGAAGTTAGAGCAACTTTCAACTTCTTTGCATCAAACCTGATCACCTCCAACACCACTTACAAGTTTAGTGCTTTCCCATTAATCGAATATGACAAATTAAAATCAAATATTTAATAAAACACTCACTGCTGCTGAAAGGTTTTTGAAGGAATAAGGCCTGCAAGTGTTTGGTCTTCCTCCCCATCCCGGTAGGCCTGCCACCAGTTAGGGTCGGACTGGGAGATAACATGAAGAATGTCGCCTTTTTGGAAGCTCATACCTAATTCTCTGAAAGAATTTAAACCATGTTTTTAACTTCAATATAAACTTTTTGGAAGAAAATTAAGTAGTGCTAATGAGGCTCTGAGACAATTCAATGAAGGGACTATTAACATTAAAACACATGAGCAATAGCATTATGATAAAATATACAAGACACCAGAAACTTAAGTTTCACACACACACACTCACACACACACACACACACACACACACACACACACACACACACACACACACACACACACACACACACACTCACACACACACACACTCACACACACACACACTCACACACACACACACACACTCACACACACACACACACTCACACTCTCTCTCAATCAATTTGTAACTCTAATAATGACTTGAATGATTAGTTTCTGTCACTGCATGCACCACACCTAATATCGATGAATAAATATAATACTTATGATTGTGGGATACAGCTGGTTTGTTGAAACCGAAGAAGATTGTTAAAGAGCATATATCATGTGGTTCCTCAACTTTCAAGAGCCAAAATACTGATCATAAAATTTCAAAAGAACCATTATGTGATAGACTGAACAAGAGTGATTATCAACATATCAAAGTTAGCTCAAAACAACCAATTTGGCTTCTGATCTAAATGAACTATTTAATTTTGTTGGCTAGTGCAATCAGTGCTGATGATACCGGATACAAGAATTCTTCCTCCTTAAACTGTGCATGTTGTAAGAGGCAACTGAAATGCCGGGAGAAAGAGGAATGATACAGGCAAAGATTTTGATTCACACACTGAGTCTGGGTTCGATTCCCAGCAAGAGTGGAAACACTGGGCGTGTTTCCTAACACTTGTTGTCCATGTTCATCCATCAGCAAACTGGTGTGGGTCATATCTTGGGACAAAAATTGACCTAATTTGCCTGAAATGCTCTACATAACAAGGGGCTTTCTATATAGTAGCATGTCACTGATGTCAGCTAGACCTGTATACCTTGTACATGTCTCTCTCTTTCAACACACCGGCCGTATCCCACCGAGGCGGGGTGGCCCAAAAGGAAAAACGAAAGCTTCTCCTTTTACATTTAGTAATATATACAGGAGAAGGGGTTACTAGCCCCTTGCAACACGCATGGCTTACGGAGGAAGAATTTTGTTCCACTTCCCCATGGAGAGAACAGGAAATAAACAAGAACAAGAACTAGTAAGAAAATAGAAGAAAACCCAGAGGGGTGTGTACATATATATATGCTTGTACATGTATGTGTAGTGTGACCTAAGTGTAAGAAGTAGTAGCAAGACGTACTTGAAATCTTGCATGTTTACAAGACAGAAAAATGGACACCAGCAATCCTACCATCATGTAAAACAATTACAGGCTTTCGTTTTACACTCACTTGGCAGGATGGTAGTACCTCCCTGGGCGGTTGCTGTCTACCAACCTACTACCTAGGATTGTACATGTACTTGTAGAAAATAAAGATTATTATTCTGTGTAAGTTATTTTTTTTTTTCTTCAACAAACCGGCCGTATCCAACCAAGGCAGGGTGGCCCAAAAAGAAAAACAAAAGTTTCTCTTTTTAAATTTAGTAATTTATACAGGAGAAGGGATTACTAGCCCCTTCCTCCTGGCATTTTAGTCGCCTCTTACAACACGCATAGCTTGAACATCAAAATGGTATAAAATACCGAGAGGTTGGTAGGTAAGACACAAAGGCAACAGTTAGGCAACTTTATTCCGAAACGTTTCGCCTACATAGTAGGCTTCTTCAGTCGAATACAGAAAGTAGGCAGGAACAGTAAAGATGTGAAGACAATGTAATCAGTCCATCACCCTTGAAGTCGTAGAATTTGAGGTTGTCAGTCCCTCAGCCTGGAGAAGTTCAGTTCCATAGTCAGGAACTATCTGAAGATCAAGCGACAGTGCGGAGACTTAAATACTGTCGGAAGGAGAGGTGCAGAGTAGTAGTGAGAATGTAGCCACTGAGAGGTCATGTCCTCAGATCCAACATTTCTCACTTGAAAAACTTGTCCAAGGTGTTTTCTGTACCAAGAGGCCATGTGTTGCAGTGTCTGACAAGATGAACATCAAGGGTGATGGACTGATTACATCATCTTCACATCTCTACTGTTCCTGCCTACTTTCTTTATTCGACTGAAGAAGCCTACTGTGTAGGCGAAACGTTTCGGAATAAAGTTGCCTAACTGTTGCCTTTGTGTCTTACCTACCAACCTGTCAGTATTTTATACCATTTTGATGTTCATCTTGTCAGACACTGCAACGCATGGCCTCTTGGTACAGAAAACACCTTGGACAAGTTTTTCAAGTGAGAAATGTTGGATCTGAGAAGGACATGACCTCTCAGTGGCTACATTCTCACTACTACTACTACTATGCACCTCTCCTTCCGACAGTATTTAAGTCTCCGCACTGTCGCTTGATCTTCAGATAGTTCCTGACTATGGAACTGAACTTCTCCAGGCTGAGGGACTGGCAACCTCAAATTCTACGACTTCAAGAGTGATGGACTGATTACATCGTCTTCACATCTCTACTGTTCCTGCCTACTTTCTGTATTCGACTGAAGAAGCCTACTGTGTAGGCGAAACGTTTCGGAATAAAGTTGCCTAACTGTTGCCTTTGTGTCTTACCTACCAACGCATAGCTTACGGAGGAAGAATTCTGTCCCACTCCCCATAGAGATAAGAGGAAATAAACAAGAACAAGAACTAGTAAGAAAACAGAAGAAAACCCAGAGGGGTGTGTGTATATATATGCTTGTACATGTATGTGTAGTGTGACCTAAGTGTAAGTAGAGGTAGCAAGGCGTACCTGAAACCTTGCATGTTTATGAGACAGAAAAATGGACACCAGCAATCCTACCATCATGTAAAACAATTACAGGCTTTCGTTTTACACTCACTTGGCAGGACGGCAGTACCTCCCTGGGCGGTTGCTGTCTACCAACCTACTACCTAAGATTGTACATGTACTTGTAGAAAATAAAGATTATTATTCTGTATAAATTACTAAATTTAAGAAGAAAAACTTTCGTTTTTCTTTTTGGGTCATCCTGCCTCAGTGGGATACAACTGGTGTGTTGAAAAAGAAAAGAAAAAGATTCCAGATATGTATTACACTTTTCTGCGTAACAATTTTAATGGAAATCAGGATGTCATGTTTTTTTTCATGTTGGCATTAACTGATGTTGAATAAAATATAAATAAGTGGACAGGATGAGCTAACTTAGCTGTTTTGTATATAATACTAACCTGCATGGTATATACAAATCCTCTTCAGGATCATAGTCAAAGTGGGCTTTGACTTGTATTGTCTGAGCAATTGGTGGTCGAGAAGTTGGAGGAGGATGTCCACTTGGGATGATGATGAAGGTTAAAGTTCCAGTCATGCCTATCACAGTAAAGTATAAAATTTGTAGTTAGTGATTGATAATGCATTTTGCAATCAACAGTTTCAGAGCAAATTTATCACTAAATCAACAAATTTCACAGGTTGTGCATAACATACAAGATACTTGAGATAAGTAATCACCTATATCTTCTTCATATTATACAATATAAATGATTTATAAAATGGACAGGATTCGAATCCATGGCTAGGCAGTGCTCTAACTACTGCATCATGGTGGCTTGCTATGGGTTTAAATTCTGTCTATGTTTTGTGAGTTATTTACAATCATGTAATTATGAGTTTGAGTCACATACAAATGGCTTGGAAACAAGATTAATGTTAAAAACTTCAAAAACTGCTAATAAATTCCTTTGCTTTCAACAGTGAAAAACACAAATTTAAAATGTTTGTAAAAATCACAAAGCTAAGTATACAGGAGGACCCTGGAGAGGTTATTGGTACTGACTCAGGAAATATAATAACTGGTCTTGAGTAAAGTCTAGCAGTACTAGCAGTAGTACCTTCCTTATCCCTCTCCCTGTCTACCCACAACCTTTTTCACTAAGCAGTCCTACCCAAATATTACCAATGATCTTATGTCCTAACAAAAACAAAACAGTACTTACCAGCCAGCATATCACAAATGTCATTGACTGACTTTCCTCTCACTTCCACACCATTAACTTCTAAAATTTCATCACCCTCATGGAGGAGACCAGACTTCTCAGCAGCACCACCTTTCACGATGCGGCCAATGATCACTGAATCACCTTCGTTTCGAATTGTAGCACCCTACAAAGTATCAGTGTATTACAGAATTCTGCTGGAGGATGCCTGTGAGTCCAGTACTTAAAAAAGATACGAATAGCAACAGACTATTATTACCACGTTTCACCTATGTAAGGCTTTACCAAGTAGGTACTTGAAAAAGCCTCTTGCAGGTGATGCTGTGTTGGTAGAAATACAAATGATCTCAATTTTAAATCAAATGATCTCGAAACTGCATTTTTAGGAAAAAATTAAGCAAAATCATAATATTTTATATGATTTTTTTACAATTCTTATGTTCTTGTTTAAATAAATGGTCTCCTTTTGCTATACATTATTATTATTATTGTTATTATACATACCCTTTTTAACAAATTTAAGCACCCTAAAAAGTACCATTTCATTATAGTACCCTATACATCACTATATTCATAATCAAATGTTTTATTTTTTTAACCATACCCCCGGCCGGGATTGAACCCGCGGTCATAGAGTCTCATTACGATTTCTTGAGTCAAGTTTTATTTTTTATTATCACACTGGCCGATTCCCACCAAGGCAGGGTGGCCCGAAAAAGAAAAACTTTCACCATCATTCACTCCATCACTGTCTTGCCAGAAGGGTGCTTTACACTACAGTTTTTAAACTGCAACATTAACACCCCTCCTTCAGAGTGCAGGCACTGTACTTCCCATCTCCAGGACTCAAGTCCGGCCTGCCGGTTTCCCTGAACCCCTTCATAAATGTTACTTTGCTCACACTCCAACAGCACGTCAAGTATTAAAAACCATTTGTCTCCATTCACTCCTATCAAACACGCTCACGCATGCCTGCTGGAAGTCCAAGCCCCTCGCACACAAAACCTCCTTTACCCCCTCCCTCCAACCTTTCCTAGGCCGACCCCTACCCCGCCTTCCTTCCACTACAGACTGATACACTCTTGAAGTCATTCTGTTTCGCTCCATTCTCTCTACATGTCCGAACCACCTAAACAACCCTTCCTCAGCCCTCTGGACAACAGTTTTGGTAATCCCGCACCTCCTCCTAACTTCCAAACTACGAATTCTCTGCATTATATTCACACCACACATTGCCCTCAGACATGACATCTCCACTGCCCCCAGCCTTCTCCTCGCTGCAACATTCATCACCCATGCTTCACACCCATATAAGAGCGTTGGTAAAACTATACTCTCATACATTCCCCTCTTTGCCTCCAAGGACAAAGTTCTTTGTCTCCACAGACTCCTAAGTGCACCACTCACCCTTTTCCCCTCATCAATTCTATGATTCACTTCATCTTTCATAGACCCATCTGCTGACACGTCCACTCCCAAATACGTATCTGAATACATTCACCTCCTCCATACTCTCTCCCTCCAATCTGATATCCAATCTTTCATCACCTAATCTTTTTGTTATCCTCATAACCTTACTCTTTCCTGTATTCACTTTTAATTTTCTTCTTTTGCACACCCTACCAAATTCATCCACCAATCTCTGCAACTTCTCTTCAGAATCTCCCAAGAGCACAGTGTCATCAGCAAAGAGCAACTGTGACAATTCCCACTTTGTGTGTGATTCTTTATCTTTTAACTCCACGCCTCTTGCCAAGACCCTCGCATTCACTTCTCTTACAACCCCATCCATAAATATATTAAACAACCACGGTGACATCACACATCCTTGTCTAAGGCCTACTTTTACTGGGAAATAATTTCCCTCTTTCCTACGTACTCTAACTTGAGCCTCACTATCCTCGTAAAAACTCTTCACTGCTTTCAGTAACCTACCTCCTACACCATACACCTGCAACATCTGCCACATTGCCCCCCTATCCACCCTGTCATACGCCTTTTCCAAATCCATAAATACCACAAAGACCTCTTTAGCCTTATCTAAATACTGTTCACTTATATGTTTCACTGTAAACACCTGGTCCACACACCCCCTACCTTTCCTAAAGCCTCCTTGTTCATCTGCTATCCTATTCTCCGTCTTACTCTTAATTCTTTCAATAATAACTCTACCATACACTTTACCAGGTATACTCAACAGACTTATCCCCCTATAATTTTTGCACTCTCTTTTATCCCCTTTGCCTTTATACAAAGGAACTATGCATGCTCTCTGCCAATCCCTAGGTACCTTACCCTCTTCCACACATTTATTAAATAATTGCACCAACCACTCCAAAACTATATCCCCACCTGCTTTTAACATTTCTATCTTTATCCCATCAATCCCGGCTGCCTTACCCCCTTTCATTTTACCTACTGCCTCACGAACTTCCTCCACACTCACAACTGGCTCTTCCTCACTCCTGCAAGATGTTATTCCTCCTTGCCCTATACACAAAATCACAGCTTCCCTATCTTCATCAACATTTAACAATTCCTCAAAATATTCCCTCCATCTTCCCAATACCTCTAACTCTCCATCTAATAACTCTCCTCTCCTATTTTTAACTGACAAATCCATTTGTTCTCTAGGCTTCCTTAACTTGTTAATCTCACTTTAAAACTTTTTCTTATTTTCAACAAAATTTGTTGATAACATCTCACCCACTCTCTCATTTGCTCTCTTTTTACATTGCTTCACCACTCTCTTAACCTCTCACTTTTTCTCCATATACTCTTCCCTCCTTGCATCACTTCTACTTTGTAAAAACTTCTCATATGCTAACTTTTTCTCCCTTACTACTCTCTTTACATCATCATTCCACCAATCGCTCCTCTTCCCTCACGCATCCACTTTCCTGTAACCACAAACTTCTGCTGACCACTCTAACACTACATTTTTAAACCTACCCCATACCTCTTCGACCCCATTGCCTATGCTCTCATTTGCCCATCTATCCTCCAATAGCTGTTTATATCTTACCCTAACTGCCTCCTCTTTTAGTTTATAAACCTTCACCTCTCTCTTCCCTGATGCTTCTATTCTCCTTGTATCCCATCTACCTTTTACTCTCAGTGTAGCTACAACTAGAAAGTGATCTGATATATCTGTGGCCCCTCTATAAACATGTACATCCTGAAGTCTACTCAACAGTCTTTTATCTACCAATACATAATCCAACAAACTACTGTCATTTCGCCCTACATCATATCTTGTATACTTATTTATCCTCTTTTTCTTAAAATATGTATTACCTATAACTAAACCCCTTTCTATACAAAGTTCAATCAAAGGGCTCCCATTATCATTTACACCTGGCACCCCAAACTTACCTACCACACCCTCTCTAAAAGTTTCTCCTACTTTAGCATTCAGGTCCCCTACCACAATTACTCTCTCACTTGGTTCAAAGGCTCCTATACATTCACTTAACATCTCCCAAAATCTCTCTCTCTCCTCTACATTCCTCTCTTCTCCAGGTGCATACACGCTTATTATGACCCACTTTTCACATCCAACCTTTACTTTAATCCACATAATTCTTGAATTTACACATTCATATTCTCTTTTTTCCTTCCATAACTGATCATTTAATATTACTGCTACCCCTTCCTTTGCTCTAACTCTCTCAGATACTCCAGATTTAATCCCATTTATTTCCCCCCACTGAAACTCCCCTACCCCCTTCAGCTTTGTTTCACTTAGGGCCAGGACATCCAACTTCTTTTCATTCATAACATCAGCAATCATCTGTTTCTTGTCATCCGCACTACATCCACGCACATTTAAGCATCCCAGTTTTATAAAGTTTTTCTTCTTCTCTTTTTTAGTAAATGTCTACAGGAGAAGGGGTTACTAGCCCATTGCTCCCGGCATTTTAGTCGCCTCATACGACACGCATGGCTTACGGAGGAAAGATTCTTTTCCACTTCCCCATGGACAATAGAAGAAATAAAGAAGAACAAGAGCTATTTAGAAAAAGGAGAAAAACCTAGATGTATGTATATATATATGCATGTGCGTGTCTGTGAAGTGTGACCAAAGTAAGTAGGAGTAGCAAGATATCCCTGTTATCTAGCGTGTTTATGAGACAGAAAAAGAAACCAGCAATCCTACCATCATGCAAAACAGTTACAGGTTTCTGTTTCACAGTCATCTGGCAGGACAGTAGTACTTCCCTGGGTGGTTGCTGTCTACCAACCTACTACCTACAAAATCAAATGTATTTACTCTTATTATTTACAATAATAAAGAAAAAATGCTCTAAATATAAAAATGCTTCCCACAGAAAAGATACAGTATACGAAAACATTCTGAAAAGAAAAAATATATATACAGTGGTCCCTCAATTATCGTCCATAATCCGTTCCTGGAAGTGGGACTATTATCGAAATAGACGATTTTCCCCATAAGAAATAATGTAAATACAATTAATCCGTTCCTGACACCCAGAAGTATTAAAACAAAAAAAATTTTTTACATGAAATATAGATGTAGTACATAAACAATACAATGGCACATGATGAATGAAACATTAACAGCATAACACTTACCTTTATTGGCAATTCTTCTTAGTGTTTGGAATACTGGAGGAGAGACACTGAATTACTGTTTGGAAGGGGAATCCCCTTCCATCAACACCTCAGGTACCAAGTGCTTTTCTGGGGTTACTTCTCTTCTCTGTTTCTTAATGCCACTAGGACCAGCTTGAGAGTCAGTGGAGTCCTGTCTCGCAAAAAAACTGTCCAGAGAGCTCTATTTCTGGCATCTCTTTAAAACTTCCCTAAAATGGGCCAAGACTCTTGTCACTGTACAAGTTGCCGGTATGGCTTGCAACATCCTTCTCAGGGTGATGTTTCTCCATAAACCTTTCCATCCTACCCCACATTTCAAAAATCTCCTTAATTTCTGAAGAAGGCACCTTCTTTCATCTCTCTTCCTCCTCCTCTCCAGCAAGATTCTGAGCTGCGATCTGTTGCTCTTCCTGCTGAAACTCTTGCTCCTTTCATATTGTTCAATGATGCTTTTCTTAAATTCAATCGTATTTCTCACTTCTTTACCAAAGGAGCTTTCTTTGGAGCCATGGTAGCTTATTTAGCACTTGCAAGCACTAAAATGAATGGAATATTATGAAATATTTCGTATGAACACATGAGGGGACCGTCACTTACTGGTAAAGAATGGCACACTGGCTGGGAACGGCTCAGAGCCGCGAGTACGCGTTCAGGACGAAAGACGATTAGCGAGCTAACGGACCATTTGCGAGCCAATGTTTAGACGAAATAACGGGACTATTTCCGAAATGGACGACTTTCAGGCCGGACGATTATTGAGGGACCACTGTGTGTGTGTACTCACCTATTTGTGGTTGCAGGGGTCGAGTCCTAGCTCCTGGCCCCGCCTCTTCACCGGTTGCTACTAGACCCTCTCTCTCCCCGCTCCATGAGCTTTATCAAACCTCGTCTTAAAACTGTGTATGGTTCCTGCCTCCACTACGTCATTTTCTAGGCTATTCCACTGCCTTACAACTCTATGACTGAAGAAATACTTCCTACTATCTCTCTGACTCATTTGTGTCTTCAACTTCCAATTGTGGCCTCTTGTTTCTGTGTCCCCTCCCTGGAACATCCTGTCCTTGTCCACCTTGTCTATTCCACGCAGAATTTTATATGTCGTTATCATGTCTCCCCTGACCCTCCTGTCCTCCAGTGTTGTCAGGCCGATTTCCCTTAATCTTTCTTCATAGGACATTCCCCTTAGCTCTGGAACTAACCTTGTTGCAAACCTTTGTACTTTCTCTAGTTTCTTGACGTGCTTTATCAAGTGCGGGTTCCAAACAGGTGCTGCATACTCCAGTATGGGCCTGACATACACGGTGTACAGTGTCTTGAATGATTCCTTACTAAGGTGTCGGAATGCTGTTCTCAGGTTTGCCAGGCGCCCATATGCTGCAGCAGTTATCTGATTGATGTGTGCTTCCGGAGACATGCTCGGTGTTATACTCACCCCAAGATCTTTCTCCTTGAGTGAGGTTTGCAGTCTTTGGCCACCTAGCCTATACTCTGTCTGTGGTCTTCTGTGCCCTTCCCCTATCTTCATGACTTTGCATTTGGCAGGATTAAATTCGAGAAGCCATTTGCTGGACCAGGTGTCCAGTCTGTCCAGGTCTCTTTGAAGTCCTGCCTGGTCCTCATCAGATTTAATTCTCCTCATTAACTTCACATCATCTGCAAACAGGGACACTTCTGAGTCTAACCCTTCCGTCATGTCGTTCACATATACCAAAAATAGCACTGGTCCTAGGACCGACCCCTGTGGGACCCCGCTCGTCACAGGTGCCCACTGTGATACATCATTACGTACCATGACTCGTTGTTGCCTCCCTGTCAGGTATTCTCTGATCCATTGCAGTGCCCTTCCTGTTATATGCGCCTGATGCTCTAGCTTCTGCACTAATCTCTTGTGAGGAACTGTGTCAAAAGCCTTCTTGCAGTCCAAGAAGATGCAATCAACCCACCCCTCTCTCTCTTGTCTTACTTCTGTTATTTTATCATAAAACTCCAGAAGGTTTGTGACACAGGATTTGCCTTCCGTGAATCCGTGCTGGTTGGCATTTATACTCCTGTTCCGTTCCAGGTGCTCCACCACTCTCCTCCTGATAATCTTCTCCATAATTTTGCATACTATACACGTCAATGACACAGGTCTATAGTTTAGTGCCTCTTTTCTGTCTCCTTTTTTGAAAATGGGAACTACATTTGCCGTCTTCCATACCTCAGGTAGTTGCCCAGTTTCCAGGGATGTGTTGAAGATTGTGGTAAGTGGTACGCACAACATATCTGCTCCCTCTCTAAGGACCCATGGAGAGATGTTGTCCGGTCCCATTGCCTTTGAGGTATCGATGTCCCTTAGCAGTTTCTTCACCTCCTCCTCATCTGTATGTATGTCGTCCAACACTTGTTGGTGTATTCCTTGTTGGTGTCCCCATCTGGTCTGTCCCCCCAGAGTCCTTCCTGTCTCTACTGTAAATACTTCCTTAAATCTCGTGTTGAGCTCCTCACATACCTCTTGATCGTTTCTTGTGAGTTCTCCACCTTCTTTCCTCAGCCTTATCACCTGGTCCTTGACTGTTGTCTTCCTCCTAATGTGGCTATACAGCAGTTTCGGGTCAGATTTGACTTTCGATGCTATGTCGTTTTCATACTGTCGCTGGGCCTCCCTCCTTATCTGCGCATACTCGTTTCTGGCTCTTCTACTAATCTCCTTGTTTTCCTGGGTCCTATGCCTCCTGTACCTTTTCCATTCTCTGTTGCACTTAGTTTTTGCATCCCTACACCTTCGGGTAAACCAAGGACTCGTTTTGGTCTTCCTATTATTTCTGTTTCCCTTGGGAACAAAACTTTCCTCTGCCTCCTTGCACTTTGTTGCCACATATTCCATCATCTCGTTTACTGATTTTCCTACCATTTCTCTGTCCCACTGAACCTCCTGCAGGAAGTTTCTCATACCTGTGTAGTCCCCCCTTTTATAGTTTGGCCTGTCCCCTTCAGTTCCTGTTACCTTCTCCACTTGTAACTCTACTATATAGTCAAAACTCAGAACCACATGATCGCTAGCTCCAAGGGGCCTCTCGTAAGTGATGTCCTCGATGTCTGAACTGCTCAGGGTGAACACAAGATCCAGTCTTGCTGGCTCATCCTCCCCTCTCTCTCTGGTTGTGTCCCTGACATGTTGATGCATGAGGTTTTCAAGTACCACATCCAACATCTTGGCTCTCCATGTTTCGGGACCCCCATGTGGCTCCAGGTTTTCCCAGTCGATCTCCCTGTGGTTGAAATCGCCCATTACCAGTAACTTTGCTCTGCTCGAGTGAGCTCTTCTTGCCACCTCAGCCAGTGTGTCCACCATCACCCTGTTGTTTTCTTCGTACTCCTCTCTTGGCCTCCTGCAGTTCTGTGGTGGGTTATACATCACTCCAATGACTACTTTATGTTCTCCGGACTGAATTGTACCTACAATGTAGTCTCTTTCTCCAATCATGTCCATGCCTTCCATTTCCTCAAATCCCCATTGGTGTTTTATGAGCAGTGCAACCCCTCCTCCCCCTCTACTCCTTCTATCTTTCCTCAGGATCTGATATCCTGTTGGGAAGATTGTGTCTGTTATTGTCTCAGCGAGTTTTGTTTCTGTGACTGCTATGATGTCTGGGGATTTTTCACTGATTCTTTCATTCCACTCCTCATGTTTATTCATTATTCCATCCGCGTTTGTGTACCAAACCTTTAGTTTCTTTTCTATCATTGTGGTCATGCAAGTATATTGGGGTTGGGGGAGCGAGAGCCTTGGTGGGGGCCTATATGGGGCTGTGGTGTAGGTGGGGTATGTGTTGATGGGGGTGGGGTCAGAATGCCCATAAGGGACAGCTGTTGGGGTGAGGTTTGTGATATGGGGGTTGGTGGCAGAGGGAACAGTGAGTGGGTTGTAGTATAAGTTGCTCAGTTGCGTTGGGAATGTTGCGGGTGGGGTCTTTTGGTGGGAGATTCTGTGGGGTGTGTTTGCCCTTCCTCCTGTGTCTGGGTCCTGCTCATTTTCATTGCTTCTCGTTCCTCCTTGCGTCTCTGTACCCTCTCTTTCAGTGTAGTCCTTTCTTCTTGTGTTCTGTCGTGGTCGAGGTATACTCTCTGGTACCCCTCTTTGTCCCTCAGTCTTGCTTTCTCTTGCAGAATCCTGATTCGAACTGATTCTTCCTTGAAAGTTACTCTGACAGGCCGTATCCTTCCACTCGCAAACCACCCAATTCTCTGAAAATTTGTCACCTGGGTCATATTGCCCTCCCCTACTGTTTTCATGATGCCTTCAATCATTTTTTTCTCCTCCTGTTTTATTTCTTCAAAGTTGGCCCCCCTTGGCTTCTTGGAGCCCGTACACAAAGACTGACCTCGCCCTTTCCTCCTCCCACTGAGTCTCCATCTGCTTCCTCTGAGGCATTTTATTTCCTTCCATTGACATGTTCTTGCCTTCAGTCCCTGTCATATCTGAAACTTCTATTCTCAGTGGACTGTCTTTCCTGGCCAGCTGTCCCTTGCTACTGCAGTTGGCTGTTAGAATCTCTGCATATAACAAACCTTCATTGTCTTCGGACCTGTCGCTTGATCTTAGTGTGCTCATCGTCTTTTCCCTGGCCCCACGTGGGTCTGATAGGGCCTTCGTGTACGGCATGTCTCCGTTGTTGCTTACCATCCCCTTGTCTGCGCCTGACTTTGAATTTCCATCATTGTCTTCAGACCTGTCGCTTGATCTCAGTGTGCTCATCGTCTTTTCCCTGGCCCCACGTGGGTCTGATAGGGCCTTCGTGTACGGCATGTCTCCGTTGTTGCTTACCATCCCCTTGTCTGCGCCTGACTTTGAATTTCCTGATGTCACATCTGAATTGTCATTTATCTCTCTAATCTGTTTCAGGCTTTGCAGTTTCTCTTCTAAGCACTGTATCCTAGCTTCTGCTGCTAAGACCTGTACTTCCCACTTCCTGCACTCTTCAGCTATCCGCTCCTCCATTTTCTTACCAAGCTTACTATCTTCCTTCCCCACTCTTCCTCCCTTTTTTGGAGCTCTAACTCCCAGTCTTTCCTCCCTGGTTCGTCTACCAGATCTGTGTGTGTGTGTGTGTGTGTGTGTGTGTGTGTGTGTGTGTGTGTGTGTGTGTGTGTGTGTGTGTGTGTGTGTGTGTGTATGTATGTATGTATGTATGTATGTATGTATGTATGTATGTATGTATGTATGTATGCATGCATGCAAGTATATGGAATAGGTGGTAAGTTATTAAATGCTGTAAAGAGTTCTTATGAGGATAGCGAGGCTCAGGTTAGGGTGTGTAGAAGAGAGGGAGAATACTTCCCGGTAAAAGTAGGTCTTAGACAGGGATGTGTAATGTCACCATGGTTGTTTAATATATTTATAGATGGGGTTGTAAAGGAAGTAAATGCTAGGGTGTTCGGGAGAGGGGTGGGATTAAATTTTGGGGAATCAAATTCAAAATGGGAATTGACACAGTTACTTTTTGCTGATGATACTGTGCTTATGGGAGATTCTAAAGAAAAATTGCAAAGGTTAGTGGATGAGTTTGGGAATGTGTGTAAAGGTAGAAAGTTGAAAGTGAACATAGAAAAGAGTAAGGTGATGAGGGTGTCAAATGATTTAGATAAAGAAAAATTGGATATCAAATTGGGGAGGAGGAGTATGGAAGAAGTGAATGTTTTCAGATACTTGGGAGTTGACGTGTCGGCGGATGGATTTATGAAGGATGAGGTTAATCATAGAATTGATGAGGGAAAAAAAGTGAGTGGTGCATTGAGGTATATGTGGAGTCAAAAAACGTTATCTATGGAGGCAAAGAAGGGAATGTATGAAAGTATAGTAGTACCAACACTCTTATATGGGTGTGAAGCTTGGGTGGTAAATGCAGCAGCGAGGAGACGGTTGGAGGCAGTGGAGATGTCCTGTTTAAGGGCAATGTGTGGTGTAAACATTATGCAGAAAATTCGGAGTGTGGAAATTAGGAGAAGGTGTGGAGTTAATAAAAGCATTAGTCAGAGGGCAGAAGAGGGGTTGTTGAGGTGGTTTGGTCATTTAGAGAGAATGGATCAAAGTAGAATGACATGGAAAGCATATAAATCTATAGGGGAAGGAAGGCGGGGTAGGGGTCGTCCTCGAAAGGGTTGGAGAGAGGGGGTAAAGGAGGTTTTGTGGGCAAGGGGCTTGGACTTCCAGCAAGCGTGCGTGAGCATGTTAGATAGGAGTGAATGGAGACGAATGGTACTTGGGACCTGACGATCTGTTGGAGTGTGAGCAGGGTAATATTTAGTGAAGGGATTCAGGGAAACCGGTTATTTTCATATAGTCGGACTTGAGTCCTGGAAATGGGAAGTACAATGCCTGCACTTTAAAGGAGGGGTTTGGGATATTGGCAGTTTGGACGGATATGTTGTGTATCTTTATATGTGTATGCTTCTAGACTGTTGTATTCTGAGCACCTCTGCAAAATCAGTGATAATGTGCGAGTGTGGTGAAAGTGTTGAATGATGATGAAAGTATTTTCTTTTTGGGGATTTTCTTTCTTTTTTTGGGTCACCCTGCCTCGGTGGGAGACGGCCGACTTGTTGGAAAAAAAAAAAATATATATATATATATATATATATATAAATATATATAAATATATATAAATATATATAAATATATAAATATATATATATAAATATATATAAATATATATATATAAATTTTTTTTTTTATATTTTTATTATCACACCGGCCGATTCCCACCAAGGCAGGGTGGCCCGAAAAAGAAAAACTTTCACCATCATTCACTCCATCACTGTCTTGCCAGAAGGGTGCTTTACACTACAGTTTTTAAACTGCAACATTAACACCCCTCCTTCAGAGTGCAGGCACTGTACTTCCCATCTCCAGGACTCAAGTCCGGCCTGCCGGTTTCCCTGAATCCCTTCATAAATGTTACTTTGCTCACACTCCAACAGCACGTCAAGTATTAAAAACCATTTGTCTCCATTCACTCCTATCAAACACGCTCACGCATGCCTGCTGGAAGTCCAAGCCCCTCGCACACAAAACCTCCTTTACCCCCTCCCTCCAACCCTTCCTAGGCCGACCCCTACCCCGCCTTCCTTCCACTACAGACTGATACACTCTTGAAGTCATTCTGTTTCGCTCCATTCTCTCTACATGTCCGAACCACCTCAACAACCCTTCCTCAGCCCTCTGGACAACAGTTTTGGTAATCCCGCACCTCCTCCTAACTTCCAAACTACGAATTCTCTGCATTATATTCACACCACACATTGCCCTCAGACATGACATCTCCACTGCCTCCAGCCTTCTCCTCGCTGCAACATTCATCACCCACGCTTCACACCCATATAAGAGCGTTGGTAAAACTATACTCTCATACATTCCCCTCTTTGCCTCCAAGGACAAAGTTCTTTGTCTCCACAGACTCCTAAGTGCACCACTCACTCTTTTTCCCTCATCAATTCTATGATTCACCTCATCTTTCATAGACCCATCCGCTGACACGTCCACTCCCAAATATCTGAATACGTTCACCTCCTCCATACTCTCTCCCTCCAATCTGATATTCAATCTTTCATCACCTAATCTTTTTGTTATCCTCATAACCTTACTCTTTCCTGTATTCACCTTTAATTTTCTTCTTTTGCACACCCTACCAAATTCATCCACCAATCTCTGCAACTTCTCTTCAGAATCTCCCAAGAGCACAGTGTCATCAGCAAAGAGCAGCTGTGACAACTCCCACTTTGTGTGTGATTCTTTATCTTTTAACTCCACGCCTCTTGCCAAGACCCTCGCATTTACTTCTCTTACAACCCCATCTATAAATATATTAAACAACCACGGTGACATCACACATCCCTGTCTAAGGCCTACTTTTACTGGGAAAAAATTTCCCTCTTTCCTACATACTCTAACTTGAGCCTCACTATCCTCGTAAAAACTCTTCACTGCTTTCAGTAACCTACCTCTTACACCATACACTTGCAACATCTGCCACATTGCCCCCCTATCCACCCTGTCATACGCCTTTTCCAAATCCATAAATGCCACAAAGACCTCTTTAGCCTTATCTAAAGGCTGTGAAACAAAAACTGTGAAACAAAAACCTGTAATTGTTTTGCATGATGGTAGGATTGCTGGTTTCTTTTTCTGTCTCATAAACACGCTAAGATAACAGGGATATCTTGCTACTCCTACTTACACTTTGGTCACACTTCACAGACACGCACATGCATATATATATATACATACATCTAGGTTTTTCTCCTTTTTCTAAATAGCTCTTGTTCTTTTTTATTTCTTCTATTGTCCATGGGGAAGTGGAAAAGAATCTTTCCTCCGTAAGCCATGCGTGTCGTATGAGGCGACTAAAATGCCGGGAGCAATGGGCTAGTAACCCCTTCTCCTGTATACAATTACTAAAAAAGAGAAGAAGAAAAACTTTATAAAACTGGGTTTCTTAAATGTGCGTGGATGTAGTGCGGATGACAAGAAACAGATGATTGCTAATGTTATGAATGAAAAGAAGTTGGATGTCCTGGCCCTAAGCGAAACAAAGCTGAAGGGGGTAGGAGAGTTTCAGTGGGGGGAAATAAATGGGATTAAATCTGGAGTATCTGAGAGAGTTAGAGCAAAGGAAGGGGTAGCAGTAATGTTAAATGATCAGTTATGGAAGGAGAAAAGAGAATATGAATGTGTAAATTCAAGAATTATGTGGATTAAAGTAAAGGTTGGATGCGAGAAGTGGGTCATAATAAGCGTGTATGCACCTGGAGAAGAGAGGAATGCAGAGGAGAGAGAGAGATTTTGGGAGATGTTAAGTGAATGTATAGGAGCCTTTGAACCAAGTGAGAGAGTAATTGTGGTAGGGGACTTGAATGCTAAAGTAGGAGAAACTTTTAGAGAGGGTGTGGTAGGTAAGTTTGGGGTGCCAGGTGTAAATGATAATGGGAGCCCTTTGATTGAACTTTGTATAGAAAGGGGTTTAGTTATAGGTAATACATATTTTAAGAAAAAGAGGATAAATAAGTATACACGATATGATGTAGGGCGAAATGACAGTAGTTTGTTGGATTATGTATTGGTAGATAAAAGACTGTTGAGTAGACTTCAGGATGTACATGTTTATAGAGGGGCCACAGATATATCAGATCACTTTCTAGTTGTAGCTACACTGAGAGTAAAAGGTAGATGGGATACAAGGAGAATAGAAGCATCAGGGAAGAGAGAGGTGAAGGTTTATAAACTAAAAGAGGAGGCAGTTAGGGTAAGATATAAACAGCTATTGGAGGATAGATGGGCTAATGAGAGCATAGGCAATGGGGTCGAAGAGGTATGGGGTAGGTTTAAAAATGTAGTGTTAGAGTGTTCAGCAGAAGTTTGTGGTTACAGGAAAGTGGGTGCAGGAGGGAAGAGGAGCGATTGGTGGAATGATGATGTAAAGAGAGTAGTAAGGGAGAAAAAGTTAGCATATGAGAAGTTTTTACAAAGTAGAAGTGATGCAAGGAGGGAAGAGTATATGGAGAAAAAGAGAGAAGTTAAGAGAGTGGTGAAGCAATGTAAAAAGAGAGCAAATGAGAGAGTGGGTGAGATGTTATCAACAAATTTTGTTGAAAATAAGAAAAAGTTTTGGAGTGAGATTAACAAGTTAAGAAAGCCTAGAGAACAAATGGATTTGTCAGTTAAAAATAGGAGAGGAGAGTTATTAAATGGAGAGTTAGAGGTATTGGGAAGATGGAAGGAATATTTTGAGGAATTGTTAAATGTTGATGAAGATAGGGAAGCTGTGATTTCGTGTATAGGGCAAGGAGGAATAACATCTTGTAGGAGTGAGGAAGAGCCAGTTGTGAGTGTGGGGGAAGTTCGTGAGGCAGTAGGTAAAATGAAAGGGGGTAAGGCAGCCGGGATTGATGGGATAAAGATAGAAATGTTAAAAGCAGGTGGGGATATAGTTTTGGAGTGGTTGGTGCAATTATTTAATAAATGTATGGAAGAGGGTAAGGTACCTAGGGATTGGCAGAGAGCATGCATAGTTCCTTTGTATAAAGGCAAAGGGGATAAAAGAGAGTGCAAAAATTATAGGGGGATAAGTCTGTTGAGTGTACCTGGTAAAGTGTATGGTAGAGTTATAATTGAAAGAATTAAGAGTAAGACGGAGAATAGGATAGCAGATGAACAAGGAGGCTTTAGGAAAGGTAGGGGGTGTGTGGACCAGGTGTTTACAGTGAAACATATAAGTGAACAGTATTTATTTATATATATATATATATATCTCCATGGGGAAGTGGAACAGAATTCTTCCTCCGTAAGCCATGCGTGTTGTAAGAGGCAACTAAAATGCCGGGAGCAAGGGGCTAGTAACCTCTTCTCCTGTATATATTACTAAATGTAAAAGGAGAAACTTTCGTTTTTCCTTTTGGGCCACCCCGCCTCGGTGGGATACGGCCGGTGTGTTGAAAGAAGAAAGAAAGATATATATATATATATATATATATATATATATATATATATATATATATATACATATATATATATATATATGTCGTGCCGAATAGGCAGAATTTGCGATCTTGGCTTAAATAGCAACGTTCATCTTGCCATATTGGACAAGTGAAAATTTGTGTATGCAATAATTTCGCCAAAATCACTCTGAATCTAACGAAAAAAATATATTTCACTGTGTTTGTTTAGTATTAAATTATTGTAAACAAATCTAAAATATATTTAGTTGGGTTAGGCTAAAATAAATTGATCTTGTTATAATAAGGTTAGGTAAGTTTTCTAAGATTCTTTTGGTGCAAAATTAAAAATTTTTACATTAACATTAATGAAAAAAATATATCTTTAAACGTATAAGAGAAAATTTTAGAAAGGACTTAATTTTAAATGAGTTCTTGCTAATTGACAAGTTTTACATATTCGGCACGACATATATATATATATATATATATATATATATATATATATATATATATATATATATATATATATATATATATATATATATATATATATATATATATATATATATCTTTCTTTCTTTCAACACACCAGCCGTATCCCACCAAGGCGGGGTGGCCCAAAAGGAAAAACAAAAGTTTCTCCTTTCACATTTAGTAATATATACAGGAGAAGGGGTTACTAGCCCCTTGCTCCTGGCATTTTAGTCGCCTCTTACAACACGCATGGCTTACGGAGGAAGAATTCTGTTCCACTTCCCCATAGAGGTAAGAGGAAATAAACAAGAACAAGAACTAGAAAGAAAATAGAAGAAAACCCAGAAGTGTGTGTATATATATGCTTGTACATGTATGTGTAGTGAGACCTAAGTGTAAGTAGAAGTAGCAAGACATACCTGAAACCTTGCATGTTTATGAGACAGAAAAATGGACACCAGCAATCCTACCATCATGTAAAACAATTACAATTACAGATTTGCTTTAGGTGAATTCACTTTGAACAACCTTTATAGGAATACATTTAGCAAAGTGAATAAAGCAAATATATCATCAACAAACTTTTCTTAAAAGTATATATACAAAATAATCAATTCATAAAAATAACAATTAAAATTTTAAAAATAAAAGTTGCAGAAAATAAAATTACATACCAAAGGCTCGTTAGTCTTGTCTATACGGACAATTTTGACACTTTCTTCAGGATAATTTGTGACTCTATCCAGCACCTCCTCCTCAGGCAGGTTCCCCACAGACAGAGGCTCACGCTCAGCAATGCGGTCATGAGCATACAAGAGACCTTCTACGGAGTATTTGTTAAGTATGTCAATGAGTTCTGCTGCCTCAGGTACTGTGTATTCTTGAAGTTCCTGAAGAGACTGGGAAAGAATAAAAAATACACATTATAAAGTGTAGAAGTTTTTCCTGCATTTATCTTTTTTTTTTTATTTATATTATTTATTATTTTCATATAGTCGGACTTGAGTCCTGGAAATGGGAAGTACAATGCCTGCACTTTAAAGGAGGGGTTTGGAATATTGGCAGTTTGGAGGGATATGTTGTGTGTCTTTATATGTGTATGCTTCTGGACTGTTGTATTCTGAGCACCTCTGCAAAAACAGTGATAATGTGCGAGTGTGGTGAAAGTGTTGAATGATGATGAAAGTATTTTCTTTTTGGGGATTTTCTTTTTTTTTGGGGGGGTCACCCTGCCTCGGTGGGAAACGGCCGACTTGTTGAAAAAAAAAAAATTAGTATAATACTCCATCTATGATAGCAAGGCAGAAAACAGTCATACCCCACCCTATGCCATTAATTGGTTCCCAGAGCAGTGACATAACCTGGTTTTTTATATAAACCAGACATAATGCCTTAAAATGATGATAAACACCATAAAACTAGCGTAAATAACTTGCGAAAGAATATAACTATAGATACACCTTCAAGAACACTAAAAACACATTTTAGTCATAATGAACACAATTAAAAAATTATGTTATTTACCTTGTGATCTGCCCAAAAAACACCTTACAATTAGTGTAAACAATACGCAAAAGAATATAACTCATTAAGGCATTAAAGAATGCCTTTTAATCGTATTTAACTTATCTCCCATCGTAACCACATTGCGCCTGGAGTCACTAGCACTATCCTTCTTAGGACTCATGGCTAACACAGACACAGTAAAGGAATAATCACAAAAATAACAGCAAAAGGCAAAACAAGCACATGATCACAGGACGGGCAAAAATGCATATGGCATCACCCTTGTTTTGAATGAGAACCAACAGCAACACCACCATGCGGCAAGATGGCAGAACTACGTATATGTGTATTTTTTTGTTTTTAATGTGTTTTTATTGTAAATTTTTTTCTAGTTTATTTTTTGTTAATTTTTGTGTGTTTTATTTTAAATATATTACATATTTTGGAAAATTTATTTATTTCAAGTCCTTTTATTATGACATAGGTGAGGTTGCTGAGTGATGTAAAGTTGGATGTAATGCCAGTCACTAAACTTAAATTTACTCTAAAGTGGCATAAAGGCAAATTTGACGTAAGCTGAAATGGTGTAAAGCGGGTTATGACTGTACTGTCAAATGGAATAAAAATTTAAATATGGAGTTCTTTCTTTCTTTCACCAACCGGCCATATCCCACCGAGGCAGGTTGGCCCAAAAAGAAAAACAAAAGTTTCTCTTTTTTAAATTTAGTAATTTATACAGGAGAAGGGGTTACTAGCCCCTTGCTCCCGGCATTTTAGTCGCCTCTTACAACACTCGTGGTTTACGGAGGAAGAATTTTGTTCCACTTCCCCATGGAGATAAGAGGAAATAAACAAGAACAAGAACTAGAAAGAAAATAGCAGAAAACCCCGAGGGGTGTATGTATACACTATATGCTTGTACATGTATGTGTAGTGTGACCTAAGTGTAAGTAGAAGTAGCAAGACGTACCTGAAATCTTGCATGTTTATGAGACAGAAAAAAGGACACCAGCAATCCTACCATCATGTAAAACAATTACAGGCTTTCGTTTTACACTCACTTGGCAGGACGGTAGTACCTCCCTGGGCAGTTGCTGTCTACTAACCTACTACCTAGGAAATATGGAGTTACAAATGCAATTAAAATAAACAAAATTGCAAAAAAATTATAGTTTGAAAACTACAAAAATAAATAAT
The DNA here is from genome assembly GCF_038502225.1 of Cherax quadricarinatus. Taxonomy (NCBI): domain Eukaryota; kingdom Metazoa; phylum Arthropoda; class Malacostraca; order Decapoda; family Parastacidae; genus Cherax; species Cherax quadricarinatus. The sequence continues at coordinate 44,743,430 of NC_091311.1, forward strand.
GTTTAGAAAGACCGAATTGGCATGGCACAAAAAGCACCAATTGTTCATGGCAAAAATTTAACAACTGAAATAAATAACTCAAAAATCATGCAGAATTTATCCACTGCTAATGTTCACTTTCCAGAAATTCATTATAAAACGAATATCAAACACAACAGAAATAATCTCCTCCTCTGTGAAACAATTTGCTAATCACAGTGATAAGTTATTATTGAGATACTTTGTTTAGAGAAGCAACATCTAAAATATAATTAAATTCTTAAGAAAAACTTAATGAGAAAAACGCCTTGCCAGAGCACCACTATCCAACTGCAGGAGCTGAGGGGTTGTCAAGAATTCCCTCTGTTGTATACATAGTATACAATAAAATGGGCTTAAATGTAAAATACTAAAATTTTGAAAAAATCAAAACTTGCTGATAGTTATTTTATCAATATTAATAATGGTGGGAATCGGCCAGTGTGATAATAAAAAAAAATAAAATAATAATGCATTCTGACTAAAGAAGAAAAGAAAAAAAGTCATATTAGTGAGTTATGTAGTTATCTTAGAAGCATAGTAATGCATTACAAAATATTGTGACAATAATGGTAAACAATGGCTGCAGAAAAATATCTTCACATACTGTGCAAGCTTATATGATATAATGTTATAACATATTAGCTATCAGTCTCATTATTAAAATAAAATTAATAAAATGCCCTAAAATTTCTTAGTGAAGATTTACTGTATTTTTTTTTTCAACTAATCAGCCTTATTCCACCGAGGCAGTGACCCCCAAAAAAAAAAAAAAAAAAAAAAAAAAAAAAAAAAAAAAAAAAAAAAAAAAAAAAAAAAAAAAAAAAAAAAACAGAAGTTTTTCATTTTAAATTTAGTAATTTACACAGGAGAAGGGGCTACTAGCCCCTTGCTCCCTGCATTTTAGTTGCCTCTTACGATACGCATTGCTTAATCCTTAAACTGTCCAAACGTAGATCTACGTTTGGAGCACTATGCGAGCGAACATAAATCTACGTTCGGACAGTTTTAGGGTTAAAGAGGAACAATTCTTTTCCACTTCCACATGTAATTATGCATCATTAGTGAAAGTGATCACACAGTATAAAAGATAGTCAGGATAAGTACGGTCAATTAATTATATTCAAAAGCAACACAAAAGTTCTATCATAGATGATGTTCCCAGCAGAACCTTAAACAAACAGACATTACTAACCCAACCAGGTCTCCTGGGAGGGGTCGCGGGAGCAGCGCCCCCCAGCAGTGAATGCACATAACCTACACAGGCCGCTAGCAACAACAGCAGTGTTGGCAAGGCAGTTGGCAATATGTTTAACTCTAGGTTGGGCTTCAAGAATACAATCTCTCTGAAAACTAGTCATAGGTATGGCAACAGACTCTTTGATAAAAGTCACTTTTGATGATGGGGGGGAAAATATATAAACAAGAAACAGTCCCCAAACTTCTTTCTGCCTCACAATTACAATACTATTACCAGGTGTTAGTTTAAAATCACAATGTTACATCTTGTACAACAAAGAGATGCACACAATAATGAGTAGCTTTCTGATACAGTGACTTAATACTAAAAAAATACATCAGCAGAAAAAAGGGGTCCATTATGGAAATACATTAATTTTTTTTTTTAACATGCTGGCCGTCTCCTACCAAGGCAGGGTGACCTGTAAAAGAAAGAAAAGCCCAAAAAGAAGGAAAAAACTTTCATCATTCAACACTTCCACCATCACTCATACATAATCACTGTCTTTGCAGAAGCACTCAGATATGACAGTTTAGATGTCCCTCCAAACTGCCAATATCCCAAACCCCTCCTTGAAAGTGCAGACATTGTACATGTACTTCCCATTTCCAAGACTCAAGTCAGGCTCACTGGTTTTCCTGAATCCCTTCACAAAATATTACCCTGCTCACACTCCAACAAGAAACATTTATTATTATTGCACTTCACTATCTAAAAATGAGGTACTGGAGATTCTTATTAATGCTAATACAGTGGAACCTCGTTTTTTGTTTGCCCTGGTTTTCAACGACTTTTTTCGTCAAAATATTGTCCCAGTTTTCATTCATTGCCTCGGTTTTCCTCCACTGTACCAAACGTGTCTGTCTGCCCGTGCCCACACAAAGCATCCCACACACGCATTCTGAGTCAGTCTGGCTTTGTTTCTCGTCAAGTAAACATTACCCTGCGCATTCATACAAAACATTTCGTAAGAATCCATTGTTTTTTGTGCTTGTTTATCAAGTGCGACTGCTAAATAAGCCACCATGGAGCCAAAGAAAGTTCCGAGTGCCAGCCCTTTGATAAAGAAGACGAGAAACACGATAGAATTCAATGGTGGTAGAGGGTGGTAGTGGTTGTGATGGTGGTACAGGGTGGTAGTGGTTGTGATGGTAGTGGTTGTGATGGTGGTAGAGGACGCCAACAAGAGTCTTCAATAAACGTAAAAGTGATTTAAATGTTCACTTATCCAAACTATAGTTATTCTCCATAAAATGTATTTTTTGTTAATATTTCTGGCTGTCTGGAATGGATTAAATGGATTTACATTATTTCTTATGGGTAATATTGCTTCAGTTTTCATCGAATTCGGTTTTCCTCAGACTCTCTGGAACGAATTAAAGACGAAAACCGAGGTTCCACTGTACTATACTTTTAACAAAAAAAATATTCACATGTGAGCTGATATTTTGTTTTAAACTTTGGATTTTTACCTCGGCTAAAAGTTCCTGAGCATTGTCGGTAACAGGTGTGGGAGGTCTGTTTAGACACCAGGTTTCCTGCACCTTATTGTGAACTGCCAGCACCTTCTGGAACTCTGGATTGGTTAACAGTTGGGCCACTAGGGTCATATCTTCACTTATTCGGTGGCCATTTGATTTGAGCACTGTCTGGATCCTTTGTAATGACTGAATGAGTTCATTTATACCTGAAAAAAGTACAATACAAAAGTAAATTTTAAAAAGAAATAATAAGCTACCCGATAAAAAACAAATCAATAAAATTATGACTCCTCCAGCTACAAAAATAAATGCTTTAATCTAAGGCAATATACAGCACTGTACAACTCTTCCAGGTTTAGCACTTAATTTTATTATTATTATTATTATTGTTATAGCTTTACACATGCGCATGCAGACATGCAAGAAAGCTCCAATTTTAATCAGCATTCTTTTTATATATTCTGAGGCATATGTAGCATATCTCTCATGTATGCACTGCCGGCAGTAGTGTGTGTAAATACACTTTGTGAGGCTTATGGTGTATCTCAATTTGTAAACACTTAAAATTTACTTTAAGACCTATATTAGGGATTAAAATAAATCCCTAATACTGTATTGGGATTAGAGTACAGTGCCTCCGGAGGAAGGCTGGGAGATGTTGTGGCTCAGAGGATTATTTGAATTGTGATGTCTACATGTTTTTACAAGTCAACTAAAGAATGAATTACTGTGAATGCTTCCTGTTTTGAGTCACCTTACCATGCTGCTTATCCATTAAATCTAAATTATGATCATAATAATAGTGGGCAATTTTGAATTTAATTGACTTTGTCCATTAAATTCAAAAATCAATTTACTGTACCCAGCAATTGGCCAATTCTGGATTTAGCAGAATTTGCTTGGTTAATAGAAAATCAGTGTACCCAGTGGACCATAACAATAATGGATAATTCTGGATTTAACCCTTAGCAGTCTATGATGAACTGGCTCATCATAGCAATCAGAATACATGACATACTAATACGTCATAATAATCAGAGTCCATGACATAGTAGTATGCATTATTCAGAGTACCCTCAAATCTGCTATGCACAGCAAATTTTGGTTTAGACATGAGAGAATGGGTCTATGCAGTGGGTCTGTGCAGTACAAAACAAAAAATCCTGACCCCCACAGTGCATGACAACAACAGCTAACCTCTGACTCCGAATTTCATGGCTTTATTGAAGTTTCTTGGTGCCTAGTGATATAACAGAAGACCAGAGGTGGTCCAAAATGGGTATCACAATAGCAGAAACAGTGGATTTTAGGAAATTTTCCTGGGAAAATTTATGGAACAACTCCCCCCCCACCTGTTTTATGACTGTTCATTACATTTACTTCAATTATTGGGTTATGGTTTATTAAACAACAAATATGGAAAAAACAAGGATTTTTTTGTGACTATAGATTCAAAATGAAGGGCAATTGTTATATAGAAGGGGCCTGGGAGCAAGATCAGTGAACTGAGGGAGGGTTCCTTTAATCCTCTGACTGTTTCGGTCGTATATATTCGTCTTACAAGGTACCATGTTTGACGTATATATAATCATAAATTCTAGCAACTTCAAATTAAGCAGGAGAAAGCTGGTAGGCCCACATGTGAGAGAATGGGTCTGTGTGGTCAGTGTGCACCATATAAAAAAATCCTGGAGAACGCAGTGCATAATGAGAAAAAAAACTCCGACCGTTTTTTTTTTAATTAAAATGCCGACTTTGTGGTCTATTTTCGTATAGTATTTATGGTTGTATACTCGTTTTCTTGGTATCATTTGATAGAATGGAAAACATATTAAAGAAATAGAGTGATTTTGATTGGTTTTACTATAAAAAGAACCTGGAAATGGAGCTTAAAGTAGGGGAAATGTTTGATTTTTTGCCGATGTTCAAAAGTAAACTAATGATGTCATTGTCCAATAAATGTCCAACTAGCCATTCTAATATGCAGTCATGAATGGGTTGACATTATCTGTACAATTATTACAATATTGCAGTAGTCTGCATAACAGTAAATCTTCTAATTTTTGTTTGAATAAAAATTCAAAATAGAAAGCAAGAGTAATATCAGAGGGGCCTGGAGACATGACTGATGAACAAAGAAAATGTTATTTTCGAGCCAGGAATGTCTGCATTGCTCATTTTGGACCTTATTTTGAAATTGTCATATTTTTAAAATTTTCGTGAAACTGGCCAAATTGCAAATTTCTGACCACGTTATTGGGTAGTTCAAATCAGTAAATGGGCAGTTTCTTGTACTCAATTGATAGAAAAAACGGAGGATAAAGAAACAGCTATGAGTTTGGTTGACTGCAACATTGGAATTAGCCGAAAATAGGGCTCAAAGTGGGCGAAATCGCCGATTTGTAAATATCGCCGAGGTCGCTAACTTTGCGAGAGCATAATTCCGTCAGTTTTCCATCAAATTTCGTTTTTTTGGTGTCATTACAATCGGGAAAAGATTCTCTATCATTTCATAAGAATTTTTTTTTTTTTTTTTTTTTTTGGAAATTTTGCAACACCAGACCTCAGGATTGGGGGTTGCAACAGTCAAGGGGTTAATGGTCACATTCACAAAGGGAATAAAGGAAAATGATATTCACTATACAACCTGTTCCAGTGGAACACATCAGCATCCTATGTACGTAATTTAAAGTATTTTACTGTTCTACCCAAAACTTATCATTAATGGCAGGTATCTTACCTATGACTTTGCTTGGTGTGTCTGCACCAGCCTGAGCTTCCACCCCAGCTTGAGCTTCCACCCCCGATTGAGCTTCCACTCCAGCTTGCAACTCTTCAACTGTAAATGCCTCATTTACAACCCCAGTTGCTACCGGCTTGTTAGCAAGCTGTTGTAGTTTCTGGGAGGATCGAAGAGATGATCTTAACATGGCTTCATGTTCTTCACGTTCCCTCCGAACCTTTAGCTCCTCCTATAAAGCAAGTGTGCATTTCAACGTTAAACATCAATACATTGTGAAAGAAAGATAAGCTTAGTTTGACAGTGAAGCAATGTTTTGAAATAACAATTACCTTATGAGCTAAGTGATGAAACTTAAGGGAAATACACTATGAAAATATATGGTAACTTGTGTTGTAACTATCATCAGTGTCTTCTTGTTCGATTATTTATGTTTTTACTGTATTTCCTAGTAAGTTTGCTTAAACAATCATCCCTGGTGCACACACACTAGTACCCAGTGTGCCTGAAGTTTTGTACCTGAAGGTACAAAACTGATCATTCATGCCCTATGCATAAGAAGGCCACCTCTTGAAATTATTTAATTGTTGACCTCTGATCCACCCTTACACAAGTGAATTTGGTGCAGAAAAATTCAAATGGGAAAAGAAAACCACTAGAGCTTGGAGAAAAATATTAATGCCGTATCATCATTAGGTACTGGATGGATTGCTAGTTGTCACTTAACTCTTTAACATCAATTGGGCAGAAGAAGAAAGGCAAAAGGTTGAAAGATAACCACCCAGTAGAATAATACCATCCTGGAATATGAATGTAAAGGGGAAGATTGTTAAATGTTGTGCACTCTGCCAGGATTACTGGTCTTGTCTATCTCTTACAAACTATTCTGTAACAATTTTTCCTTTCAAATCCCCTTGGAAAAATAGGTTCAAATTTTCCCTGTAGGTCACGATTTTTTTTTTTTTAACACTGGCCGTCTCCCACCAAAGTAGGGTGTCCTTTACACCTGACCTAATTCCATATATTTCTCCCCATTGAAAATCTCCTACCCCCTTCAGTTTTTTGTTTAGATCTAGGACATCCAACTTCTTTTCATTCATAACATTCACAATTAATTAACTCTTTCTTATCACCTCTACTACATCCACACACATTCAAACATCCCAACTTTAAGGTGCTCTTTTTAAATTTAGTAATTAATACAGGAGAAGGTGTTACAGTCATACCCCACTTTACGTCATTTCAGCCTATGTCAAATTTGCCTTTACACCACTTTTCCAGAGTAAATTTTAGTTCAGCAAACGTAATTACGTCTGATTGTACATCACTCAACAACGTCACCTACATCATAATTTTTTAGTTGTGTTCATTATTCTTTAAAAAATATGACTAAAATGTGTTTTTAGTGTTCTCTAAGGTTTAGCAATACAATGGTACCTCGAGTTTCGAACAGCTCCCAACTCAAACAATTATGTAAATGTATTTTTGTAAGTGCTTTTGTAAGTGTATTTTCATGGGTCTGAAATGGACTAATCTAATTTACATTATTCCTTATGGGAACAAATTCATTTGGTATCGGCACTCAAACAGCCTTCTGGAACGAATTAAGTTCATAACTCGAGGTACCACTGTAGTTATATTCTTTAACGAGTTATTTACGCTAGTTTTAAAATATTTGTTGTCATTTTAAGGCATTAAGTTTGGTCTGTGTCAAAAACCGGGTTACGTCACGGGTCTTGAAACCAATTAATAACGTAGGGCGGGGTATGACTGTACTAGCATTTTAGTCGTCTTTTACATCACGCGTGGCTTACAAAGGAAGAATTCTACTCCACTTTCCCATGGAGATTAAAAATATAATATAAGAACAAGAACCATTAAGAAAATAGAAGAAAACTAAGATGGGTGTGTATATGCATACACGTACATGCATTCATAGTATGAACTAAGTGTAAGTAAAAGTAGCAAAATGCACATTCCCTGTCATCTTGCATATTTATGAGCCAGAAAGAAAAGACACTAGCAATCCTACCATTGTGAAAAAACAATTACAGGTTTCCATTTCTCAATCATTTGGCAGGACAGCTGTGCCTCCCTGGGTGGTTGCTGTCTACCAACCTATTATACCTAATACCAACATGTAGGTTGTACATGACTAAAATCATTTGGGGAGTCAGCAGAAGAACAGCGTGTCTAACATTTGTGATGCAGATGGACAGCCACAGAGATTTTTACTTTTTTTCATATTGAAATCTATGTAAAGTCTACCTGTATTGTACTGCCAAATGAATTTTTAACAGGGAGTCACCAAAGGAAATAAATAAATTTGGCAACTAGCGTAGAGGGTACTAAGACAAACGTCGTACCTCGTATTTCTTTATCCTATTCATCTCCTCCTGTGTGGATGGCTGCTGTATAAGTCCTTCTTGCTGTGAGGGAGGGAGCTGAGGGGATCTCTGTGGCTGGTCTGGGATGCGCTGAGGTGTAGACTTAGGAAGTGTACCATTCTGTGGTGTGGCACTACCAGATGAGCCACCCTTCTTGCTACTCTTACTGCTGTTGTTATTGTTGTTGTGGATTGGTGTCAGGGGTTGACCCTGTGGCTTAGGTGGTGGGTATCTGCAAGGAGAAACAAAAAATATGCAGGGTATAACACTATTACAGTAAGGTCAATATACAATTGCTTTAGTGTAGTTGTACATCAACAGTTCTTAACGTGGAAAAATAGATACAAATCCAATATAATGCAATCCTTTATTGACTATGTTTCGCCCATAGTGGCCTTTATCAAGTCACAAATAGATCTATCTGGGTAACGAGTACATGAGTATATATAGGGAGCATAGTGTGGATACTGACCTTTGGGAAGTCTTGATACTGACCTTGGGTATCTTAATACTGACCATGGAGGTGTCTTGGCACTGACCTTGAAGGTCTTGATACTGACCTTGAGGTCTTTGTACTGGCCCTGGAGTCTTGATACTGACCTTGGGTGTCTTAGTCCTGACCTTAGGGAGAATCTTGATACTGACCTTGAGGGGTCTTGATACTGACCTTGGGGGAGTCTTGGTGCGGGCAACGAAGGAATCAGGAACGTCGACTGCCATCTCACGGTGGCCGGGGTCGAACTCTACCATGCTGATCATGTTGTCAAGGCCTATCTCTGGGGCTGAGATGACGGTGCTGGGGTCCCTGCCCTTGCGAGAGTGACGGGGGGTGCTGCCCCCGGTGCTCTTGTGGTGAGGGGTGCCCCGACCCACCTCCCCACTACCACTGCTCCCTCCCGACTTGCGAGAACTGAAAAAAAATATATAAAAATTACTGAGAAAAAATGAATTAGCAATTCTGGATATACACAATGATCTCTTCATGATTAATAATTTCCTGACAATTTGTATACACAAAGCTCCTCTATAGTGTTTTTTTTTTTTTAATGCGACTGAAAAATTATTTTCGAAGTTCAATAGGACGTGGAAAGGTCTTCATAATATCACCTTATTCAATTTGTGATGACCTTTTAAATCACATTTACAAATAATCACGCGATATGATGGAGCTCTGTATAAGAGCCTACTGTGTACAAATGTTTTAAGCTTATTCATATTAAAGTGAAATTTATCGGGATACTGTATGTGTAAGTCGATGAAAGACTAAGTAACCGGAGCCTCCCTTCCTTGAATCAAACCTGATTATCTCCCATTGTCCACCCTTTAAGAGAATTGCCTTTGTGCCAGTGAAGGGTTCCTGATCTAAGGAATTGGATCTATTACTCCCTTGGAACAAATCTGGTTATCCCCCTCTACATAGACCCTGAGAGAGAATATTTTTTTTTTTTTGTATGTGCAAGTTTCTAAAGTTTCTCAAGTCAGTGCCTGATCAGCTGGGCTATGGTGCTTATGTTGGACTTCGCGCGATTATCATCAACAGCCTAGCTGATCAGGTCATCCACTGGGAAGCCACCTCTGAGACCAGGTCACGAGGGTGTCGATCCTCGGAATATTCTCCAGGTAGGCAGTAACTACATACAAACTTCTGGTGATTTACGGAGAACAGACAAATGTTCCCGAACATTTAATAAGGCAGGCATGCAGGTACCTGACATATAACTATTTTCCACAAATATTTATTATAGTAAAAAAATTACACACAACTAAAATTGTCAGTCCAATAGCTCCCGGCACTCAGCTACCTAGTCAAGAGAAAAGTTACGACAAAAAAAAAATATTAATTCTCACATTGCAAGTCAAAATATTATTTTTCATTTACCGGCAAAAAAAATTTAATTAAATATTTACAAGGACTTACTAACCCAGTCATAAATTTGAGCATGGTGGTGGTGGTGGTTTAAAGCCTCCACTTTACATTAACTCGATGGCACTGTCGTCCATGGTAATATACTTCAACTGTTTTGCACAATGATGTCTGTGTTTCTGTACTACTATCTTGAGTCATAGTTTGTGTGCTTATAAAACTACAAGTTCTCATCCTATTAACCATTGTCAAACTGGTATCTATCAAGTTTCATGGTTTGTCCTGTCACGCTTGTGATGAGCACTCGCACACTATTACTTTACACTAGCATCGCTTCTCATAATTCCATTTCAGCTAAACTTCACTGTTAATTCTTCATATAACCAGCACATTTACTTTTCCATAAAATCTCTTACTAATTCACAAATTAATATCCATGGCAATAGGTGTTTCATAAATTCAGTTCAGGTCCCACTAGCACCAAGATACTTCACTAAAATCCCTTGTATAGTGTTGACAAGCCACAAGACCTTCCCATGTACATGCGTAGCATCGAGTATTTCCCGTTATCTCCTACCGTCCTCCGGCGCCAGGTATCTTATCTGATCGTGTAGAATGTGCCGTTACTCACCCAGATTTGGTATCACATCAAAGATAAAACCAACCAACAGAGACTATTATCACACACAAATGGGACCAGGAGCTGTGACTCAACCCCTCCAACCAAACAGGTGAACATGTACACACACACACAAGCAAGCGATGTAGTGGAGGCAGGAACTATACATAGTTTTAAGACGAGGTATGATAAAGCTCATGGAGCAGGGGAGAGAGGACCTAGTAGCGGCCGGTGAAGAGGCGGGGCCAGGAGCTGAGTCTCGACCCCTGCAACCACAATTAGGCGAGTACAAGCTTTGCATATAATAACAGAGCTTTGCCTATTGTTCTTTTCCACTCGGGAGGGGGGAGGGGAGAAGACTAGTTTCGTGCATTTATAATTCGTAGTGGTGTCGCAAAAATACCTCGTCCACAAATATTTAACCGGTTAGGATACATATATACACTTTCCTACCCCTCGAGCGCTGACAACACAGGAATAGCATAAATCGTAAATAATTTCTGCCCATGTAACAACGATAAAATAATCAATCTGAGAGATGCTTGTATTGCAGAGGAACGATTAAATTAATTTTTTTTTTTAATTACGAACATATTTAATTTCGGTGTAAAAATATTTAGTGCTTTGAAAACACGTTAAAATTGTATTCGCTTAATACTAAGCATTAAGAACTGTAACGCAACACAAAGTTTTGTCCGACGCAGCAAGTGTTGTGCTGAACGAAGTGTGTAGCAGGAAGGTCTTGAAAGATGTTGGCTAATTAAGAAGTATATACCCCGAGGAGCCTACTACACAGTGAAGAACAAACTTCCTCTCATTAAAAGTAAACAAAAACGAAGTCTAGCAACTCTTCATAACATTAAAAAATGACGATAAGTTTGCAAGCAGCCAGCCACATTAGACCAAGATCTGCAAAGCGAGGCAACTGACCATATCGTAGATCAGCTTCTAATAACCAGGTCGCCTTGAAAAAAAAAGTGGAATGAAATGGTTCTAGTTTTAGTGGGAGCGAGTCCTCTTTACTTCCTTCGGGGTTAATATGTTTTGTTTGTCAGGGAACTGGAAAATATCGCCTCAATAAAGAGCAGAGGGTTGTTCACCAATCCCGCAGGTGTGGCGTGTGAGAGATGTAGGTGTAGATGTAGAAGCTGGTGTAGCACGTGCAGGTGTGGCATGTTGGGCAGGTGTAGTGTCTACGAGGGCCAGGACTAGGGCTCACACGTGATGTTGACATCAAAATTCCTGTATTGATTACATCTACCAGCTTGTGCTGCCATCCAGTGTTCACTCAATTACGCAACTCAAACATCGTTAACGATTACTTAAAACTCTATCAATATGAATGGCATCTATCCTATCTTAAACCCTTTAGCACCCAGGCGAGACTGGAACTCAACCCTTGCAACAAAAACCTAACATAACCCCTTCCCTAAAATCACTCGACTGTCATGGTTCTCACGGACCTTCAGCGCGATTCAATATTTAATGGATCTGTGCTAGCCTCCACGCAATATACTGATCAATGTCTCAAGCAACTGTTAGTATATTGTGCTGAGAGCAGAGGAACACCAACACAGCAACCTCCAGTCACAAATAGTTTTAAGAATGAGTACGATAAGACCTACGAGGTTAGGAGTGAATCTGGCAAGCGGTAAGTTGAAAGGTGGGACCAGGAGCTAAGAGTCGATCCCTGCAAACCATATACAGGTGAGCATGCACATGCATCTCACACACTCACACACACACACACACACACACACACACACACACACACACACGAGAGACAAGGTGGACAAAGACAGGATGTTCCAGAGATGGGACACAGAAACAAGGGGTCACAATTGGAAGCTGAAGACTCCCATGAGTCAAAGGGATGTTAGGATGTATTTCTTAAGTCATAGAGGTGTCAGGAAGTGGAATAGCCTAGAAAGTGACGTAGTGGAGGCAGAAACCATACATAGTTTTAAGACGAAGTTTGATAATTCTCATGGAGAAGGGAGAGAGAGAGGACCTAGTAGCGATCAGTGAAGAGGCGGAGCCAGGAGCTATGGCTCGACCTCTGCAACCACAAATAGGTGAGTACACACATACACATACACTTATACATACAAGCACACACACACGCGCGCGCGCGCGCATATACAACAGGCCTAGTGTCTAATCGACATGTGCCTATGACAAAATGGTAACTAACTCGCTTGTTAGCCAATACTTACACGAATACAAACACACATGTACACGCACACACAAAAATGTTCCGACAACTATCTGTTGATGCTGTTGCGCTCCACTTGCTGTCGTTGTTACTGAAATAGACCCACAGTTGCTACTGTTGCTTCTGCTGCTGCTGCTTTGACAGTTATCAGCTGCTGTTGCTGCTACTAGGATGAGTGCCAGGACTCATTCACAAGCCGTAGCCTGGCTGTCGGCCGTGCCAGGTGGATGTAAAGATAACTTAAGTAACACTTCCTGTTATTCTCAGCGTTATGTCCGAGACTATCTTCACCCCGTTACTTGGATACTTGCTCGTATACCTACTCTCTCGTCCAATCTGCCTGCTCTGTCGTCCTAGCAAAATATCACAGATTCAGTCAACTGGCCACAAATCAAGTGAATCGATAAACGGGAATAGAACAGACACTGCCCTTGATATACCTTTGAAGAGTTTCGAGAGTTTCACTACTCTCAGAGCCCGGCCATGAGCCAGACTCGTCTAGTGCTTGCCTGGTCAACCAGGATGTTGCTGCTGGAGGCCCGCTGCCCCACATAGCCATCACAGCCTGGTTGATCTGGCACATGACAATGATGATACTTGTCCAGTTTCCTCTTGAAGGCTTCCACACTTCTTCCAGCCGTGTTTCTGATATCTTCTGATAAGATGTTGAATAGTCTGGGACCCAGGATGTTGATACAGTGTTCCCTTATTGTCCCCACCGCACCCCTGCTCCTCACTGGGTTTATTTTACACTTCCTCCCATATCATTCACTCCGGTATGTTGTTATGGCAGTGTGCAGATTGGGGACCAGGCCCTCGAGTTCTTTCCAGGTATATATTATCATGTATCTCTCTCTCTGCTCCATTGAGTACATGTTCAAGTCTTGAAGGTGTGACTGGCTCAATGTGAGCCGTAAGGGATCTCCGTAAACAATCTCTTTACACAGGACATAATCAGTGAAGATCCTCGGATTGAAACACAAGAGGCACATACTAAATAGGTTCAACCCTCACAATGACGAAGCAACTGCAATTTGGAGTACAAAATAAAGTTATAATGTAAGCTACATGTATATTGTAAATAGACCTATTTACCTGTGATCTGTTTCTGGAGTTTTTCTGCTCCCGCGGCTACACAAACTCAACTAGTATTCTCTTTTTCTAAAGTTTATTACTTAAAACATATTAAAGATGATGTTCATGACGTTTCTAATGTGTAAACTAAATAAGGGGACAAACAGGAAATAAGAGACAGCGGGATGGAGGAAGAGGAAGAGATGGGGTAAGAAGAAGGTAGGTAGGTGTGGGGAGTGGGTGATGGTAGGTGTGGAGGGTGAAGGCAAGAGAGAGGTACACCTCCCCACAGGATAGCAACATGTGAGAGACTGGTGATGGAAGCGGGGAAGCAGCAAGACAAGCTGCCACCACTGTGACGAGGCTTTCAAGCTCTACGTAAGAGTATTGATAAGCAATAACGCCAGGTGGCTTGTGGTCACCCTCCCATGGCGCCACCCCCTTCCCCCTTCCTTTCCACGATACTCCCCTCCAACACTTCGCTGCCCCCTGCTCCTCCTCCACGCTGCTCCCCTCCCTTTATATAGGTCAGGTCGGCCATGTGCCCGCACCAACTCGACTAAAACGTTAAAAGTAAAATATTACGTGTTTCAAAACGCACATCTAGCATGTGACCTATGATCTACCTTGTGTGACCCTAGCGGTTTTAGCGCTTGGTGGCTTGTACTTATGCTATGCTAGGAATTTAATTTCAGCATGAACACTGAGAATTAATACGAAGGTAAAACTCGCATGTAAACAAAAACAGAGATGGGAGATCTGTGTTGATGATTCACAAATAACCCGTATCCAGGAGAGGTAACGTAAAGACCACGTTACTGTCCGCCCTGGACCACTGTCAGGTCAAATCTAAGTAAGAGCAGAGAAGACAGGTGAAGATAAGAGCGTGGCAAGAAGGTAGTAGTAGTGGCTACCTGGAGGTTATTCCGGGGATCAACGCCCCCGCGGCCCGGTTCATGACCAGGCCTCCCGATGGATCAGGGCCTGATCAACTAGGCTGTTACTGCTGGCCACACGCAGTCCAACGTACGAGCCACAGCCCGGCTGATCCGGCACTGACTTTAGGTATCTGTCCAGCTCTCTCTTGAAGGCAGCCAGGGGTTTATTGGCAATTCCCCTAATGCTTGATGGGAGGCTGTTGAATAGTTTTGGGCCCCGGACACTTATGGTGTTTTCCCTTAGTGTACCAATGGCGCCCCTACTTTTTATTGGGGGCATTTTGCATCGCCTGCCCAGTCTTTTACTTTCGTAGGGAGTGATTTCTGTGTGCAGATTTGGGACCATTCCTTCCAAGATTTTCCAAGTGTAGATTATGATATATCTCTCCCTCCTGCGTTCCAACGAGTACAAGTCAAGTGCTTCCAAGCGTTCCCAGTAGTTAAGGTGCTTGACAGAACTTATACGTGCAGTAAAGGATCTCTGTACACTCTCTAGATCTGCGATTTCACCTGCTTTGAATGGAGATGTTAATGTACAGCAGCATTACAGCCTAGAGAGAACAAGCAGTTTAAGTATTAATGTGATAGCTCCAACAGCCTGGTTGACCAGCCAAACATCATACAAGCCTGGCCCAGGGCCGGGCTGCATTGATATTAAAATTATCGAAACCTATCAAAGGAGGTGCCGGGTCACCACTTGGAAAAGATCCGGGCCAGGACAAGATCGGCGAACCTACTATCAAAGGTAAACTAATGTAGGCAGATGGACAAACTAAACCTGGCACAGGCAGAGTTACCTCCTTGTTCTCAGACCAGTGTGTAAAACCTGAAAAATAGTCGATCACTACACACAGTTTGGCTCTTGCATTCTGGTATTCTCCCCCTTCCCATTAAAGGTACATACCAACGCCCCTTCCCCTACTAGTACACACACACATCCCCTCCCTTACAAGTACATACATTTCAATAAAGGATAAATACGCCGTTTTATTGAAAATATTTTGATCCTGGAACCTTGGTCACTCTAAAATTTAAATAAATCAGGTCCAAAAATCGAAACGTTGCTAATAAAATGTCCCAGTGTTGCATTTTGCGCCATTTCTAACAAGGTGTCGCTATCACACATCAATTTTTAAACGTTAGCTGTTTAGATTTTTTTAACTTACAGGCTGAGTTACGAAAGCCAATAAAAACTGATTTAACCACAAATAATAATAATAAAAATTTGCGCGATGTCTATCAGCGCAGTATTTCAACGAAAATATGCAACGTTAAAATTTGCATGGTTATACCAGTGTTGGGAAGATAGGCTGTTGGATAATCCTACTCGGCCACTTCCCGGTATATTGTGTCGTGGTTTGTTTTACCGGCAAATACCGAGTGACGCGGATAATGAGATAATTTCAAGGCGCTAAAAATATCCCACACTGTCAACTAGACCACAACACCAGCTAGTGGAAGCCAAACTAATTTGTAATTTCTCAACCTCGCACTGATTTTCAAGGTCGCATCATATAAGTTCTCAACTCGCCTATCGTTTTTTTTTTTCACGTGGCTATCAAATGAGAAGAACACGCTCGAGGACACGACAGGATGATGTATATAATGGTACTGGCACATTAGGGTGAGACAGGACACATGAGGGAAAGTTCAAGATGACAACCACCAAGGCTGGATCCAGAAGACCACTGGATGCGCTTCAACAATGGCCATCCTATTATAAACAAGGGTAAACTCATTTCCTGCCATTACTACTGGGCAGAGATTCGGCACAAAATCCCCCCTGACGCACTTCCTGCGAATTCTGCCTACATTAGATGAGTAATGAAACTGTGGGTGAGCACAAACTGAGCAGCAGTGTTGGGGACAGTGAAACAGCAAGCACCATGGGTCTCGCCTCATCAGTGTCGTGAACCGTCATCAGCATGGGTGGGAAGTGTAGAGATATTCGGGTGTCGGCCGCCCGGCCCACCATCACACTTCCGGCCCCCACAACACACAGCTAGTAAACAAAGCATGGTGTATGCATCGAGAAAGTCACACCAGGGACAATAAAAAGTATTCAAGGTACAAAAGCATTTATCACAAGCAGAAGGCAAAATAAGATCGCTAGCAAAAAGTTCTACAATAAGGTTATTTATAAGTCAAAATCTGGTTGGAGGTGCAAAACAAAAGTACATGCTATTACAACAGCATATACTGTTTTGTTTTTACCAAGAAATTAGTCATATTACCAAAGACTACCAGTCATATGTTATGTTAGTAGACATCACTGCTTATTACAGCACACGCCAGTAGCTGCTTCCTGACCCCCACCCCTGCTATAGGATCATCCACACTACTAAACAGATCATCTTATAACCCATGTTAGGCTATTTTCACTAATGATGCAATAAAAAAAATGATAAAAAAATATCAGTAAATACCTTGGGTACTGGATTTTGTGAGCAACTTCCCATCCTTGGGAGGACAAGACGCATGTTTTATACTTGCAACCCATTTTCCCAAATACAAATGTAAAAAGTACGTTTTGCTAAAAGTCGAGTTGAACGCTGACTTCACGAGAATCTGAACGTGCTTACCTTCTGCCAAAACATTTTGGTTCGTGGCAACTCGTTTTAAACACATATATTTTCCAAGCTCACGGTGGCAGTCAAAAAATTCTTCCTCCTTCATTATCTGCTTTCCGTTCTTGAATTTTCTCATTCTCTTTTTTGAATTTCTTTTCTTCCTCTCATATTTTATTCCTCGTCTCTCCTTCCTTTGTTCCCGTAAAAACAAGCTTACCCACTTCTCTTCTGTTGGTCGTCTTGGCGGATGTCCCCGACCCTCCTCCAGCATAGGAAGAGTGCGAGAGGCTCACCACGCTCAGACAACAGAGCATTGACAGCACCAGAAACCACACCCAAACAGTAGAAACCACACCCGGACAACCCTAGAAACCACACGAGGACAACCCTAGAAACCACACCCGGACAACCCTAGAAACCACGCCCGGACAGCCCTAGAAACCACGCCCGGACAGCCCTAGAAATCACACCCGGACAACCCTAGAAACCACACCCAGACAACACCAAAAACCACACCCGGACAACCCTAGAAGGGAACGCTTGGAAGCACTTGACTTGTACTCGTTGGAACGCAGGAGGGAGAGATATATCATAATCTACACTTGGAAAATCTTGGAAGGAATGGTCCCAAATCTGCACACAGAAATCACTCCCTACGGAAGTAAAAAACTGGGCAGGTGATGCAAAATGCCCCCAATAAAAAGTAGGGGCGCCATTGGTACACTACGAGAAAACACCATAAGTGTCCGGGGCCCAAAACTGTTCAACAGCCTCCCATCAAGCATTAGGGGAATTGCCAATAAACCCCTGGCTGCCTTCAAGAGAGCTGGACAGATACCTAAAGTCAGTGCCGGATCAGCCGGGCTGTGGCTCGTACGTTGGACTGCGTGCGGCCAGCAGTAACAGCCTAGTTGATCAGGCCCTGATCCATCGGGAGGCCTGGTCATGGACCGGGCCGCGGGGGCGTTGATCCCCGGAATAACCTCCAGGTAACCCTAGAAACCACACCCGGACAACCCTAGAAACCACACCCAGACAACACCAGAAACCACACCCAGACAACACCAGAAACCACACCCAGATAACACTAGAAACCACACCCGGACAACCCTAGAAACCACACCCAGACAACACTAAAAATCATACCCGGACAACCCTAGAAACCACACCCAGACAACACTAGAAACCACACCCAGACAACACCATAGACCACACCATGACAACAGAAACCACGCCCTGACAACACCAGAAACCACACCCTGACAACACCAAAGACCACTGTACAGGGAAGGGAACATACGGCTTAACATCCAGGCCTCTCAAAGATTTATGCAGAGAGGAAGGTCAAGTTGCCATAATGTGAAGACCATCAGAACACCACCTGCTTTCCTCTTAATCCTCCAAACCACCATAAGGATTTAGAAGCTGAATACCTTCCTCACTCTCATTTTCGCGCAACCAATGAAACTATACACTGACACTGGTTGAAACAACTAGTGGCAAGCACTTTCTCCACCAGGTCACCGCGATACAAGAGAATCAAGAAGTCTTGATTACCAGACTGTCCTTGAAGATCTGGCAGATGTCAGGCCACAACTTCTCCCAACACTGTGGCTCTGACTGCCGCTTCAGACTTAACTTGTAGCCCAGCCGGAGCTGGATCGCAACATACGTGGGCATGATGTTGTAGGTCTGCAACAGTATGTTGGCATCAACACATTAGAAAATGTTCTAATATACTAAGAGGAAAGTATCGCTTTAAATAGGAACGCAGGCACTTCCACCCGGTGTTGTGCAAATCCTCATTACAGTTCAGAGAATGTTATGACCTCAGGTGCCCAGACTAGTCCACGTGAAAGGAACGCGACGCTACAAAAATAGGTTCCCATGCAAACGTTGTGCCGTAATCGAACAGACTGACTTTTTTTTTTAACAGAGAGAGGCGGGGGGGGGGGAGCGAGGAGGAGGGAGGAAGAGTAGCAGATGATACAGAGATGTACAGCAGTGAGACAAAACAAACTAGTTATACATAGGACAGGGTCTAACATACAACGGCCAGGCGTACAACTATTACTAGAGAAAGCAATAAATTACACACACACATATAATATATATATATATATATATATATATATATATATATATATATATATATATATATATATATATATATATATATATATATATATATATATATATATGTCGTGCCGAATATGTAAAACTGGTCAATTAGCAAGAACTCATTTAAAATTAAGCCCTTTCTAAAAAAAATTTCATATACGTTTAGATATATTTTTTTTCATTAATGTTAATGTAAAAAATTTTAATTTTGCACCAAATGAATCTTAGAAAACTTACCTAACCTTATTATAACAAGAACAATTTATTTTAGCCTAACCTAGCTATATATATTTTAGATTTGTTTACAATAATTTAATACTATACAAACAAAGTGAAACATATTTTTTTCGTTAGGTTCAAAATGATTTTGGCGAAATTATTGCATACACAAATTTTCGCTTCTCCTATATGGCAAGATGAGCGTTGCTATTTAAGCCAAGATCGCAAGTTCTGCCTATTCGACACGACATATATATATATATATTTTTTTTTTATTATCACACTGGCCGATTCCCACCAAGGCAGGGTGGCTCGAAAAAGAAAAACTTTCACCATCATTCACTCCATCACTGTCTTGCCAGAAGGGTGCTTTACACTATCTATATATA
This sequence comes from Cherax quadricarinatus, assembly GCF_038502225.1. Classification (NCBI taxonomy): domain Eukaryota; kingdom Metazoa; phylum Arthropoda; class Malacostraca; order Decapoda; family Parastacidae; genus Cherax; species Cherax quadricarinatus. The sequence goes on from NC_091311.1 coordinate 44,763,305, forward strand.
TATATATATATATATATATATATATATATATATATATATATATATATATATATATATGTCGTGCCGAATAGGCAGAACTTGCGATTTTGGCTTAAATAGCAAAGCTCTTCTTGCCGAATAAGGCAAGCGAAAATTTGTGTATGCAATAATTTCACAAAAATCATTCTGAGCCTAACGAAGAAAATATATTTCACTGCGTTTATTATAAAATTACTGTAAACTTATTTAAAATATATTTAGTTAGATTAGGCTAAATTAAATTGAGCTTGTTATAAGGTTAGGTAAGTTTTCTAAGGTTCTTTTGGCACAAAATTATTAATTTTTATATAAAAATGAAAAAAAATATATCTTTAAATGTATAAGAGAAAATTTTAGAACGGGGTTAATTTTAAACGAGTTCTTGCTAACTGACCAGTTTTACCTATTCGGCACCACACACGCACACGCACGCACGCACGCACGCACGCACGCACACACACACACACACACACACACACACATGACGGAAATAGTTCACACCTGAACATGAACAAAATAATGAAAACGTTCACAACTGAAAAAATCACAAACAAATCTAAATTCACAACACAAGAATAAATTCAGACTTGGGCATGGAACAAAAACACTCAGATTGGGGCATGGAACATGAAACAAAAACATCATAATACTCATGTAAAAAAAAAACAATTAAAATTCGAAACAAAAAAGAGAAAGAAATCAAACTGGGAAAATAAAAGAACAAGACTGAAACAATAATATTCAAGTTGAACTTGGCTCCAACAAATCAATTATTCACTGACACGAATACTGACAGTATCAAAAAAAAAAAAAAAACAGCTGGAACAACTTGTGGGACATCACAGGTACAACAATCATGACTGGAACATGTGGAACGTCACAGTAGGTACAAGCCATGGCTGGAGCAACACGTGGAACATCACAGTAGGTACAACAGACATGTTTGGAACATCACAGTAGTTACAAGAGACAAGATTTAGCATAGTGCTCCATTAACGAAGTTCTACATGTAGCTTCACTGTCACGAGTAAATTCCACCGTAACTGTTTAAGCTTACGCTGTTATCTAACAAGGCAATATTTTGTTTCAAGAGAAATGTGGGGGTGACTATATAGATTTTCAACACATTTTTTGCTGGAGCAACAGTTGTTACTCTCATCTCGAATTTTCACTACATCTCACGATATTTCTATGTAATCTTTCACATGTTCACGTAATTTTATTTTAATTTTCACTCTTGGGACTGGTGATAATGAATGTAAATTTGATATCCAAGGCTGTTGCATCACTTCATTCCTACACGGGAACAAGGTATCATCCTCTGCACGGGGGAGATGGGTAACCTTCAGATTAACTACCAGACTTTCTGATAGCCACAGCTCCACCCCCATCACCCACGTTCTTCAGGGGTGAATCACTGAATCAGGTTGCTAATTCCAGGCGAGTGAGCGAGGCAGCGTGTCCGCCCACCTCAGGTGCCACACTATGACTAAGTGCACCTGGGCCGCTCTGGCACTGCCAGGGGAGAGGGACACAATAGTGTGGTGTTTCCTAATACCTCACATTTATGCTCCCTGCTATACTTGTACACCTCTCAGTTAATTCACTCACGCTCGTACACATATGTCAGATCTAACAATAATTTCCACTTACATCGGGCACTGGTGGAAATGCTAGACACTGTGTATGTTGCATACATGGGTTGTGTAATATTCCCGCTGTCACACCACACTTATAAATTCCCATTTTCTGTAACGAGGTCAGCCGTGTAGAAAATAAATATCCTGGCGTTGTTGTGCTTGATGTCAACCCTGACCCTAACAGGACGGACACTACCATCCTGACGGGCACTACCATACAGAGGGATACTACTATACCGACGGATACTACCACAACTAATTACACCCCAACTAATAAAAGTGGCACTGTTGTAATTTTAATTTAGCCAGGTATAACCAGGACGACGACAATGTCATCTGTCATCTCAAGGTTTTCCCCACATCATGACCATCAACCAGCAGCATCCACTTAGATACAAGACTTTTAACTCGAGAGAAGTATATTTTCTCTCAACCACATGGCCGGTATAGCCTTTACAAACATTACTCATGATGCCACCCACAGTGCACTTATTTCTAACTATTTACTATCCCTGACTGACTCACCACGAGGAAATAATATAACGAGTATGCTTCGAGATATGAATGACAACACTACGACGAGTGAAGGAGAACTACATGTCAATAAATATATATACTTCGACGTACATGTTATGTTATGTTAATCAAGGGGAAGCGCTAAACCCGGAGGATTATACAGCACTTCGACGTACAAATGAACATACTATGACATCCGTATGAATACACAACATATGACTGAACACAATACGTGTGAATGACCACAATACGTATGAATGGCCACAATATAACGTGTGAATGACATCGATTTGTGTAGAGGAAAAGAATTACTACCCGGCTACTGACTGATCTTATCTCGGGGGCATCCCAGATTGACGGGTCTAACAAAAGCTACAATAGGATTCTCTTTGACGCCTTTGTCCTTGGCGTTGACACCTTTCCTTACGACGAGGTTTAGACAACCGTTCAATACTGCACATTTAGCTCTAGCTATTTTCCAAAGCTTGCCTGAGAAATGCTGTATGCAAAACAGGTGGGCAACACCGAGCGTGCTTACATGTATGTTGGCCTTGCGTTCCGACAGCACCAGCAGTCTAATCAGATCAGTTACTAGGATGCCTGATTTGGGACCGGGTTGCAGGGCACTGACCCCCTGGAACCATCAACGGGTACGCAGCTGCCCTCAGGTAGATTACAACACCTGATACAGCAACCATACCAATACGAGAAAACGACTGAACACATGAAAGGTGTGGGAGTGACCCTGCTGAATGGGAGCACCAGGATAATGTTAGTCTTCCTCATACCGACCGCTTTCTTTCTCTAAAAAAAAAAAAAAAAAAACACATCCACAGTGTATGTGGTCATTTGTGGTTACAGTACCTGAATGTAGGTTAATCTTCAAGTATATCAGTGTTATTATATATAGTGGAGAAACGACTTTCCACTATACATGCTCTTTCTACCCGTTTCTCTGACTAGTAGCAAAGTCCCTGATGGACGAAACGTCTAAAATCCCATAACCCACATATTATGTCTTGATTAACATAATATTAATGTAACAAGTGGCTTAAGTTGTCATATGCCAAGAAATAGTTAATATTCTAAATATTTTATATCTTTATTACAGGACAAGCCAAGCTCACGAAAGACAATTTTCAGGAAGAAACGAAAATGAGTTAAATCAGTAAATTACCTGAAAAGCCAAGTCACTCCCCAGGACCTGAGGGCTGGCTTGACTTTTCAGGTTTACGTACCCTCGATTAACTTTTTTTTTTCAATAAATCATTAAATTCAAGCAATAAATTCGATAAAATTCACTTAACAACAATTTTTACACCGAAAAAGAATCAAGCACATCCCACTCAGAGTTGTGGTGGCGCCTCCACCTGACCAGATCAACCGCAGTCAGGACACGAAGGGACGTGTGCTCACATAACTAGTTCCTCCGCAACGTCAAAACATTTTCACTCACTGTAAAACAACACTGTTTATAGACCAGAGCACAAGCAATAGGTTGACACGATAGGGACCACCACCTAGTACTGGGTAGGTGTTACAGTCCTGTGATGCAGGTGTCATACAGAAGCAAGTTCAACGTTTGGCACTCTGGCACTATGACGGATCATGCCGCTTGTCAAACACACCATCTCGAGTGATGTAACGACCCTGGCAGCAGTGACTCCTGGCACTGCTTGTAGTCTCTCTTATCGGGTATAACGCACTACCAGTGACATAACTACCTTGAAATATATGCAGCTGCTGCTGCTGCTGCTGCTGCAGGATGGTGTTTCGAGTTAAGATGATTGCTAACAAACAGCGTGTAAAGTAATTTTTAGCTGAGCATAGTGGTGACAGTGGTGGAGTCACAGCGAGTTAGAAAATGTTCGTCAAATAGTGCGAGGCTGCCAGCCAGTACTACTAGCACACCGCCACATTAACTATCACTCATCAGTACCTAACTACCACCACATTAACTATCACCCATCACTACCTTCACTACTAATTCTGATTCTTCTATCTGGTCACTGGTGTAGTGATTAGCAAGTCACAGAACCCTCAAAATCCCACTTTGAATCCACCAAGCACAAGGAAGTTAAATATTTTACAGCAACGGGAACAAGCTTTCAACCAGAACTAATCAATAACACTGAGGGAGAACAACCAGGCAGGAGAGAAGTATGACTGACTGAAGACAGCTATAAAAGTTCAAGGACAGAGGAATATATGTACAAACAAGTGAGATTTTAAAGAACTCGATGACCTGCGAGATCCACACAGCACCCTGGGGAATAAAAAAAAAAGTTAATACGGACATACACAAGGTCACTTACAGCCAAATTTTCTAACAAAAACTAACACGTATGTGGACGAGAGTCAAGGTTCGGTGAAAATATTCCCAACGCAAAACAGAGGGACGTGGTCTTCACGCATTCCTTTTAAAACAACAGTGGCCACAGGTTAAGTGTTTTTTATTCACCGGGATTCTCCCGGCCCGGGTCTTTTCCAAGTAGTGGTGACCCGGCCTTGGCTTAAAGGAAATCTACTCTACCCAAGACAAGTGAGCTTCACCAGAAAATGGAGAGAAACGAAACCAAAGGAGAGATGCAATGGGATTTAAGTATAAAATAAATAACACTAAGGAAAACAAGAAAGAAAAGTAAAATGTAAGGAATAGGCTTCTAGGGCAATAAAAAAAAAAAAAGTTAGTGGAAGTGAAACAGCACTTCTGTTACTGCCACTAATGCCATTTTCAGGTCTCTTCCCTTTGACGTGAACCCCTTGAAAGAGGGGTTCACGTCAGAGGGAAACGCGATACAAATCTTAAGAACACAAGAAAAGTATCTCTCCAGTAGGCCTACAAGCTCAGGCCAGACACGGCACCTTCACCCTCCCTCGAGTTCTGGCCCAGACCAATTTTCACAGCTGAACTCAGGTAGTTTTGAAGTATTCTATTTGACGCTACATTTCCAGCAGTACAACAATGTGGTCATCTAGACCACGTGAACAAGGAGCACAACAGTACATCGGTCCATGCTTAACGGAGAACGAAAACCGTGTCTGCTACACAGCCACGTAAAAAGCCCTCTGGAGGAGTGTACATCTGGATGTATACGCAAGGACATGTGCTTAAAACCACGTCTACTAGGAAGGAAGGACTGGAACTAGTGGGTTCCCCTCGCCCCAGTAAGGAACACGGAAAGATGTATTATCACCCCCTCCATCCTTCCCTCACCCACCCTAAGGAGGTGACACGGAGAGATGCGTCCTCTCCCCTTCTAGCTCAATTATTACTCTCATCTGAGCACGATGAATACTGGAGTTTTTCTTGAAGGGATCGATAGAGTCGACGCCAACACCGTCGACCCTAGAACACTCACGAGAGGCACAACTTCCCCACTTCTGGAGTCTTAATTAACAATAACCTCAGGATTCCCCTTCATAACAGTCCTCGATGCACGCCGCCCAGTTCCAATTCACTACGTTTCAAAACTGTCCATACTCTGCTGGACTCGAAACACCTGCCATAAACGGCTATATTAGCAGACCTCTTTCACTTCCTCCACGAATCAGCACATTCACTTAAAATTACTTGAGAATAATTCCTTGTAAGAGGACCCAGCCCTCACTTGAATAATTCGTCACTCAATACTGAACAAAACAATATCTACCGACACTCAAGAAGCAAAATACTTTAAGACGGGCCAGCAGAACGCACTAGCTCTTATGTGGGCCACGTGTGCTTATGTATATACAATGTTATGCCATGAATGATTTACGCTAGGGCGAGGGACTGAGAGCCCTGGAGAGCAGCAAGCCACGGGTCTCAGAGCCCCTCTAGTAGTAAAAAAATATATGGGCCGTCAGGGAGTGCTGAGGCAGGGCGAATGGAGGCACTAAAGAGCTTCGGGAGTGCCGGAGTACCAGGAAGGAAACTGGCACTTTCATGGACTAGTGGGTTGCATTATGCAGTAGCAGAATGGTACACCCCCGCCCAAAGACTCCTCCCTATCAACTAGCCACCCATGGCATCCCCCACGTCCCTCCTCTCTCCCCATTTATCGAGCAATGGAGTGAGGCCACTACTTTACCACGCACCACCTCAGGCAACACCAACATCAGGGTTATCAATGAAAGCGCTACTACCACGCCACACCCCTCCCCTTTCCCCTCCTTCCCAGTGTCCTCACCCCCTCCTTCACTCCAACCTTTGTCAATGCAACCCCCCCCCCCCGACACTTCTGGTAACAATTTCTATGTAATAGTAACTCCAGCTCTGCTCGAACAGAACTCTTGAAAGTCTTGTAGGTGATGAACCTATAATAGAATACTTAATATACTCATTGCCCTACTGAAGTATCCCAGCTTAGGCTGATAAAAATCAACAAGCACCTAAATTACTGAGAGCGCTTGAATCCCCCTTTGAACGTAGGCGAGAAAGGCGAGTCATAATTTACACCTGGACGATACTGGAGGGTTTATTCTCAAACCTGCACACCGGAATTACTACTTATGAACACAAGAGGCTTAGCAGACGGTGCAGGATACCTCGAATGAAAGCAGCTGGCTTCAAGAGGGAACCCGACAGATTCTTCAAAACATTTGTTGATCAGTCAGGTTGTGTGTTTTCCTGTCTATCTTACCATAACTATATTTCCTCAAGAGTTCCGTTTCATGTTTTTGTGCTGTTACCGTCTGCTCTCTTTCCTCCCTCGCGACCTCTCGCTTTCACACTCTTTTTTTTCTCCTCTCCATTCCTCACTGCACAGCTCCACCCCATTCTCACTCTGAACCTCTCACACCCACGTTCCTATAATCCTGATAATCCTGGCTTTACCCCAGAAGACAGTTACGGCAGTAAATAGTTACAAGTCAGTATTAACTCTGATAATGTCAATATTAGCTACCATAAGTCACCCTGAACAACCAGTGGGCCACATAATAACGTCATTAACTATTAAGTCATCACGAGTGCAATCAAACTTAAAAATTTTAAACAATATTTTTGGTTTGTATTTTTTTACGAAGCAATAATAAATTTCGTTGCAGATACTAAAGTATCTGCAATTAAGTCAGTGATGGGTTACTCAGATATACTCATGATAAACCCTTGTGGTCTAATTTTTAGACCTTTAGTGTATGCGTATTGCGTGTGGTCTTGCACTGGTGATAACGTACTCCAGCTAAGACCCCACAATAAGATATATAATATTTTGTCAGCTCAACCAGGAAGTAATGGATATGTGAGCCAGCGGGCCGCCAGCAGCAACAGAATGGCTGACAAGGCAAGCACCAGATAAGCCTGGCCTAAGGCCGGGCTCCTGGAGGTTACCTGGAGGTTATTCCGGGGATCAACGCCCCCGCGGCCCGGTCCATGACCAGGCCTCCCGATGGATCAGGGCCTGATCTCAGGGAGTAGAAATTCATTAGAGTCTTACGTGGTCACACTGGAGGTGCTGTTGCTGCTGTGTACCACTGTTACTTTACTCGGAGGAAGCACATGTCACCTTACCACACTTAACCTTCCTTAATGCTAAAGCCGCCGCCACCCTCCGGGGTTAAAAATCCGAACGAAATCTTATCTTATCTTAACATGAGAGCGCTACTGATAGTGCTGGATGCCGTAATTCACACATACTAATATTAATGCCAATAAAAATATATTTCAATATGGGAAACAACATTTGAGGTTAAGCACTTATATCTTGGCATACAATTATTATACGACACTGTCCATCAGATATAGTGTTTTAAAAAGAAACGTGAACAGATACAAGGATATATTTATTATAAAACGTTTCGGTCCTGGGACCTTGATCAAGGTCCCAGAACCAAAACGTTTTCTAATATGTCCTAGTGTTTGCTCACGTGCCTTTTCTTAATCAATTTTTAGGTATCAGTTATCAAGGTATATATCAAATATAGTATCCCATACTATATTGTGATATATTTCGACTCTCTCCTGGATCACACACACAATACATGCAATAACAAAGATAAACCACGTTTCGGTCCGACTTAGACCAGTTTACAAAGTCGCACTGTGATTTTGTAAATGGTCCAAGTCGGACCGAAACGTCGTCGTAAGCTTCTCTCTCCTATGTGCAGATTGTGTATTGTTCCAGTCACGGTATTGTGCCTTTTTGTTCCCTAAACCAGAGTAGTTTAACTACTTAACCAACATTCCCAGCAGCTAATGAATGACCAACTACTGGAAATTAAGCACTGTCTTAAACACCCATTAAATCCTGCCCCAAATATGCTAACGTTTGGAGACTTCAATTTAAGATAACTAATATGGAAGAATGAGTGTTATAGGTGGCCGGAGATGACTGGTGGGACGTGGTAATAAGAATGAGGAGTACTATGGTAGATCTACTGGCCCATGCTAGGAAGGTCCAACTCTCACCCGTTCATGTACCTTTCCAAAACCTTTTTCTTTTTTATATATAAAAAGATACCCAGTTATCGCTTCAATGGGGCTACTCGGCAGTGTGTTCCACTCACACTTGAAGTAATCAGTCCCTCAGCCTAAGGCTGTGGGACTAATTACCTCAAATTCCTTCTGATCTTCACCATTCTTTGTATTGGACTGATGAAGCACTGTGTGGTGAAACGTTTCCTCAATAAAAATGTCCAAGTTTAACACGTGTTTAATTTATCTCCAGTCTCGAGTATCGTTCTCTGTATTGAACAAAGTCACCGGTTGACGTAAAGTCTCTACAATAAAGATACCCAAGTGTTACACACACGTTTTATTCAGCAGTCCTTTAGGTTGTCGGTTTTGTATACTACTGCCATATAATGCTTGCTGCCTATGTTCATCCAGCAGTAATTAGGTAACTAAGAGTCAGGCGACTGTTTAATATGTCCTAAACGGTACATAATTGTCTTTTTATATGGCTCGCTGCTTGAATTTCAGTTATCGTGAGTTATTATCCAAATTCACCCCCCTCCTCTCACACACAAAAAAATAAGCGTACCACTCATATAATACCAAACAACCACGCAGAAAAAGATTAGTTTGGTGAAAATACAGTTGAGTTTAGGGTTGTGCCGGGAACGTTTTCTGTAAAGCACTGAAGGTGAAGGAACCCTCAGTGTTCCAGTAAGGTGGAAGGTACACTTACTTAAAAAGCCTACCTGGAGGGCATTAAGGGGAAAAGTGCCCCCGCGGCCCGGCCCATGACCAGGCCTCCTGGTGGATCACAGCCTGATCAACGAGGCTGTTACTGCTGGCCGCACGCAGTCCAACGTACGAACCACAGCCAGGCTGATATGGCACTGCAGAAAGTTGTATACCTTTGATGAGTTCCGAGAGTATTTCTACCCCCAGAGCCCGGCCATGGGCCAGGCTCGTCTGGTGCCAGCCTGGTCAACCAGGCTGTTTCTACTGGTGGCCAGCAGCACTACATATCTATCAGAGGTGTGATAAAGCTCATGGAGCAGGAAGAGTGATCTAGTAGCGACCAGTGAAGAGGCGGGGCCATGAGCTGTGAATCGACCCCTGAAACCACAACTAGGTGAGTACAGCCTGGTTGATCTGGCACCTGGTGAAGATACCTGTCCAGTTTCCTCTTGAAATAACAAAAAGGCACAATACCGTGACTGGAACGATACACAAATAACCCGCACATAAAAGAGAGAAGCTTACGACGACGTTTCGGTCCGACTTGGACCATTGACAAAGTCACACTAACAGAGGTGGAGCAGGACGGCTATATATAGGCAGGAAGAGGTGAAGGTAGTAGTAGTAGTAGTAGTAGTAGTAGTAGTAGTAGTAGTAGTAGTAGTAGTAGTAGTAGTAGTAGTAGTAGTACAAGAATTGTATATAATACCGACAAGATGAAATTAAGACACATGCACAACACCCGGGCATCCCCATCGTAGCCGTCCTGCTCCACCTCTGTTAGTGTGACTTTGTCAATGGTCCAAGTCGGACCGAAACGTCGTCGTAAGCTTCTCTCTTTTATGTGCGGGTTATTTGTGTATTGTATTCCTCTTAAAGACTTTACACATGTCCCAGCAGTGTTTCTGATATCTTCTGGTAAGACGCTGAATAATCTGGGACCATGAGTGTTGATACAGTGTTCCCTTATTGTGCTCACTGCACCCACTGCAGTGATCGATACAGATATATATATATATATATATATATATCTATATATATATATATATATATATATATATATATATATATATATATAAAATATCACTAATTATTGTAACCATGAAAAAGTGGTACTGATCAATAACACTGCGACTAGCCAAGGACTCGAACCCACGTTGTTTTGACCCACCTCATGGTGAGCGAAAATCACATGACACTAACCCACAGGACCACCAAATCCTACAAGAACCACGCACCCAGCAGGGCTAGCTCTGCTGGGTGCGTGGTTCTTTCAATGTTCAGACTCGCTAATTTCCCAGGCTGCAAGTGGTGGTACTTTAACATTTTAGTTTATGGTTCCGTAACGTCCGCTGTTTTGTTTAATGTTGTGTGGGGGAAAAGTTTCATTACGATATCTCAGAGAATTAACGTGAATTGTTTTTCATGTTTGTGATTGTATACTGTATGTGATTGTATACTGTATGTACTGGTGGTGTCTACACCTGAGCCTGGCCCATGGCCGGGCTCCGAGAGTAGTTAAACTCTCGAAACTCTTCAAAGGTATATCAAAGGTAAACAAAAACCGCAGAGAGAGAGATCACAATTTTATATATTTTTTTAAATATAAGTGTTAAAAACAGTCCTGTGTCATTAATTTTTGAGCAGGTATGCCAGATAACATTCTTCGAAGCAAAGCGGTATGGCCTACCCCCCCCCCCCCCCACAAGAATCACAGCATTAGGAGAACTAATTCCAAATTATGAGGTGTTGGGTCAGGACAAACAGTGCAAAATAATTTAAATGAGAGGTGGAGGTACAGTAAGCAGATTAAATGCAACTAAATTAAGTCTCCAAAGTTTTTTCAACATCATTTCTTCGAATACAAGAACATTAACAACAGACCTCCCTCAATATCTTTACAATATCTTTAAATCATTCATCATCCAGTCTGTTGTTCTTACGTCAGATTACATTTCACAAGCAACGTCAAAAGCCTGACTGACCAGCAATCCTGGTCCGAGACCAGGCAGAGAGGACGATATCATGTATAGGTAGACCGTCTGAAGCCCTACTCCATCAATCGACAAGCAACTGACCTGAATTCCAATAACAAATTTCAAGGCCGACCCCCACACAACAGGTGTGAGAGGCTCTCAAGTGTGTGTGAGGTGAAGCGGCTAGCAGCACTGCAGGCACCACGGACCGCGCGCTGTGCTGCCTGCAAAAAATGTACCGTATCAAGGTACATACAGCCAACCCCACCTTCCGCGTGTTCTAGATGTACAATGAGTGCCTGTCGTGTACCCCACAACGCATGCACCGAAGACTCAACTATGCACTGTTTTACACTTTCATCTCGAAGAGAAAATGTTGAGCAGTGGCGTTCACCCTGCCAGCGTACTTGCTAAAATAATGACTGTACATTTCGGTTCAAATTGGTGATAGTCCATTGTTGCTGGCAACGTGAAGGTATGCACGCAATGCATCGTAGCTTACCACTTCATCCGTGAAGCTCATTTTCAATGCCCCATCTTCATTTGTTCTCGTATCGGCACCTTGTGTCTGGTTACTAATAATCCCACCAAAATGTCCCAGGCTTATCCAAACCTGCCAAGACGTAGTATCTCTTTCCTGAAGAATTTCCGGATTATCTTAACGGCTTCTAAACTTGAGACACCTTCCTGACTCCAAGATGCTGAGATGCCTAACTGTACACACAATTTACCGACACAAATCAACACTCCCCACCATTTAGATGCTCCTGTGTCTAAATTACAGTGTTACAGCCATGAGTGCTTGACTTAATGCATTCGTTAACAAAAGTCGATGTTTGAAGTTGTCAAGACAGTGCTATAGTAAGTGACCTTAAACCTCGAGGCTTCTCTCCCTGATCTTTCACCCTTTCACTCCACCCACCTGGAACCCCCCCCCTACCTATACATACACTCCACCCAGCTGATGAACCACACACTCCACCCAGCTGATGAACCACACACTCCACCCAGCTGATGAACCACACACTCCACCCATCTGCTCTCTGACACACTCCACCCAGCTGATGAACCACACACTCCACCCATCTGCTCCCTGACACACTCCACTCAGCTGATGAACCACACACTCCACCTATCTGCTCCCTGACACACTCCATCCAGCTGATGAACCACACACTCCACCCATCTGCTCCCTGACACACTCCACCCAGCTGCTCCCCGACACACTCCACCCACCTGCTCCCCAACACACTCCACCCAGCTGCTCCGCGACATACTCCACCCAGCTGCTCCCCAACACACTCCACCCAACTGCTCCCAAAAAGTGTAAAGTCCTAATACGTGGGGATGAAAATAACCCTCGTAGTGATATAGAGCATGATCACTCAGAATGTGAAAAAGTCTGGGGGGTCATGGTAAGCAGAAATCTGAAGGCAAGACAACAGTGCCTAAGTGTGCGCAATAAGGCTAACAGATTACTTGGATTTATATCAAGAAATATAAGTAATAGGAGTCCAAAGTTATTTTACAGCTCTATACATCACCACGAGGCTTGGTCTCAGACCGAGCCGCGGGGACGTTGACCCCAGAAATCCTCTCCAGGTATATTTCAGGTATCATTAGTAAGGTCTCAGATACATTGGAGAACACACAGAAGAATGACAAAATTAATCCACTGTATAAGGACTCTCTCATAAGAGTATAGACGGACAACCTTGAACCTTCACTCTTGAGAGACGTAGAATGAGGGGAGATATCACTAGTAAGTGGAAATGGGCATAAACAAAGGCGGTATAAATAAAGCACTGAGGATATCGAATCAAGAAAGAAATATAAATAACGAATTTAAATTAGATAACTTAAAACTGACTTAGGAAAGTACTGCTTTTCAAACAGAGTTGTTGATGAGTAGCACAATCTGTCAAGCAGAGTAATAAAAGCTTTAAAAAAATATAGATATACAAGGGATAAGTTTCATTAACATCTTACGTGAAAAATTAAGAGACTTGTGCAACAACTGGGTATCTTTATAAAGCAGACGTTTTGCCATCCAGCGACTTTATCAATAAAGAAGACTGAAAAGGTATGATATGAGGTAATCAGTCCCTCAGCCTAGGAACAGTACCGAGTGTTGATGAATCTGAAGTACAGGCAGGAAGAAGTGGGCTTATATACTGGAGTCAGACGAGGTACAGCAGATGAAGGCGGGATTCCCTAGTGGCAGTAAGTCTTGCTGTAAACCTTAGTAACTTATACCAACAAACTGATTTATAAAAGACATGTGTCTGCACTCAATCTACATTATGTTGCATCTGTTACTTTTCCAAATCCAGGTATCCAAGTAACCACAACATTCAATTATCCATGTCACCATGTGCTACCTGTGACCTGTTTGCTAATGACAGAGGCCTGTCCTGAGGCCAGGCCTCTGTCATTAGCAAACTAATAGTGTGAATGCGTAGTTTCTCGTCTAAGTCACGAACGCAGATTACAAACACGTGGGACACCCCTTAAAACGAGTCCCCAAAATATAAACACAGGCAAAGGAAACAATGCTCCGTGACAAGCCTCTAGAAGGCTTTAAATACCATAACATTACACTTTGCCCTCAATTACTGAAGGAATCAAGACTCCCAAAAGTCATTCAACACAGCATCGGGGTAGAGACGGATTACCTCAAGCACAAACAAAATATCATTAAGGTAGCGGCCTGGTCTGTGACCGGACGGCGGTGACCTCCGGAAGTGACTACAAATAACCTATAAGTAACCATAGATAGCAAGCTACACACCAGGCACCTCCAAAACCCTGTAGTAGCAACCTAGCCTCAGTGTACTAAGCTAATTTCCTGACGAGGTTCCCGACGTAAATTTCTTAACGATTACCGTAGACCTACACATGTTACTTTCTTTGTTTTATTTTAGTTATTACGTTTGGGGTGGGATGAATTAACCAATAACAACGTCTAATAACGAAGCTGCCGAAAATAATCAGGAAACGTTTAAATCTGTATAAATACCACTCGTAGTGCGAGAATGGCCAAGACCACACTGCCTCACTCTTAGAGACACAGGGAAAAGGTCACACAATAACAAAGATAGTAAGATAAACCGTAGGTTATGCTCGGTCACAACACCATGGTTGGCCGCAACACCATGGTTGGCCGCAACATACACCTTTTTCATCCCAGGCTGTAAACTGATACCAACCCTACCCCCTCCCAGCATTACCAGCTAAAAAGAATCTAGAGAATCATGCTGGATCAAGAAATCTGCTTCAAAAACGAAAATTGAATCTGACAAATGTAATTCTCCATTAATCTAACGCCTAAAACATCTTGCTTCTAGTTTTCGGTTTAAACGTATGTGAATACAAAAACGTCATCTGGAAATGTAAGAAAAACCCTCGAGAGGGCGTCACACCCACATTACGATGTGGTCACCAGGACCTTCCCAAACTTCTTGGCTCATTGAACAGCCTCGCAGTTGCCAGTCGCAGCTGCAAGGGTTAACAAGAGCTACAACTTGGTCGACTAGAACAGCTGACTTTTTTTTTTTGGGGGGGGGGGTTTATCCTAAGTAATTACATATATGCCGCTATGTATGATAATTTATGTAACTGTATTTAGGTGTACCTGTACCAGAATAAACTTACTTACACCAAAGCTACTATCATTTATTAGCACCAAGCCAAACGTTTAACAATTCCTGGCCAAGACTTAGCAATAGTCACGTTATCCTCCAGCCAACAGTTGGCAGTGATCAAGGTACCTCAACCAACAGTTGGCAGTGATCAGGGTACCTCAACCAACAGTTGGCAGTGATCAAGGTACCTCAACCAACAGTTGGCAGTGATCAAGGTACCTCAAAGTTTTCCAGTGGGCAACGGTAAACAATATGATGTTCAATGAGGACAAATTCCAACTACTCCGTTATGGAAAACTGGAGGAGATAATAACTAGAACAGAGTATACTACTGACTCCGGCCATACAATAGAGCGGAAAAATAATGTAAGGGACCTGGGAGTAGTAATGTCTGAGGATCTCACTTTCAAGGATCACAACAGTGCCACGATCGCACGTGCAAAGAAAATGATAGGATGGATAATGAGAACTTTCAAAACGAGAGATGCCAAGCCCATGATGATCCTTTTCAAATCACTTGTTCTCTCTAGGCTGGAATACTGCTGTACATTAACATCTCCATACAAAGCAGGTGAAATCGCAGATCTAGAGAGTGTACAGAGATCCTTTACTGCACGTATAAGTTCTGTCAAGCACCTTAACTACTGGGAACGCTTGGAAGCACTTGACTTGTACTCGTTGGAACGCAGGAGGGAGAGATATATCATAATCTACACTTGGAAAATCTTGGAAAGAATGGTCCCAAATCTGCACACAGAAATCACTCCCTACGAAAGTAAAAGACTGGGCAGGCGATGCAAAATGCCGCCAATAAAAAGTAGGGGCGCCATTGGTACACTAAGAGAAAATACCATAAGTGTCTGGGGCCCAAAACTGTTCAACAGCCTCCCATCAAGCATTAGGGGAATTGCCAATAAACCCCTGGCTGCCTTCAAGAGAGAGCTGGACAGATACCTAAAGTCAGTGCCGGATCAGCCGGGCTGTGGCTCGTACGTCGGACTGCGTGCGGCCAGCAGTAACAGCCTAGTTGATCAGGCCCTGATCCATCGGGAGGCCTGGTCATGGACCGGGCAGCGGGGGCGTTGATCCCCGGAATAACCTCCAGGTAACCAACAGTTGGCAGTGATCAAGGTACCTCAACCAACAGTTGGCAGTGATCAAGGTACCTCAACCAACAGTTGGCAGTGATCAAGGTACCTCAACCAACAGTTGGCAGTGATCAAGGTACCTCAACCAACAGTTGGCAGTGATCAAGGTACCTCAACCAACAGTTGGCAGTGATCAAGGTACCTCAACCAACAGTTGGCAGTGATCAAGGTACCTCAACCAACAGTTGGCAGTGATCAAGGTACCTCAACCAACAGTTGGCAGTGATCAAGGTACCTCAACCAACAGTTGGCAGTGATCAAGGTACCTCAACCAACAGTTGGCAGTGATCAAGGTACCTCAACCAACAGTTGGCAGTGATCAAGGTACCTCAACCAACAGTTGGCAGTGATCAAGGTACCTCAACCAACAGTTGGCAGTGATCAAGGTACCTCAACCAACAGTTGGCAGTGATCAAGGTACCTCAACCAACAGTTGGCAGTGATCAAGGTACCTCGACCAACAGTTGGCAGTGATCAAGGTACCTCGACCAACAGTTGGCAGTGATCAAGGTACCTCAACCAACAGTTGACAGTGATCAAGGCACCTCAACCAACAGTTGACAGTGATCAAGGTACCTCAACCAACAGTTGACAGTGATCAAGGTACCTCAACCAACAGTTGACAGTGATCAAGGCACCTCAACCAACAGTTGGCAGTGATCAAGGCACCTCAACCAACAGTTGACAGTGATCAAGGCACCTCAACCAACAGTTGGCAGTGATCAAGGTACCTCATGTTTTAATTCATTAAAATTGTGGAGAAGAATCTCAGGGTACGACACAGAGTTTTACGATTCACTCGCCGCGAGTTCAAGCCACCGAGGTTGGACACTGAGGACTCAAGAGGATACAAGGAGACATTACCAATCTATATATCAAGAACAGTGGCTACCTGTAGGTTACCAGGAGTCGCTTCCTGGGGGTCACCGCCCCCGCGGCCCGGTCCCAGACCAGACCACCTCGTTGCTGTCCTGATCGACCAGACTGCTGGTGCCCGCAACTCAATACACAGTTTCAAGAACAGATATGATAAGGCCCTGTGAGGCCAGAAATCAGTGATACAGATAAAAGTAAGGAGGCTGGGCCAGGAGCTAAGTCACAACTCTTCCCCCAAAAACAACTCGGCGAGTACACCCCATCCCCAGCACACCTCCATCCACCCAGCGGCTCGTCCGTTGAACCCCCGGCGCTCCCACACCCCCATAAGAACCCCCATCCCCCCACACAACCCCACCCACGGCAATCACAAGAACCCCCCACCCACGGACGAACCTACCCCTCCATCCCCCACCCACCACACCCCCAATGTCGTGAATAACCTTCCCGCATGATCCCCCTCACCCCCTCTCCCACACGAAGAACACGGCTACAGTGACCCAAATGTTGTGAATATACTTACGTGGTAAGTAATCAACCCCATTATTACAACCCCTACCACCCCATCACGACCCCCATCGCCCGTAGCTCGATCGCTAGCACACTCAGCTCACACATGAGGTCCGAGGATCGAGACCACGGTACGGCTGGAAAATATTAAGAAGTGTTTCCTTAAAGACACCTGCTGTCCCTGTTCACCCATCAGTAAAATAGGTTCCTGGATGTTAGTCAACTGGTATGGGTCGCATCCTGGGACAAAACTGACCTAATTTGCCCGAAATGCTCTGCATAACAAGTGGCTTTCTATATAGTAGTATGTCATTGATGTCAGCTATGGTCTGTATACCTTGTACGTGTGCTTCTAGAAATAAAATATCACAATGACCCTTTGATATACCTTTGATGAGTTTCGAGAGTTTTTCTACTCAGAGATTCCGGCCTTGGGTCAGGCTCATTTGGTGCTTGCCTGGTCATCCAGGCTGTTGCTGCTGGTGGTCCGCTGACCCACACATCCATCACAGACTGGTTGATCTGGCACCTGTTGAAGATACTTGTCCAGTTTCCTCTTGAAGACTTCTACATTTGTTCCAGCAGTGTTTCTGATACCTGCAAGGCTCCAGGCGGACAACAACCAAATCTTTCAGTGGGCTGCAGAAAACAATATGAAGTTCAACGATGAGAAATTTCAATTACTCAGATATGGTAAACATGAGGAAATTAAATCTTCATCAGAGTACAAAACAAATTCTGGCCACAAAATAAGAGCGAAACACCAACGTCAAAGACCTGGGAGTGATCATGTCGGAGGATGTCACCTTCAAGGACCATAACATTGTATCAATCGCATCTGCAGGATGGATAATGAGAACCTTCAAAACAAGGGATGCCAAGCCCATGATGACACTCTTCAGGTCACTTGTTCTATCTAGGCTGGAATATTGCTGCACACTAACAGCACCTTTCAAGGCAGGTGAAATTGCTGACCTAGAAAATGTACAGAGAACCTTCACGGCGCGCATAACGGAGATAAAACACCTCAATTACTGGGAGCGCTTGAGGTTCCTGAACCTGTATTCCCTGGAACGCAGGCGGGAGAGATACATGATTATATACACCTGGAAAATCCTAGAGGGACTAGTACCGAACTTGCACACGAAAATCACTCACTACGAAAGCAAAAGACTTGGCAGACGATGCAACATCCCCCCAATGAAAAGAAGGGGTGTCACTAGCACGTTAAGAGACCATACAATAAGTGTCAGGGGCCCGAGACTGTTCAACTGCCTCCCAGCATACATAAGGGGGATTACCAACAGACCCCTGGCAGTCTTCAAGCTGGCACTGAACAAGCACCTAAAGTCGGTACCTGACCAGCCGGGCTGTGGCTCGTACGTTGGTTTGCGTGCAGCCAGCAGTAACAGCCTGATTGATCAGGCTCTGATCCACCAGGAGGCCTGGTCACAGACCGGGCCGCGGGGGCGTTGACCCCCGGAACTCTCTCCAGGTAAACTCCAGGTCCAGGTAGTAATATGCTGAATAGTCTGGGACCCCGGATGTTGATACATTCTTTTATTGTGCCCACGGCACACCTGCTCTTCACTGGGTTTATTTTGCATTTCCTCCCAGATCTCTCACTCCAGTATGTTATGGCAGTATACAGATTTGGGAAAAGGCCCTCAAGTACTTCCCAGGCATATATTAACATGAATCTCTCTCTCTCTCTCTCTCTCTCTCTCTCTCTCTCTCTCTCTCTCTCTCTCTCTCTCTCTCTCTCTCCTCCAGTGAGTACATACTTAGGACTTTATTATTTAACTTTATTGGCTCTATGTGGGTCGTAAACGACCTTTGTATCTGTTTCAGCTCTGATATTTCTCCTGCCTTGAACGGAGTCGTCAACACCGAGCAATATTCCAAATGAGAGAGAAGAAGCTATTCGAAAAGTGTCACC
The DNA here is from genome assembly GCF_038502225.1 of Cherax quadricarinatus. NCBI lineage: Eukaryota > Metazoa > Arthropoda > Malacostraca > Decapoda > Parastacidae > Cherax > Cherax quadricarinatus. The sequence continues at coordinate 44,782,683 of NC_091311.1, forward strand.
ACTGGCACTATTTCCATAATTTGAAAGTTTTCATTATCCACTCCATCGTCCTGGCTATCATAACATTTGTCGTAATGTGTTCACTGAAGGAAAGATCAACTGACGTAATTACTCCCAGGTCTTTCACGTGTTCCTTTCGTTCTAAATGACGATGTTCTCGAGTCTTGTATACAGTGTTCCTTTTGAGTTCCTCATTCTTTCCATATCTAAGCAGCTGGCACTCTCACCACCCCGTCCCAACGACAAATAAACTGACTGCTCCTTATAGGCAATAGGGTAGTAGACAGCAACTATCTACGGAGGTACTCCCCTCTTGATATAACAATGTGAAGAGTAAGACACATTGGCAACGCTAGGAATCTTTATTGCGGCAACGTTCCGCCTGCGCTGCAGGCTTCTTCCGTCGATTACCGATGCATTAGCATTGGTAGAAGTTGAAAGTAGACGAAGTGGAAAAGTAGATGATGTAATCATTCCATCACCCTCGGAGCAAGATATGCGTCTTAATGTTGCCCATGTGTCTTAGTCTTCAATTTGTCGGTATTAACCATCTGTAACATACTAACGTGAAATTGAAGCTAGTTAAATGTATCGCACTCTGGTATCTTACCTGTCTACTCAGTCTCTCGTGTAAATCCAAGATGACAGGTTTATCTTGCTTTAACTATATACATGACCTTTCTTGTCAGAATCTCTCTTAATACTTTTATTCTTGTAATATAGGAGGCCTAGTCTGAGATGAGGACGAGGGGGCGATGATCCCCGGAGCCACAAAATAGATATAACCTTCAGTCTCAACACCAACATTTGCTGCAACACTCCACCAACTGTTGCAACACTCCACCAACACCTGTTGCAACACCAACACCTGTTGCAACACCAACACCTGTTGCAACACCAACACCTGTTGCAACACTCCACCACCTGTTGCAACACTCCACCACCTGTTGCAACACTCCACCACCTGTTGCAACACTCCACCAACACCTGTTGCAACACTCCACCTGTTGCAACACTCCAACACCTGTTGCAACACTCCAACACCTGTTGCAACACTCCACCAACACCTGTTGCAACACTCCAACACCTGTTGCAACACTCCACCAACACCTGTTGCAACACTCCACCAACACCTGTTGCAACACTCCACCAACACCTGTTGCAACACTCCACCAACACCTGTTGCAACACTCCACCAACACCTGTTGCAACACTCCACCAACACCTGTTGCAACACTCCACCAACACCTGTTGCAACACTCCACCAACACCTGTTGCAACACTCCACCAACACCTGTTGCAACACTCCACCAACACCTGTTGCAACACTCCACCAACACCTGTTGCAACACTCCACCAACACCTGTTGCAACACTCCACCAACACCTGTTGCAACACTCCAACACCTGTTGCAACACTCCAACACCTGTTGCAACACTCCAACACCTGTTGCAACACTCCACCAACACCTGTTGCAACACTCCACCAACACCTGTTGCAACACTCCACCAACACCTGTTGCAACACTCCACCAACACCTGTTGCAACACTCCACCAACACCTGTTGCAACACTCCACCAACACCTGTTGCAACACTCCACCAACACCTGTTGCAACACTCCACCAACACCTGTTGCAACACTCCAACACCTGTTGCAACACTCCACCAACACCTGTTGCAACACTCCACCAACACCTGTTGCAACACTCCACCAACACCTGTTGCAACACTCCACCAACACCTGTTGCAACACTCCACCACTCGCTTCTCTCATTAAGTTTCACGACCGTTTCTTTGTTATTTCCAGTAAGACATCATCGAGAAACAGAAAAACGCTAAAATCTTGAAAAATTATCGATACTCCAACACAACTCTACAATGTTGCTACATAACACTGTATAAATATTTGGCTTTTTTTTTAACAAAAAAATACCATTAAAGATTGAAGCAAAAAAAAAATATTTGTCACACTTTCAGAAATAGACAGCCAAAAAGGGTTTGACAATTTCATTCCAAAACGAATTTTTTTAATAAAAGCCAGAGATAATCGAGGAAAGGGAGAAAATACTGAAGGATCAGATACTCAATTTATAGGGGTGGATTGCATGTTTTAGTGTAAGAGAAAATTACCTGACACGGATCTTCGTAGTAAGTTGACCCTCTTAGTGGTGCCTGCAGTATGGCAGTGGCACGGCAAGACGGACCTCTGAGAATACGTGAAGATGGGACAACTGTTGGTCGTAACAATGGTTTTAAGTTGGAAAAATTCCGATTCAGGAAGGATATTGGAAAGCACTGGTTTGGTAATTGAGTTGTGGATGAGTGGAACAAACTCCCGAGAACCGTCATAGAAGCTAAAACGTTGTGTAGTTTAAAAAATAGGTTAGATAAATACATGAGTGGGTGTGAGTTGGACCTGACTAGCCTGTGCTACTAGGTCAGATGCCGTGCTCCTTCAAGTGAATGTGAACTGACCTGACTAGGTTCGGACACTGGCTTGGGCCGGTGGGGGACTTGCACCTGCCTCGCATGGGCCAGTAAGCCTGCTGCAGTACTCCTTCGTTATATTCCTCTTATGGAGGAAGTCTATTTTTGTTTTAGATTTTGCCCGGAGGGATGAGTTTACTGTGCAGTGCCACTCACCCTGAGTGAACGTGCCTCCAGTACATTACAGACCAATTAAATGGTCCGCCATCAGCTATGTCAACTCCATCTTTCGCTGTTACAGTATACAGATGTCACTACCTTTACAATTAAAATAGTCAACAGCGTATCTACAAGAATCACTGCATTTATCAAGTGCCATGATCTAAGTTGCAATAAATACTGCAAACTTTTGTAAACTACTACCAAACTTCGTTACATGTTTACACTGTTCTTACATGTCAATAGTACACATTCCATGCTCTTGCAATCTGCTACACTGTAAAATATATTTCTACAAGTACATGCACAAGATATACAGGCCTAGCTGACATCAATGACATGCTATATAGAAGGCCGCTTGTTATGCTGAGTATTACGTAGTGCCGTAGTGTGTGTTCAACTCCTCTACACACTTAACACTGTCGTTCCTCTCTGGAGTTGTTACACCAACCTGTCACATATACAGGAAACGTAAAGAGAGAGAACTCTTCAACGCCCTTCCTTCGTTCATAAGGGAAGATCTACAGCAAACTCCTAGCCGTCTTCAAGAGGGAACTCGACAGATTCCTCAAAATAGTTCTTAATCAACCGGGTTGTGGTGCATACAATGAACTGCGGGGAGCAGGCACTAACAGCTTGATCGATCAGGACAGCAACAAGGACAGCAACAAGGCCTAGTCTGGGACCGGGCCGCGGTGGCGGTGACCTCAGGAAGCCATTCCAGATAATGAAATTTAATCAGATATTAACCAACGTTTTATCCACCACGACCTTTGTCAAGATGTGTTTTAGCGATGGTAGCCGTCACGTAGCGACATAATTACTGCTACATCACCATCCTCCCTACATACAATCAGTCCATTATATATTGGCTTGACAAAGTTCCTGGGCGGGCGAAATGTTTCCTTGTGTCACTCAATTGCATTTGTTTCCATCTACTTGTCAGTATTATTACCAATAATTACAGATGAGGGTAATTATAGAGGGTGCAGTAAGAGACAAATATGACCCCTATAATACGGCACATTACTGCCTCCTGTGTCTAGTACTACGTTTATTACTAGGTTAACACTTACTGGGTTCTTTCGCACGTGTTCATTTATCTAACAATGACCTTCTTCATACAATGTGTGGCTCTTCAAGACCCGGCACTCATATCATCTGGGTGGACTGTCTTCATAACCTCAACATTACCATCCTGTGAAACCATCTTCTGTGTAGCCTGTCATCAAATGCTCGGTCTTCAGACAGACTTTCGCCTCACCACGAGCTTAATATATATGGCTCATTAGATGCTCTCGTGCTCATTTACCCAACAAATTGTACGTAGTTTTACAAATACATATAACAGATGCTAGGAGCAACCTCATTAACTGCCTCAGTTCTGGATAGGTATCAGCGTTAGAAGGAAGCTACTGGCTACGTACAGAGTATCCACAACATACATGGTATGCATGGGAAGTGAAATAGCTTTATGGAAGAGGATGTAGTGATAGCCAGCTCAGAGAGGAAACAGCTGCGACACTATCAGGTTGTTTTTCGTAATAGAATAATGAGAAAAGAAATGTTCAAAATTTAGTAAAACATGCAGACACTGGCATAGTAGTTGACCAAGCAAGCAACAGACGAGCCTAGCCTATGGCCGGTCTCCGGGAATAGAAAAACTCTCGGAACTTATAAAAGGTAAGTCCGTGAGGTGGTAATATGAACATATAAAGTGATCTTAAATCAATAAGGAACAGACAAGCGAGGCAAAAACCTAAATACTGTATACCTTTGAATATACCTTGAAGAGTTTCGAGAGTTTCTCTACTCTCTGAGCCCGGCCATGGGCCAGGCTCGTCTGGTGCAATGTACGATGTATATTGTACAAATAACCGAAGTGCGAAATATTAAATGAACTGAGATTAATTGCATGAACAGGAAACACATTATTACATTAATAGACACTGGTGTAATTTAACACATACCTGTTTAATGCTTCGTATATGAATGTGAATTATTCAA
>NC_091311.1:44797336-44827336 GCF_038502225.1 Cherax quadricarinatus
GGGTGTTCAGGAGCAATTTGAGGGACTTCAGGCGCTCCCAGTAATTTAGCTGCTCGACTGTGGCTATATGAGTAGTAAAGGCTGTCGGTATATAATTCAATTCTGAAATTTTGCCTGCCTTGAAGGGGTCGTTAGTATACAGCAATCTTTCAGCCTAAAGAGAATAAGTGATCTGATGAATATCATCACTGGTTTGGCATCTCTTCTGAAGATATTAGTTATCCAACCTATCATTTTCTTTGTAGCTGAGATAAACTTGTCGTGCTCTGTGAATGTGGCAGCTGACATTATTACTCCCAAGTCTCTCACATTACACCCGTGACCTACTGAGTGATCTGAATTCGTCTTGTACTCAACCTTTTTTTAAATTAACATTTCCTCAATTTTACCGTAACGTTGTAACTGGGATTTCTCATCAACGATCATGTTGGTGTCAGTGAGTTACTGAAAGACCCGGTTTATATCAGCCTAGAGGTTCGCTGTATCTTCCAGGGCTGATATTCACACATTCTTACATCGTCTGCCACTGCAAAGGACGATACGGTGTTATGGTCTATTTCGCTGCCTAGGTCGGACATGAGAAAGAAGCGAATTGTGGTGATGATCGTATATCTTAAGTCCAGAGAAATGTGAAAAATAAAAAATCCTGGTGCAGGTGTCATAAGACGATCTAGCTGGATTTTGTTGTTGTTGTTGTCATTTGAGTGAGCCTTCCTCTGGCTTAGCGGTTATCCACCTCGCAAACATCAAATGCGATGGTAAGTTTTCTGGTCTATATAAGAACATAAGAAAGAAGGAACACTGCAGTGCAGTTATAGTTGAGAAAAAATACATTATCTTTTTCCAACTACTTGTCGGTATCACATACTGCTTTTACCAGTAGCATCCTAGGATGGGTTCTCCTGTCTACTGCTGCCAACCTTACTGCAAACCTCTAGAGTCTAGACCAACCACAGTTCCTAGTAAATGTACAGATAGTCCACCGTACATTTAAATATCCTAACTTAGCCTCGTCATTTTCTTCTGTAATTTTACCTAAATATCTCAAAGCAATTCAAATTGTGACCTTTTTTTTATTCTGTCCAGCAGGATGATCAGAACTACAAAACATACTGTAAATGAGGACTTAATCCTGTAATACTGGGATGTGTTACTTATTCTTGATATAATTCTAAGTAGTCTGTTAATCTCAAACATTTATGTACTGTTATCTTGGTTAAAGGTTTTTGGTAATCAAACTATTGAAGTCATTTTCATCCCCAATATAATTAAGTTGAAAATTATTTAGGTTACTACGATGCACTAGGCTCTAGGCACAGATTGTAAACTCCATAATAAGTAAAAAAATTGCAATAAAAGTATTGACATGTATTAAATATATTAAGCAGACAAATTCTAGCCAAAAGTATTATGCCACAATCAGTAAATCCCAGAATACAGTTTCGCTCCACAAGAGGACCCAGAGACAGAGCTCAAAGTATAAAGGGTCCAGTGCTCTTTAACACACTCGATCCAAATCCAGTTGGAATTCCCATCATACTGACAACTATTTTCGGGAAGGAACTTTACAAGACTGCTTTACGCAGTTCCTGACCAGCCAGGTTATTGGAGCGAACGTTGGATTAAATAACAAAAAGGCACAATACCGTGACTGGAACGATACACAAATAACCCGCACATAAAAGAGAGAAGCTTACGACGACGTTTCGGTCCGATTTGGACCATTGACAAAGTCAGTGTGACTGTCAATGGTCCAAGTCGGACCGAAACGTCGTCGTAAGCTTCTCTCTTTTATGTGCGGTTTATTTGTGTAACGTTGGATTGCTTGCTGAACGTACAAAAAAAGTCTGACTGATCAAGCCATCAACAAGGAGGCCTGGTCCGAGATCTGGCGTCAGGGACAATGATCCTTGAAGTCTACAACAGCTATGTGGTCACTGGCTCCCGAGGTTATTCAAACCTGATTTTTCTCTACGCTTGCTTTAATTAAGGCAAATCCAAATTCCGTGTTGCAGGCGAGTCGTCCCCTCGTCACTTAATGGTGTTTACCACATGCTGGCTCATCAAGAGTCCCCCCTCACTCTCTCAAGAATGTTTTCTCAGTCTGACGCTCCGTGTGATTCCCAGTTTTGCCTAGTCGATTTCTGTTTATAATTAAATTAAAAAATCCTTGTGATCAGTGGCATTATGCTATTGCTGTTTGCCCTTTATACTGCTTCCTCCACTATTAGTATCACTGTCCGGAAGCGACTACGGGTAACCTATATTGTATTCTTATCCAACTTCCGTGTCAGTCATTTAGCGTTCGGTGGAGAATTGCAGCTTACCTGTGATACACCCATGACGTGTTTCGAGAGTTTCTACTCCCGCTGCCTAGCAATAAGCCAAGCATGTCTGGTGTTTGGTTAACCAGGCTGTTACTATTTGCGGCCCGCTGGCCTACATAGCTGCCACAGCCTGGTTGATCTGGCACTTGTCGGAGACACTGATCGAGATTCCTCTTGAAGATATCTATCTGCACTTGTCCCCAGCAGTGTTTCTGATATCTTCTTGTAGAATGCTGAATAGACTGGGAACAAAAGCGTAGTGTGATGGGGATAGAGGGTTATTTGGGCTGGGTCGAAGGAGTGGGAGACTTTGGTTTAGAAACAGGTATGAACAAGAGGGAGAGGGAGAGGAAGAGGGGTGGGGAATTGGTCGACAGTGTGTCTGACTATAATTTGAATCATTCTGGCAGCTAGTCCCAATTCTTGCTGATGGTTTAGATAAGAGTTTTGCCAATCACACTCGACTTTCATCTGTCCAGGTTAATATACGTGAACCAATCATCAATCTGGGGTGGGGAGCCAGAATATACTACTGAGACAAGAGACAGACGTACAGAGACAGACAGACAGACACACACACACACACACACACACACACACACACACACACACACACACACACACACACACACACACACACACACACACACACACACACACCTGTTGAATAAACCACAGAAACCAGACAGACCTGACGCAGTGGCTTCTCAAGGTCACACAATAATCTTGTGTTCTAATACCCGTACACCATGACAAGTGAGTCAGCCAGGGTACATGTACTACGCTCAATTTTACACTCAATAAACATTACACACACACTGCTGGTCGAGGGTGAACTGAGGCATCGTACACTTCTCGCCTCCAAGTCATAATTTGCTCATTAAATATATCTACATATATCTTTTACCAAATAATCTGCACATTCCAGAGGTAACCACAGACGACGAGGTTTCGGTCTGTCCTGGACCATTATGATTATCAAATGGTATACAATACCGACAGGTTGGTAGATAAGACACAAAGGCAACATTTAGGCAACTTTATTCCGAAACGTTTCGCCTACACAGTAGGCTTCTTCAGTCGAGTACAGTAAGTAGGCAGAAGCAGTAGAGATGTGAAGACGATGTAATCAGTCCATCACCCTTGAAGTCGTAGATTTGAGGTGCATAGTAGTAGTGACCTCCCAGTGGCTACATTCTCACTACTACTACTCTGCACCTCTCCTTCCGACAGTATTAAAGTCTCAACACTGTCGCTTGATCTTCAGTTAGTTCCAGACTTTGGAACAGAGCTTCGCCAGGCTGAGGGACTGACAACCTCAAATCTACGACTTCAAGGGTGGACTGATTACATCGTCTTCACATCTCTACTGCTCCTGCCTACTTTCTGTACTCGACTGAAGAAGCCTAGTGTGTAGGCAAAACGTTTCGGAATAAAGTTGCCTAAATGTTGCCTTTGTGTCTTATCTATAGACCATTATGGTTTATGACAGACCGAAACGTCGCCTATGGCTTCCTCCCAAAACTGAGATATTTTTGGATTGTTGCAGCCACAGTATTGTGACCTTTAGTCTCCCTAACATGTGTGACAACCGCTAGTTTGATGCGAGACCTACGACAACCCAAGTCTGACGTGACATTGCAACAGATTACAAGCTTACATCAGAGACTATTGAAGAAAATTAAAGCACATGGAATAGCAGAGGAAATTTTTTCCTGGATAGAGGCATGGTTGACAAATAGGTAGCAGAGAGTTTGCATAAATGGGGAGAAATCAGAGTGGGGAAGCGTCACGAGCGGTGTTCCACAGGGGTCAGTGTTGGGCCCCCTGCTGTTCACAATCTACATAAACGACATAGATGAGGGCATAAAGAGCGACATCGGCAAGTTTGCCGATGACACCAAAATAGGCCGTCGAATTCATTCTGACGAAGAGCACTCCAGGAAGATTTGAATAGACTGATGCAGTGGTCGGAGAAGTGGCAGATGCAGTTTAATATAGACAAATGCAAAGTTCTAAATGTTGGACAGGACAATAACCATGCCACATATAAACTAAATGTAGATCTTAATATTACGGATTGCGAAAAAGATTTAGGAGTTCTGGTTAGCAGTAATCTGAAACCAAGACAACAGTGCATAAGTGTTCGCAATAAAGCTAATAGAATCCTTGGCTTCATATCAAGAAGCATAAATAATAGGAGTCCTCAGGTTGTTCTTCAACTCTATACATCCTTGGTTAGGCCTCATTTAGATTATGCTGCACAGTTTTGGTCACCGTATTACAGAATGGATATAAATTCTCTGGAAAATGTACAAAGGAGGATGACAAAGTTGATCCCATGTATCAGAAACCTTCCCTATGAGGATAGACTAAGGGCCCTGAAACTGCACTCTCTAGAAAGACGTAGAATTAGGGGGGATATGATTGAGGTGTATAAATAGAAGACAGGAATAAATAAAGGGGATGTAAATAGTGTGCTGAAAATATCTAGCCTAGACAGGACTCGCAGCAATGGTTTTAAGTTGGAAAAATTCAGATTCAGGAAGGATATAGGAAAGTACTGGTTTGGTAATCGAGTTGTGGATGAGTGGAACAAGATGAGAGTAAGACACATGTGCAACATCTGGGTATCTTTATTGTAGACGCTTCGCCATCCAGTGGCTTTATCAATACAAATTCTAGGACATAACTTGAAGACAGTAGAACTATGTACAGAAGATGAGGTAATCAGTCCCTCAACCTAGGAGTAGGTGCGAACAGCACCATAGTCGTGGAGATTCTGAAGCAGAAGAAAGAATCCTGGCGCTTATATAGTAACGTCAGGTGTAGCACACGAGGGCATATTCACTGGTAGGCGGGATTCCCCAGTGGAAGTAGGTCCTTCCCAAAGAGATGGGTTAGTTGTAGTAGTAGATGTCGTAGTCGTGAAGGTTATGTACATGTCCTCAGAATTAAGATTCCATGATGTTGCAGTGTCTGACAAGTTGTGTACGAATTCTGAGGACATGTACATAACCTTCACAACTACTACAACTACTACTACAACTACCCATCTCTTTGGGAAGGACCTACTTCCACTGGGGAATCCCGCCCACCAGTGAATTTGCCCTCGTCTGCTTCACCTGGCGTTACTATATAAGCGCCAGGATTCTTTCTTCTGCTTCAGAATCTCCACGACTATGGTGCTGTTCGCACCTACTCCTAGGTTGAGGGACTGATTACCTCATCTTCTGTACATAGTTCTACTGTCTTCAAGTTATGTCCTAGAATTTGTATTGATAAAGCCACTGGATGGCGAAACGTCTACAATAAAGATACCCAGATGTTGCACATGTGTCTTACTCTCATCTTGTCGGTATTATATACCATTCGTACACAACATGAGTGGAACAAACTCCCAAGTACCGTTATAGAGGCCAGAACGTTGTGTAGCTTTAAAAATAGGTTGGATAAATACATGAGTAGATGTGGGTGGGTGTGAGTTAGACCTGATAGCTTGTGCTACCAGGTCGGTTGCCGTGTTCTTCCCTTAAGTCAATGTGACCTGACCTGACTAGGTTGGGTGCATTGGCTTAAGCCGGTAGGAGACTTGGACCTGCCTCGCATGGGCCAGTAGGCCTTCTGCAGTGTTCCTTCGTTCTTATGTTCTTAAGTTAGTCAATACAACGAGGACTTGATTCTCCCGAGTCCGGTGGAAATGTTGACTAAAGTTATCTGCAAGGTCCATAACTTTCATTGCCAAATAAAAGTCTGACCGATCAGACCAGCAACCAAGAGGCCTAGTCTGGGACCGGACCGTGGGGGCGGTGACCCCTCCAAAGCGACTCCAGGTAAGCTTCAAGCACCTTAAACATAATAGTAATTCACATTAAGGCTTATTATTTATAGTCTCGAAGTAGTGACATTTATATCACAAAGTTGCGGTGATATTTGCCAGTGCATGAGACGTCACAAGTACAGAGGTAAGACAAGACACTGGTGGGCGGGGTGTGGTGGGTGGGAGGGGTGGCTGAGGTGGGTGGGTGATCGGGTGGGCATGGCTCCAGGAAGCAAGACAGGCACGTCATGAGGTTCATTAGAAACTGTGAATCATGGTCAACAACTCTCTTTATACCCCGCAACTAAACAATAACAGTCAGTCAATAAAAGTGTTATAAACCGACCTATGACAAACCAATCTCCACGGACAACCAACGTCCACGATGCTAGGACAAAACATACAATGCTCTTATTTTTACTTTACTGTCTATGAGTGGACTCCTTTGTAACATCAATAAAAAAGTATCAATAACAAAGTACGTACAGTTAAAAAAAAAAAAAAAAAAAAAGAGGAAGTCGTCCATCCTCCGCCAGCAGTTCCACGCACCAACTGCAGACATTTCATGTCTACCAATATATATATATATATATATGCAGTTCTATTGTTCATCCTCCCGTACACTATTCTTTGAATCGTCAGCGAATTTACTCGCGTCAATATTTATTTCTTCATCAAAGTCATTTATGCAAATTATGAACGATAAAGAGCCTATAACTGAGCCTTGCGGAACGCCACTTGTTAATGACCCCATTATGATTTTTACCCCCATTAATACAAACTCTGCTGAACATTAAAATGGTATACAATACCGACAGGTTGTTAGGTAAGACACATATGCAAGAGTTAGACAACTTTATTCCGAAACGTTTCGCCTACACAGTAGGCTTCTTCAGTCGAATACAGAAAGTAGGCAGGAACAGTAGAGATGTGAAGACGATGTAATCAGTCCATCACCCTTAAAGTCGTAGAATTTGAGGTTGTCAGTCCCTCGGCCTGGAGAAATTCAGTTCCATAGTCAGGAACTTCCTGACTAGGCCGAGGGACTGACAACCTCAAATTCTACGACTTTAAGGGTGATGGACTGATTACATCGTCTTCACATCTCTACTGTTCCTGCCTACTTTCTGTATTCGACTGAAGAAGCCTACTGTGTAGGCGAAACGTTTCGGAATAAAGTTGTCTAACTGTTGCATATGTGTCTTACCTAACAAACACTGCTGCCTATTTGTCAGTCATGAGAAAACATTTCTGTGCCATGCGCTGCCGCTTTTGTGTGATAGTCTATTAAATGCCTTACTGAAATCCACATAATATCGTATTCTTTGTCATGATCCACTGCCTCTTATACCTCACTAATGAAGGTCAGTAAATCTGTCAGGTATGAACGACTACTTGTGAATCCGCGTTGGGACTCATTAACCAAATTATGCTCAAGGTAACCTTGTTATCTTGACTACACTTTGCTAATAATTTGTCAAGCTTCTTAATTTTGAAGGGGAGGTAATATTGATGGTAACGACTAATCCCCTAATTTAATAAGAGGAATCATATTAGATATCTTCCACTTCACCAGTCTGGAGCGATATATTAAAAAGGTTAAGCCAGTGGTCCACTAACTCACAACGAAAATAAAGGTTAAAAAATTAACGTACACCTTTGTCATTGAACATAAAAACGTAAAATTGAGACACATGTGCAACATCTGGGTATCAGATTCAGGAAGGATATAGGAAAGTACTGGTTTGGTAATAGAGTTGTGGATGAGTGGAACAAACTCCCGAGTACAGTTATAGTGGCCAGAACGTTGTGTAGCTTTAAAAATAGGTTAGATAAATACATGAGTGGATGTGGGTGGGTGTGAGTTGGACCTGATAGTTTGTGCTACCAGGTCGGCTGCAGTGTTCCTCCCTTAAGTCAATGTGACCTGACCTGACTAGGTTGGGTGCATTGGCTTAAGCCGGTAGGAGACTTGGACCTGCCTCGCATGGGCCAGTAGGCCTTCTGCAGTGTTCCTTCGTTCTTATGTTCTTTATTGTAGACGTTTCGCCATCCAGTATTGTATTGATAAAGCCACTGGATGGCGAAACGTCTACAATAAAGATACCCAGATGTTGCACATGTGTCAATTTCATCTTGTCGGTATTGTATACCATTTTTGTACATAAAAACGCAAGAAACAAGGAACACTGCAGCAGGCCTACTGGCCCATGCGAGGTAGGTCCAAGTCTCCTACCGGTTAAAGCCAATGCACCCAACCTAGTCAGGTCAGATCACATTCACTTAAGGAAGGAACATGGCAACTGACTAGTAGCACAAGCTAATCAGCTAGCTGAATAAAGATTCCCATATGCTGCATAAGTGTCTCAATCTTCAATCTTCAACTTGTCGGTTTTTCAAACCATTCATCACAACTGTCAGACACGGCAGCATCATGGGGTCTTGTTACAAAGAATTCTTCAACACTTGTTCAACCTTTGGACGAAGACCTACTTCGACTAGTGGATGGTACCACTATGACCCCGCCTCCATCTGCTTCACGTCACCTCACTACAGTATATAAGCCACGTCTACGGCCTTATGCTGTGATGCGATACCCGCTGATGATGCCCATCGAGGCAGTAGCAGCTCACCCCAGTGTGGTGTCAGCTCAACGTCTCAAGGCAAAGACGGCAGGCAACGCACCGACCCGACAGGTTCTCATTCAGCATGTAGGACCACTGCCATCCCAGCTGGACCTCGGTTCTTGGGGCAGGTACGATGTCAGGACCTTCACAGCAGAACCAGTTCGCTGTTTCAAGTGTCAGCGTTATGGACACCTGGGTGCACTATGTCCGAACAGAGTAATCTGCGGTGTCTGCAGCCAGCACCACCCTACCGAGGAATGCATCACCAAGCTGAAAAATGCATCGCCACCCACTCCACAATGCCCGAACTGCAGGCAGAAACACCATGCCTGGAATCCTCGATGCCCCGAGAGGCTCGCCAGAATTCAAGAAGTCTGGAAGACGCCAAAAACTCGGCAACAGGCTACGACGGATCATCAAACGATGGGTGCAGAGAACCCTGCCATACCGCAGATCTCTCAGCAGCTAAACCAAGTCAATGCCCAGGAATTCCCAACCCTAGAAGCCTCAACCAGGCGTCAAGGTCAAGAACCTCCTGCACCCCTACCTCAACGAAGAAACAGAAACAAGAGGAACAGGAGGCGTCAACAGGGTGCATCGGGTCAATGCGATCAGCAGGCTGCACTAAACGAGCCCCCACCGGCCATAGCACGACAACGCAGGCACTCCTTACCCGGCACAGGCGCTTTGCAGACTCAACTGGCACCTCACCAGCAGATCCCGGCTACTCAACCTGGTATACAGCAACAGACCACGGTGCATACAATAAAGAAATCCAACCCTCAGCAGTCCCTACAGACCACAGCAGCCCAGATAATATCCACTGTTTCGAACCCATCTCCAAAGCAGGCCCTCACCAGGGAGGATCTCGTAGCACTCATCAAGGTGTTCACGGATCTTATTTGCAACACAATCAACTCCACGGAACAACAGAGCGCATTCCGGCAGATGGTCAGTACTCTCCTGAGAGTGTGCTTTCTGACCGAAGAGGAGACAGTGGATGCCATGAATTTGCAGGTTCTCAGAGCGGGCAGGACTCAGTCTCCAGCTCAGGAAACAACAGCGATGGAATAACCTCTGGGCCAAATCACACCCTCAAGGTCCTACAATGGAACATTCAGGGCCTGAGGGGCAAACAGCACCTCTTGCTGGAGGCAGTAATTCGGGATCGGGTTGACATCGTCTTGCTACAAGAAACTCTGACTGTCCCGACTATGTGCCCAAGACTACCCGGTTTTGCTGGGTATTTTCGGCACATGGACCCGGGCATTCACTGCAGAGGCACAGCTGTATTTGTATCCAATACAATACCTCACGAGGTTATAGCCAACCCTGTGGACTGTGGGGAGGATGTCGAGGTACAGGCCATCCTTGTGCACATACCTGGGGCGCCCATTACCATCTATAACATCTACAAGAACCCAAGACACACCCTCGACATTGCAGAGCTCCTCGCACTAGCACGCACTGAGTGTATTATTGTGGGTGGAGATTTCAACGCACATCACCCTATTCTGCACTCTCACTCAGCAACCAATGCTGCTGGCAGACATATAGCAATGCTCCTACACGATATTCCAGAGGTAAAGTTGCTAAACAATGGAGACCCCACACACCTGTTGGGTGGCTGCCTCGACCTTACCTTCGGGTCAAGACAACTCGCAGCAGGAGCCACATGGGAAACTCATCCTCACCTTGTCAGTGACCACTTTGCAGTGATCACCACCTTCAACATCAACAGGCCTCCCACAGTTGTGCTGCCTCCTAGATGGGACGTAAAGAGGGCCAACTGGAAGGTGTTCCAGGATTATCTTCATAACTGGTGGTCCACATACTCTCTATCTGAAGACTGTGATACGGCTGAACAGGAGCTAATCACTGTTCTCATCCAGGCAGCAGAGTGCGCAATTCCAAAGAAGTCCGCAGGACGCACTCACAAAAGAGACTGGTGGTTCTACAACGACGAGGTGCGGGAGCAGAACCACCGCATCAACTCTTTTAGGAAGCTATACAGGCGTAACCCTACGGCAGAGAACAGGAATACTCTGAGAGCCATTGTGCAGCATGCCCGCAGAATCTCTCTCAGAGTAAAAACTGAGAAATGGCTGGAGTGGTGCTCAACATTCGGGCATCACACCACCTTATCTGAGATATGGGGCAAGCTCAACATAGCAACTGGCAAGAGCAAGCCGAGGCCACCAGCACACCCGAACCCATCCCAGGAAGCAGAGAAACTAGTGGAGCTTTTCACTTCCAGGGGAGCCTCCACTCAGCTCCCACAGGACATCCGGAATATACAGACGGATCTTCTGCCACAGCGCCAGCTAACGATACAAGCTGCATGTGAGTCGGAAGATGTGACTGATGTAGACCTCACGGACTTGGAACTCCGACGTGCCATTAAGAACACAGGTGACACTGCCCCGGGCATCGATGGTGTGACGTACTCCATGATTGCACGGGCTGGGCAGAGTGGATGGGAGGCCATACTAGACGTCATTAACAAGTCGTGGAGGGCCAGGACACTCCCAGCAGCTTGGAAGAAAGCTACAATCGTACCAATTCCAAAGCCCAAGGACCCAGGCAGTATGAGACCCATATCGCTGACCAGCTGCTTAGCCAAGACTGCTGAGAGGATGGTGTTAAACCGCCTCCTATGGAAACTTGGACCCTCTCATCATCACATATTTGGCTTCACCAAAGGAGTGGGAACAGCAGAGTGCATAACCACTCTACTAAGCCAGATTGCTGATAGCAACAAAAAACCTAGTATCGTCGTCTACCTCGACCTTGAGAAGGCATTTGAGCTAGCCAGCCCCACAGCAATTCTGGCAATACTAGCTCGGAAGGGAATCAAAGGACGCCTCCTGGCCTGGATAGAGTCCTACCTTAGGGGCAGGCAGGCCTGTGTCAGCTTTCAGGGACACTACTCTTCCTTTAAAACCCTGGAAAACGGTACGCCACAAGGAGGTGTGCTCAGTCCTACCCTGTTTAACATCCTTATGCAGGAACTTGTGAGCCTTCCCTTTCATAGTGGTACACAGCTCCTCAGCTATGCTGATGATCTTGCACTAGTAGTGAATGGGAAAGGCAATTTAGAACGACAGGCTCAGAGAGCTTTGGACCTAATTACGCAGTCTTGCAAGGAACTAGGCCTCAAGATCTCGGCCGAGAAATCTCTTGCAATGATGTTCAAGGGACCAGATCCTATGAATAGATTACGTATTCAGGATATAGAACTTGAGTGGACAGGCTCCTACCTGTACTTGGGAATCTACATTGATAAAAAGCTGACCTTTCAGAAACAGGCCGAGTATGTCAGGTCACGTGCTCTACTCAGACTCAACGCCATGAGAGCCATGACGAGGCACCGTGCAGGGGCAAGCAAAGATGTACTTCGCTTGTACTATATACAAGCTATACGCTCGCTCATTGACTACAGTGCACCGGCTTTAGCTCATCTCTTCCCGCAGAGCAGGCAAAGGGTGGAGGTCGTACAAAACCAGGCGATAAGAACTATGCTTGGTGCCCCCATCTGGACCAACACAGTATGTCTCAGATCTGAGGCCCGGCTTCCTTCCTTGGCTGACAGAGTAAGATACATAAACGCCTGCAAAGTGGCCACGATTCTGCACCGGCAGCAAGGTACCCCACTAAGGAGACGGATATTAACAACCATGTCACAAGATCCCACACTCTTCACGGACTACTCCTGGATTCGTTCGTTTTGTGCTGCTGGGCGGAAGCTGCTGCCTGTACAGCTGCTCTGTGAGAAGAGTTGTGACCTTCCTGTTGCTGGGTACCATCCACCACCTCCCTGGCGCCCAGATCCAGCCGATGTTTTCATCATGCAGCTGCCCATCTCTAAGTGTCTCTGCAGTCGAGACACCCTCAGCAATCATGCTGAGACAAGCATGGCACTGGCAGAGGGAGGCACATGTGCAGTGTATTTCACAGATGGTTCTGTCGACCCTGATAGGAAGAGAGCAGCAGCTGGACTGTACCACAATGGTCACACACAAGGCTGGCGACTCCCTGACCACTGCACGATCCTTCAAGCTGAGCTGGTGGCGATTCAGCAGGCATTGTCACATGCCCTACGACATCGACTCCGACCTGTCATACATGTTGATTCCACCTCTGCAATCAATGCCCTCTCCCATCCTCAACCACAGGATAATGTTCACCTCATCACATCGATCCTGAGCATAATGACAGCCTTAGAAGTTCAGGGTAATAGATCGACATTGAACTGGATCCCCAGCCATGCTGGCATCCGGGGAAATGAGGCGGCAGATGATGCAGCCAAGGCAGCAACAGACTATCCACATGTTGGGATTACTGTCCCAATCAGCCTACGACAGACCAAACTGGTGGCTGCCAGAGCCACGAAACTTATGGGGGAGGTCTTAGGTGATACCCCATCTCAACAGTGGTACCGAGCAGCGACTCAGGGAGAACCCCCTCCATATGATAGAAGCTGGTCCAGAGCGCAGTGTACCGCCATCCATCGGCTTCGTTTGGGCTTTCCCACAGCCAAGATGATGGTAGACAAGGCTGAGGAGGAGATGTGCCAGTACTGTCAGCACGTTGTCCAGCGGCCCCTAACACACTATCTTCTAGAGTGCGAAGCTACTGAGACACTCCGCAGGCAACTAGGGGTGATATTCCCTCCCGAAGAGGACCCAGAGATGACTGCGGCCACACTAGTGTACCATGGGGTCAACGAACCAGACAAGCTGTTACCTGTAATAATGACATATCCTCCTCCTCGCTAGTGTCCATAGTTACATATGGTGTCGCTTATGAGATGCACCAGTTGAACTGACCAGAGGGGCGCTTGAGCGGCATGCGTCGCATCATTGTGGAAACCTTTCTCCATCGGGAGCCAGAGACGGGTCATCGCAAGATTGGGACCCGTGCCAGGACTATGGTCTTGGCGAACATTATACATACATACCTATGCTGTACATTCTACAAGATTGATGGACTGAACACATCGACTCCAGGTTGAGGGACTGATTACCTCATTCTCCTCCTCTCCTTACGCCTTCCTCTTTGTATTGGACTGATGAAGCCACTGTGTGGCGAAACGTTTCCTGAATAAAGATTCCCATATGCTGCATAAGTGTCTCAATCTTCAACTTGTCGGTTTTTCAAACCATTCATCACAACTGTCAGACACTGCAGCATCATGGGATCTTGTTACAAAGAATTCTTCAACACTTGTTCAACCTTTGGACGAAGACCTACTTCGACTAGTGGATGGTACCACTATGACCCCGCCTCCATCTGCTTCACGTCACCTCACTACAGTATATAAGCCACGTCTACGGCCCTATGCTGTACATTCTACAAGATTGATGGACTGAACACATCGACTCCAGGTTGAGGGACTGATTACCTCATTCTCCTCCTCTCCTTACGCCTTCCTCTTTGTATTGGACTGATGAAGCCACTGTGTGGCGAAACGTTTCCTGAATAAAGATTCCCATATGCTGCATAAGTGTCTCAATCTTCAACTTGTCGGTTTTTCAAACCATTCATCACAACTGTCAGACACTGCAGCATCATGGGGTCTTGTTACAAAGAATTCTTCAACACTTGTTCAACCTTTGGACGAAGACCTACTTCGACTAGTGGATGGTACCACTATGACCCCGCCTCCATCTGCTTCACGTCACCTCACTACAGTATATAAGCCACGTCTACGGCCCTATGCTGTACATTCTACAAGATTGATGGACTGAACACATCGACTCCAGGTTGAGGGACTGATTACCTCATTCTCCTCCTCTCCTTACGCCTTCCTCTTTGTATTGGACTGATGAAGCCACTGTGTGGCGAAACGTTTCCTGAATAAAGATTCCCATATGCTGCATAAGTGTCTCAATCTTCAACTTGTCGGTTTGCTACAACCACCGTCATGAATTACCTCTGTAGTGAACTGATAAAGTCATTGGTGGAAGAAGCTTCCACATGTGCCTTATTCATCACCTCGTCGGCATTACATACCATTACTACTACTACAACTATTATATTAGACCACACGATTAGAGTCACAAGTGACATGGTCCTTAGGCAAATAGATAAATTAAAACCTAACAAATCCCCAGGCCCTGATGAACTGTATGCAAGGGTTCTAAAGGAATGTAAAGAGGAGCTTAGCACATCTTTGGCTAATCTTTTCAACATATCACTACAAACTGGCATGGTGCCAGATAAGTGGAAAATGGCAAATGTGATACCTATTTTCAAAACAGGTGACAGGTCCTTAGCTTCGAACTATAGACCAATAAGCCTAACCTCCATAGTGGGAAAATTTATAAGAACATAAGAACATAAGAACGAAGGAACACTGCAGAAGGCCTACTGGCCCATGCGAGGCAGGTCCAAGTCTCCTACCGGCTTAAGCCAATGGACCCAACCTAGTCAGGTCAGGTCACATTGACTTAAGGGAGGAACACGGCAACCGACCTGTTAGCACAAGCTATCAGGTCTAACTCACACCCACCCACATCTACTCATGTATTTATCCAACCTATTTTTAAAGCTACACAACGTTCTGGCCTCTATAACGGTACTTGGGAGTTTGTTCCACTCATCCACAACTCTATTACCAAACCAGTACTTTCCTATATCCTTCCTGAATCTGAATTTTTCCAACTTAAAACCATTGCTGCGAGTCCTGTCTAGGCTAGATATTTTCAGCACACTATTTACATCCCCTTTATTTATTCCTGTCTTCCATTTATACACCTCAATCATATCCCCCCTAATTCTACGTCTTTCTAGAGAGTGCAGTTTCAGGGCCCTTAGTCTATCCTCATAGGGAAGGTTTCTGATACATGGGATCATCTTTGTCATTCTCCTTTGTACATTTTCCAGAGAATTTATATCCATTCTGTAATACGGTGACCAAAACTGTGCAGCATAATCTAAATGAGACCTAACCAAGGATGTATAGAGTTGAAGAACAACCTGAGGACTCCTATTATTTATGCTTCTTGATATGAAGCCAAGGATTCTATTAGCTTTATTGCGAACACTTATGCACTGTTGTCTTGGTTTCAGATTACTGCTAACCAGAACTCCTAAATCTTTTTCGCAATCCGTAATATTAAGATCTACATTATTTAGTTTATATGTGGCATGGTTATTGTCCTGTCCAACATTTAGAACTTTGCATTTGTCTATATTAAACTGCATCTGCCACTTCTCCGACCACTGCATCAGTCTATTCAAATCTTCCTGGAGTGCTCGAATGTCCTCGTCAGAATGAATTCGACGGCCTATTTTGGTGTCATCGGCAAACTTGCCGATGTCGCTCTTTATGCCCTCATCTATGTCGTTTATGTAGATTGTGAACAGCAGGGGGCCAACACTGACCCCTGTGGAACACCGCTCGTGACGCTTCCCCACTCTGATTTCTCCCCATTTATGCAAACTCTCTGCTGCCTATTTGTCAACCATGCCTCTATCCAGGAAAAAATTTCTCCTCCTATTCCATGTGCTTTAATTTTCCTCAATAGTCTCTGATGTGGGACCCTGTCAAAAGCCTTACTGAAGTCCATATACACAATATCATATTCATTACCATGATCTACCTCCTCAAATACCTTAGTGAAAAAAGTTAATAAATTCGTAAGGCAGGAACGCCCCTTTGTAAAACCATGCTGAGATTCGTTGATTAATTTATGCTTTTCAAGGTGGCTACGAACTGCCTCGGCAATTATTGATTCCATAAATTTTCCCACTATGGAGGTTAGGCTTATTGGTCTATAGTTCGAAGCTAAGGACCTGTCACCTGTTTTGAAAATAGGTATCACATTTGCCATTTTCCACTTATCTGGCACCATGCCAGTTTGTAGTGATATGTTGAAAAGATTAGCCAAAGGTGTGCTAAGCTCCTCTTTACATTCCTTTAGAACCCTTGCATACAGTTCATCAGGGCCTGGGGATTTGTTAGGTTTCAATTTATCTATTTGCCTAAGGACCATGTCACTTGTGACCCTAATAGTGCACAGTTTATTATCGTCCTGTTCTACATAATTTATCATTACTGGTATATCGCTGGTATCCTCCTGTGTAAAAACTGAGAGGAAGTATGCGTTAAAACTTCTACACATTTCCTTATCACTGTCAGTGAGCTGACCCGAGGAACTTTTGAGTGGGCCTATCTTGTCCCTGATCTTACTTCTGTATACCTGAAAGAATCCTTTTGGGTTAGTCTTCGATTCTCTTGCAACTTTAACCTCATAATCTCTTTTTGCTTTTCTAATTCCCTTTTTTATTTCTCTCTTTAACTGAATATATCGATTTCTTAATTGCCCCTCTCCTCTTTTGATTTGCCTATATATGCCTCTCTTTTGACCAATCAGATATTTTAATCTATTGTTCATCCATTTAGGATCATTTTTGTTTGATCTGATTTCCCTATTTGGAACATAATTTGACTGAGCAGCTAGAACTATGCCCTGGAAAGCATCATATCAGCAACCATCACCACCTACCTGACCCTTAGTCAGGTCATTCCAGTTCAGCCCACCTAAGTAATTTTTCAGTCCTATGAAATCAGCCAAGCGAAAGTCAGGGACGGAGACTTGATTGCCATTATTAGGGGAATTCCATGATATATTAAAACTGAGTGATTTGTGATCACTCTCCCCAAGCTCATCATTAACCTCAAGATTATTAATTAGTGTTTCCCTACTGGCAAGAACCAAGTCAAGGAGGTTATTTCCCCTAGTTGGCTCTGTCACAAACTGTTTTAAAAAACAATCCTGGATCGTATCAAGAAAGTCACCCGACTCTAAATTTCCTGTCAAATTGCTCCAGTCAATCTGTCTATAGTTGAAATCTCCCATTAGCACAACATTTTCGTATGTAGATGCCTTACGAATTTCGTCCCATAGAAGTTTACTGCACTCCCTATCAAGATTTGGGGCCCTGTAAATCACACCCAAAATTAGTTTTTCTCGGCCCTCGAGAAGCTGTAACCAAACAGATTCAGTGGCTGACGCTTCTAATTTAATATCTTGTCTTACACAACAATTTAAATTGTCTCTGACATACATCGCTACTCCACCACCTTTCCTGTTGACCCTGTCAGTGTGGAATAATTTATAGCCTTGTATGTGACATTCAGAGGGCATCTCTCTATCTTTCAGATTGAGCCAGGTCTCTGTTATAGCAATAATATCTATGTTTCCTGCACTTGCAATTAATCTTAGCTCATCTATCTTATTTCTAACACTCCTGCTATTAGTATAGTAAACCTTAAGGGAGCTAGTCCCTTGCTGCCCTCTGCTGCCCCCCTTTGTTAGCTGACCTGTTCTATTGTCTTTATTTATAACTTCATGCTGAATGCCTTTTATACATTTACTGTTTCCAACCCTAGTGTTGCAACCTGCTTGTTTCCCACACACACCCATACCTCTATCTTCCATCAGTTTAAAATCATAGGCATTTCACCAATGGCCTTCTCAATCGAGTCTGCAAGTGCTACCACCCCAGCCCCAGAGAGATGTACCCCATCCCTTGCATACATATGTTTGCCATAAAAGTTGTTCCAGTTGTCAATGAATGGGATTGCAAGTTCCTTGCAGTATCTGTCTAGCCAGCAATTTACACCAATTGCCCTAGACAACCATTCATTTCCTACTCCCCTTCTAGGCAAGATGCTACATATGATTGGGATCCCTCCCTTAGACTTAATGAAATCTATAGCTGACCTGTACTTATCTAGCAGCTCTTCTCTCCTACCCTTCCCAATATCATTTCCACCAGCACTGAGACAGATAATGGGCTTGTTCCCATTACCTGACATGATATTATCCAGCCTGTTGACAATGTCCCCAACACCAGCTCCAGGGAAGCACACTCTATCTCTCATCTTCTTATTCCTATTACAAAAAGCATGGTCAATATATCTTACCTGAGAGTCACCAACCACAAGAATGCGCTTACCTTCATTAGCAGGGGCAGTAGTACCCTTACCTTCACTGGCCACTGAAGTACATTCATCCTGGAGAACAGAGAAGCGATTTCCTACCTTCAGATCTTCACTCTTAACTTTCCTTACTCTGATGCGCCTCCCATTACTGTGAACAACTCGCCACTTGCAGCAGGTGCTGGGCTGCACCTCACTGCTGGTAGCTGTTGCTACCTCCCCAACTACAGCCTCCTCACAGCGAGAGACAGACTGCACCTCACTGCTAGAAGTCTCATTCCCCACAACTCCAGCCACCTCACACTTTCTCCCAGACCCATTGAGGTGGACCTTCAGCCTCCTAATCTCCTCCTGGAGAAGCAAGACCTCCTCCTTCAACTCTCCAACCTCAGTTTTTAAAACACTGCAGAAGCAAGCCATGCTTTGTAACCTTGAAAAGCATAAATTAATCAACGAATCTCAGCATGGTTTTACAAAGGGGCGTTCCTGCCTTACGAATTTATTAACTTTTTTCACTAAGGTATTTGAGGAGGTAGATCATGGTAATGAATATGATATTGTGTATATGGACTTCAGTAAGGCTTTTGACAGGGTCCCACATCAGAGACTATTGAGGAAAATTAAGGCACATGGAATAGCAGGAGAAATTTTTTCCTGGATAGAGGCATGGTTGACAAATAGGGAACAGAGAGTTTGCATAAATGGGGAGAAATCAGAGTGGGGAAGCGTCACGAGCGGTGTTCCACAGGGGTCGGTGTTGAGCCCCCTGCTGTTCACAATCTACATAAACGACATAGATGAGGGCATAAAGAGCGACATCGGCAAGTTTGCCGATGACACCAAAATAGGCCGTCGAATTCATTCTGACGAGGACATTCGAGCACTCCAGGAAGATTTGAATAGACTGATGCAGTGGTCGGAGAAGTGGCAGATGCAGTTTAATATAGACAAATGCAAAGTTCTAAATTTTGGACAGGACAATAACCATGCCACATATAAACTAAATAATGTCGATCTTAATATTACGGATTGCGAAAAAGATTTAGGAGTTCTGGTTAGCAGTAATCTGAAACCAAGACAACAGTGCATAAGTGTTCGCAATAAAGCTAATAGAATCCTTGACTTCATATCAAGAAGCATAAATAATAGGAGTCCTCAGGTTGTATTACAGAATGGATATAAATTCTCTGGAAAATGTACAAAGGAGGATGACAAAGTTGATCCCATGTATCAGAAACCTTCCCTATGAGGATAGACTAAGGGCCCTGAATCTGCTCTCTCTAGAAAGACGTAGAATTAGGGGGGCTATGATTGAGGTGTATAAATGGAAGACAGGAATAAATAAAGGGGATGTAAATAGTGTGCTGAAAATATCTAGCCTAGATAGGACTCGCAGCAATGGTTTTAAGTTGGAAAAATTCAGATTCGGGAAGGATATAGGAAAGTACTGGTTTGGTAATAGAGTTGTGGATGAGTGGAACAAACTCCCGAGTACAGCTATAGAGGCCAGAACGTTGTGTAGCTTTAAAAATAGGTTGGATAAATACATGAGTGGATGTGGGTGGGTGTGAGTTGGACCTGATAGCTTGTGCTACCAGGTCGGTTGCCGTGACCTGACCGTGACCTGACCTGACTAGGTTGGGTGCATTGGCTTAAACCGGTAGGAGACTTGGACCTGAACATTAAAATGGTATAAAATACCGACAGGTTGTTAGGTAAGACACATATGCAACAGTTAGGTATGATTCATCTACACAACAGTTAGGTATCTTTATTTCGAAACGTTTCGCCTACACAGTAGGCTTCTTCAGTCGAGTACAGAAAAGTTAATAGAAGCAGAAGAGACTTGAAGACGATGTAATCAGTCCATCACCCTTAAAGTTTTGAGGTGGTCAGTCCCTCAGTCTGGAGAAGAGCATTGTTCCAGAGTATGAAACAATATGGAGATGAAATGACAGGATGGAGCCTTATATAGCGCCAAGAGGTGAGACGTAGGTCACTGAAGAGGTAAGAACTCAGATGTTGGGAGGTCAGGTCCCTCTCAAATCCAGCAGTTCTCACTAGTAGAGGTTGTCGAAGTTGATTGCAGGTCTGTACCAAGATACCCTTGTGTTGCAGTGTCTGACAGATTGAACATTAAAATGGTATAAAATACCGACAGGTTGTTAGGTAAGACACATATGCAACAGTTAGGTATCTTTATTTCGAAACGTTTCGCCTACACAGTAGGCTTCTTCAGTCGAGTACAGAAAAGTTAATAGAAGCAGAAGAGACTTGAAGACGATGTAATCAGTCCATCACCCTTAAAGTTTTGAGGTGGTCAGTCCCTCAGTCTGGAGAAGAGCATTGTTCCAGAGTATGAAACAATATGGAGATGAAATGACAGGATGGAGCCTTATATAGCGCCAAGAGGTGAGACGTAGGTCACTGAAGAGGTAAGAACTCAGATGTTGGGAGGTCAGGTCCCTCTCAAATCCAGCAGTTCTCACTAGTAGAGGTTGTCGAAGTTGATTGCAGGTCTGTACCAAGATACCCTTGTGTTGCAGTGTCTGACAGATTGAACATTAAAATGGTATAAAATACCGACAGGTTGTTAGGTAAGACACATATGCAACAGTTAGGTATCTTTATTTCGAAACGTTTCGCCTACACAGTAGGCTTCTTCAGTCGAGTACAGAAAAGTTAACTTTTAGAAAAAAAAGATGATTCACAGGGCATCAGGAACTCTCCCAAACTATCAGGGATTTCCCAAATATAGGGCAGGATACCTGAGGTAGAGAGGGAGGTAGTGGGAGCTGTGAAGTGAGCTCTAGGGGGTGGTGAAGAGTTCCCCCACACCCACCACCAACACCAACCACCACCACCACCGCCAACCACCACACAACCTTCATCACCTGCTAGTAACTGGTTTTCAGGTTATAAATTATAGTTAAACCTCGTTCAAAGGATTAGCGCGGATGTCAACACTTACCACATACGTATATACCTAATGCTGTACCTGGAGGTTACCTGGAGGTTATTCCGGGGATCAACGCCCCTGCGGTCCGGTCCATGACCAGGCCTCCCGATGGATCAGGGCCTGATCAACTAGGCTGTTACTGCTGCTGCTGCTGTACCTACTACTGCTGCTGCCGTACCTACTACTGCTGCTGCTGTACCTAATATTGCTTCTGCTGCTGCGAGAGCAGCTGCAGCCTGGCAATTCTTGATACTGCCACACTTGTGTTAGAGATGTTGGCAGGCTGGTGACAGCACCAGCAGGTGAGGTGAGAGAGCTGGCTACCCCACGCCAGACTTGCCACCCACGTACACGCGCACGTACACACTCGCCCATGACAGTTAGGTGGGCATGCACGTGTCTACGCGCACACAGGTGGGCATGAAAGCACATATGCACACACCTTCAAGAGGGTATACACGCATACACAAAGGTGGGTATATACTTACAAGTTGATACACACATACGGACACAGGTAGGCATGCACGCACATACTCCTCCCGTCTAGGCTGGGGGCCAGGAGCCGAGGCTCAACCCACCTACCCCATCATATCTGGAAGTACAGTTGGATATACACTCACACACACAAACACACACACAAACACACACACAAACACAAACACACACACACACACACACACACAAACACACACACACACACACACACAGGCTGTCATACAGTCGTATACATACACACAGGTAGCTTATACACATGCCAAGTACACAGTGGCAATTAAGTCAACCATGCAATATATCACTGTTTTCGCGAGACTCGAAAACGATCTTCTAATTTTCTTTTTTTCCGTCTTCATCCTGAGTAGCCTAGTCTCATCACCAGCCCTTCCCTCCCTCTCTCCATCCCTCGTCATCCCCACCTTCAGCCCCACTCCTCCATCTCTTCCTCAATAGGTGCCGTAGACCTACTGACCCATGCCCAGTAGGTTCTATTCACATCCACCCACTCCCAAAGGATTTTGGTAGATTTCATTTTGATTATTAACCGGGAGGCTTAATAACCTAAGAAGCCTAATCAGTGTGGCTTGTTTTCACTGGGTTCCTTGATCCTCTTTCCCAGGATGCGACCCACAACTGTAAGTCGGCTAATACCAAACTACCTGCTCACTGCTTGGTGAACTGGGGTAACAAGTGTAGGAAGACATGCCCAACATTTCCACTCGTTCCGAGTT
Source organism: Cherax quadricarinatus (assembly GCF_038502225.1). NCBI lineage: Eukaryota > Metazoa > Arthropoda > Malacostraca > Decapoda > Parastacidae > Cherax > Cherax quadricarinatus. The sequence goes on from NC_091311.1 coordinate 44,820,248, forward strand.
CTTCAGTTGTGATCCGAAGGTGGTATCACTTCAGCCACGGCCCAATACTGGCCTACTACTGGCTCATTCTCGTGAGTGAGAATGGTTAGTTGTGAGTATGACTTGTCTAACATGGGCAAGTAAGTTTACGGCAGTGCTCTTTTATCATGTACAACACGGTGCCTTCATCAGTCCAACATAATTCTTTGTTGGGCAAGACACATATGCAACAGTTAGGTATCTTTATTTCGAAACGTTTCGCCTACACAGTAGGCTTCTTCAGTCGAGTACAGAAAAGTTGATAGAAGCATTTCAATGTTCATTCTGTCAGACACTGCAACACAAGGGTATCTTGGTACAGACCATCAACTTCGACAACCTCTACTAGTGAGAACGGCTGGGTTTGAGAGGGACCTGCCCTCCCAAAGCAACCTACGTCTCACCTCCTGGCACTATATAAGGCTCCATTCTGTCACTTCAACTTCATATTGTTTCAGACAACGGAACAATGCTCTTCTCCTGACTGAGGGACTAACCACCTCAAAACTTTAAGGGTGATGGACTGATTACATCGTCTTCAAGTCTCTTCTGCTTCTGTCAACTTTTCTGTACTCGACTGAAGAAGCCTACTGTGTAGGCGAAACGTTTCGAAATAAAGATACCTAACTGTTGCATATGTGTCTTGCCCAACAATCTGTCGGTATTTTATACCATTTCAATGTTCATAATTCTTTGTATTGGACTGATAAGCCACTGAGTGGCGAAACGTTTCCTCAAAAAAGATACCCAAGTGTTACACATGTGTCTAATTTATCAACATGTCGGTTCTCTGAACCATTTATCTACACTCTTCTATCATGTTATGACTACTACTTTCCAAGTCTCACTGCAGGTTATAAACCACAGTAAATGTTGACGAAAGGTGAAATCTTCCCACTATTTAGGCCGTAAAACGGGTTATTTGATTCTTATGCACAAAGCGTAAGAAAGAGCACGCACACTTCGGAGCACCTGCAAACAAAAGGCTTGCAAAAGGAATAACTGGATAAGTAGACAGATGGATATTTAACTTCCTAACCTGAGGGGCTTGTGTTTGGAACTTCTGTCCGGATCCTGTATATAACATTAGCTTCGGTGATTACCGAATAAATTACTTCATATCTGTTCATGTAACTGTTGGGTAAAATGGTTTAGTTACTCTTGATATACCAGTGACTGGTTTCCAATCTGACTACCCACGCAGCCAGGCCTCAGACATGGCTTCCAAGAATTAACCCAAGTATACAACCAAAGGCATTACCTGTATATGACGTGCTAAACTCATATGGGCCATTTAGCGCCAGGTGTGGAGGTTCGATCCTCAGACAATAACTTTATAGTATTAACAAGGCACCATCTGGGTAACTTTATTTCAAGACATTTCGTCAACCAGTAACTTTTCCAATTCGATATAGTGTGGCTTTGTAAACGGTACAAGTCGGACCGAAACGTCGTCATTAGCTCCTTTCTCCTATGTGCAGGTTATTTGTGTATTGTTCCAGTCACTGTATACGATGGCAGTAGATGAAGTTTTTATAGCGTAATTGGTGACATGGCTCAAGTACATTCTAATACTGTTGAGAAGAGACAGAAAAAACAAAGAGCAGCGTGTAAATGGCCTGAGGAAGATCATAATCTTGCTGACCCAGCCAAAGGATAGCATGGGAGTCAGCCAGGCTCGGTGAATCATACTGCCTGGGTCAGCGGTCACTACAGTGTGACCCATCAACAGCTGTCAACAGAGAGTACCACCTACGGCAGGATACGCTATTAAAGTTTAGACACATGTGCAACACCTGGATATCTTTATTGTACACGTTTCGCCATCCAGTGGCTTTATCAATACAGATTCTAGGACATAATTAGAAGACAGAACTATATACAAAAGATGAGGTAATCAGTCCCTCAGCCTTGGAGTGTGTTCACAGCATCGTAGTGGAGGAGAATCTGGAGCAAAGACAAGAAGACTGGCGGTTATATAGGCGTCAGTGGATAAGGACGTGTAGCAGACGAGGGCATAGTCACTGGTAGGCGGGATTTCCCAGTCGAAGTAGGTCCTTCCCAAAGGGATGGGTTAGTTGTAGCAGCCGTGAAGGTCTTGTAGATGTCCTCTGAACCAAGATTCCATGATGTTGCAGTGTCTGACAAGTTGTGCAAGAAAGGTATAAAATACCGACAATATGAAAGTTTAGACACATGTGCAACATCTGGATATCTTTATTGTAGACGTTTCGCCATCCAGTGGCTTTATCAGTACAGATTCTAGGACATAATTAGAAGACAGTACCTTGAGGTGGCTTCTTGCAGCACCTCCGTCAAGGTCATCACTGAATGAGTCATCATATGTCAGGACCTGCGTCAAGATATTTCTTTTTCCGAACGAATGCGATAACAACAGGTGAAACAAGCAGCAGCAGTAGGGAGTTGATGCTTGTGGCTATTACTTAGCGGCAGACACCCCTGCCTGTCCATCAGGAACAGTTTGCAGCGATTGTCAGGCTTTCTTGAAGAAGAGTCTGCTGGTAACTTGTCTTATTTTCGTACCAGTATAAGGTATATCTCTACCGGAAAACCGTGAAATAGACAGACGAATATAACACTTCAAACCATACCCCGGCCGGGATTGAACCCGCGGTCAGAGAGTCTCAGAACTCCAGCCCGTCGCGTTAGCCACTAGACCAGCTAGCCACAATAAGATTCGTCCAACTAGGTATATTTCTACACCATAGGAAGGTTAGCACAGGCACCACTGTGACCACAAATGCAAGTTTTTACAGACGAATCTCCAGCTAGCGTGGCCGTGACGAACTCTAGCTCAACGCGACGGGCTGGAGTTTTGAGACTCTCTGACCGCGGGTTCAATCTCGGCCGGGGTATGGTTTGTTTGCAATCGTGTCATTACGATTTCGTGAGTCATAACACTTCAAACAGAGTTTCTGAGTTAGACGCTTCGGTGTACTGTTGATTATTATTAGCCAGATCTCATTTCCGAAGTGCTGTGAATGACAAATTCTGATGATAAAGAAGCCTAAAATTCTTATTTAAAAAAAAAAATTAGTTAAAATCTATCGGGAAACCATGTTTAAAATTCTATACAACAAGGCATATATAAAATATTTATGTTATATAAACGACGCCGACTCCTATATTCAAGAGTAGGTGTTACTGCGCACCAGATACAGCCTATCTTTCATAAGCAGTCAGGAAGTGCGGTATCCTGTCATTGTTCAGTTGATACCTCCCGGCGAGGGACACACAGTAAGATCTTAAGAACAAAAATAATTTGAATGATTTGTTTTAGGCTACGTTTCACCCGTCAGGAGCAGCATCAAGCTTCAAATGTGCTCGCGAGCGAAATGTAGCCTAAATAAAATATTAAGAATACTGCACTGATGATTATTTATCTAAATTGATTATCGGTAGATTTATATATACCACACACTCGAACAATAACGCTGTCGTAGGCCTATCTGCCCACGTGTTTCTCTTATATTACTCTGAAGTTTGGCTGCAGTATAGAAAATACGTAAACGACTCATGTTATATACGATTTTTTTTAATACCTTCATTCCACGCTATAATTTTTTTAATCATGAGTGAACTCTGGTAAAAGCGCCTCTACACATCTCCGTCGAGAACTGCGTATCTCCCTTCAAAGTCCCTGACAAAGGTGCCGTGGTCTCCTGCGGTGTTTGTGACGCCACAATAGGCGGTGTTGGATTCCCTGACAAGTATATTGGGACTCCTGGTTAGGTTCCAAAGGCCAGAATCAATTCTGCCCCAGTTATCTTACCAAGGAAATGTTTTGTGAGAGTTGAGTGGTTGTTGTATTGTTGGTGTTGAGACGGTTGGCGGCAGCGGTAGTAGCGGCGGAGGCGGGGACAGCCGCAGCCGCCGCAGCCGCCGCAGCCGCCGCAGCAGCCGCAGCCGCCGCAGCCGCCGTAGTCGTAGTCGCTCGACTGACTGAGGGTAACGTTTGGGTCGATGGTAATAATACTTACCTACGCAACCCTTGTATAGGATTCACCAACTTTCATAATAATTCTGAAATATACGACAAGCGAATCGAAATGGACTGAGAGACAAGCCATACGTATTCAGAAGTTTGAATTACCTTATCTGTACCACGCTAGGAAACAACAGAACTTCCACTGACATCGTACTTTATTCCTCTTTTATGTCCCGCGAAGTTATTGGCTCTTGAGAGCCTAGATATACACAAGCTCTAGACTGATAATCTAAAACGTAGACTATCAGTCTATAGATTAGGTACTTCTAGATGCTAGATATATACAATCTAAAGACAATGTGAAGATGGAAATAATCTACATTGTCCATATGTAAACAATCTGTAGACTGACAATTTCACACTACTGACAATGGAATCAATTATAAGAGATGGACGGCGCCGGATGTCATTTTCATCCCATGCTCATGATATAACATAAAAGACTAACCCTGACTAACCCACAATTTCAAAATGAAACATTATATTTAAAACCCTTAAATGGTCCAAACGTATATATACGTTTTTTCAACATTTGAAAGTATGTAAAAAAATGTAGATCTTTTTTTGTTTTACATTTGAAAACGTATAAAAAAAAAACTTTTATCTACATTTTATTTTGTTATATTTGAAAATATGTAAAAAAAAAAAAGTGGATCTACTTTTGTAGCACTACGAATTTGAACGTCGATCTGCTTGGACCGTTTAAGGGTTAATACGTTGGGTTTCTTCATAAACATCGAGCTTCCTGCCATAATTCATTGATCTCAAGCTTGCTTAAGCTACCATCTTAGTTTATTGGACTCGCTGTCCTCATTACTTGCGGTGAAACCCGTAAAATTTTAATTTATAACCTATCCTCGTAAATGTTACCCATATAGAGTTCGCGCATACGGTTCGCAACAAATTTCTCGAATTTTTGTTATTTAGGCTAGGTTATATTTAGTTAGGTCACATTAGGTTACGTCAGGCTGTCATCTACCCATAAAAAAAAATATTTTAACATGCCATAACTGAAATAAAAGAAATATAATAAGACAGTAAAAAAGTTCTAAGCGAACAAGAAGAAATTTTCACTGTTGAAGGCGCCGTCACCAGTCACATCTGACTGCTGTTAGGAACTGTGAATGCTGGTATTTAACATGCTAGGCCTCCCAGTGGATGGCCTGATCAAGCAGGCTGGTGGTGCTAGTCGTACAAAGTCCAACATAAGCACCACAGCCTTGCTGATCAGGTAATGACTGTGAAATAAAAAGAATGCTGAATATATTGGGAGGGGAAGGGAGGAATTTAACAATTTTAGTCATATAAACTAGCAAAATAAGTGGAAGTTGATGAGTGTGGATAAGACCTTCCTACAGCAAACATCAGCTGTTAATATTCGGAGATCAAAACATCGTAGGATTACTCACAGGAAATCGGTAATCCCAAAAACCCTCACGCTTAATCCCCGCTCAAGTCTTAAAGATTTTTTTTTCCCTACTCTCAACTTAGTGAAGAGTGACTAGCCGACAAAACTCGGGCTAAAACATGGAGAGAATCTTTCTTATTAAGTCTATACAGACCTTTATTAGGGTGAAGGATCGTCTCTCTCTCTCTCTCTCTCTCTCTCTCTCTCTCTCTCTCTCTCTCTCTCTCTCTCTCTTTTACCATAACCCCACAAGCAGCGTTACCATTTTAAGTACGCAAGTATTTCTCGTACGCCCAGAAATCACTATAATTGCAAAGGATTTGTTAATAGTTATCTAAGGTGTGTACATACCAATGCAATTACCCCAACATATCAAGGTAACTACTACAATGTAACCTCCAAAACGTAACTTAACTACCATAAAACAAGTAACTACTGAAATATTAGGTAAATGCCACCACCTCAGACAACTACCATAACTAATATAACTGGTCTGGACGCAAGAATTTATTTGTTACCTGGTTCTAAACTAACTCGTAAAACTGGTACTTATCCCTTCGGGTTTTTTTTTTTGCCTATCAAGTGTCATTTAGCATACGATTTTGGGCAACGTTTTGCTAACACCAAAGTTGAAGGGAAGAGAAAGTGGGGAAGGGAAAGGGAAACTGGGGAAAGGAAAGGGAAACTGGGGAAGGGATACTTATTACCTTTGATATACCTTTGATGAGTTCCGGGAGTTTTTCTACTTACAGACCCTGGTCATGGGCCAGAATCGTCTAGTGTTTCCCTGGTCAACCAGGCTGTTGCTGCTAGTGGTCCGCTGACCCACACATCCATTACAGCCTGGTTGACCTCAAATATTGATGAAAGACACGAGCGAACTACAGAATGACCTAAGCAGGTTGATGTCAGCGTAATGGCAGACATAAGAACATAAAGAAAGAGTTTTGTAACAAGCTTACAGGCCCATGCTAGGCAGGTAAATGTAGACAACTGTATAAGTTCTAAACCTAGGGAAAGAAAAAAAATATGGCACCTATAAACATTGTACATAAGAGCTCAAAGAGTTGTTTACACTATCGTCGGTCCTGGTTGATTTCACAAAGTTTGTTTACACTATCGTCGGTCCTGGTTGATTTCACAAAGTTTGTTTACACTATCGTCGGTCCTGGTTGATTTCACAAAGTTTGTTTACACTATCGTCGGTCCTGGTTGATTTCACAAAGTTTGTTTACACTATCGTCGGTCCTGGTTGATTTCACAAAGTTTGTTTACACTATCCTCGGTCCTGGTTGATTTCACAAAGTTTGTTTACACTATCCTCGGTCCTGGTTGATTTCACAAAGTTTGTTTACTCTATCCTCGGTCCTGGTTGATTTCACAATCTACAAGACTACTCTGAGTGCATGACATACTTTCGCAAGCTCAAACATACAAGCGTTGTTAGGAAATAGTTTTCTTTTGTCATCAGGAAAAATATGAAGTGCTCGTTCAAACTCAAAGTAGGTTCCTTTCCATTGGCGAGAGGCTCTTGACCCACTGAAGTGAACTCGAGACGGGAGGAAAAAGAGAGAGACAGAGATGATAGAGGGATAGAGACGAGAGGGAGAAGGTATAGGGAAAGAAGAGCAAAAGGGCTGGTGTTGAGACCACT
>NC_091311.1:44832336-44857336 GCF_038502225.1 Cherax quadricarinatus
ACACACACACTCCCTCTCAACACCCACACACACACACACTCCCTCTCAACACCCCCACACACACACACACTCCCTCTCAACACCCACGCACACACACTCCCTCTCAACATCACACACACACTCCCTCTCAACACTCCCTCTCAACACACACACACACTCCCTCTCAACACCCCCACACACACACACACTCCCTCTCAACACCCACACACACACACACACACACTCCCTCTCAACACCCAGCCACACACACACTCCCTCTCAACACCCAGCCACACACACATTCCCTCTCAACACCCACACACACACACTCCCTCTCAACACCCACACACACACACAACCTCTCAACACCCACACACACACACTCCCTCTCAACACCCACACACACACACTCCCTCTCAACACCCACACACACACACTCCCTCTCAACACCCACACACACACACTCCCTCTCAACACCCACACACACACACTCCCTCTCAACACCCACACACACACACTCCCTCTCAACACCCACACACACACTCCCTCTCAACACCCACACACACACACTCCCTCTCAACACCCACACACACACACTCCCTCTCAACACCCACACACACACACTCCCTCTCAACACCCACACACACACACTCCCTCTCAACACCCTCACACACACACACCCTCTCAACACCCACACACACACTCCCTCTCAACATCCACACACACACTCCCTCTCAACACCCACACACACACACTCCCTCTCAACACCTACACACGCACTCCCTCTCAACACCCACACACACACACTCCCTCTCAACACCCACACACACACACTCCCTCTCAACACCCACACACACACTCCCTCTCAACACCCACACACACACTCCCTCTCAACACCTACACACACACACTCCCTCTCAACATCCACACACACACTCCCTCTCAACACCCACACACACACACTCCCTCTCAACACCCACACACACACACTCCCTCTCAACACCCACACACACACACTCCCTCTCAACACCCACACACACACACTCCCTCTCAACAGGAGAAGCTTAAAGCTATTAGTGAAATTGAAAGAAATTCAAAATATTTCTTTTCATATGCCAAAAACAAGGCAAATACCACATCTAGTATCGGGCCCTTACTCAGACAGGATGGGACTTACACAGACGACAACAAGGAAATGAGTGAAATATTGAAATCCCAGTACGACTCTGTGTTTAGTGAACCACTAATCGGTCTGAGGATCGACGACCCAAATGATTTCTTCATGAATGAGCCTCAAAACTCCATAAATGTATGCCAGATTTCCGACATTACCCTAACTCCGATAGATTTCGAAAAAGCCATTGACAACATGCCTATGCACTCAGCCCCGGGCCCAGACTCGTGGAACTCTGTTTTCATTAAGAACTGCAAGAAACCCCTCTCGCGTGCCCTGAGTACACTATGGAGGAGGAGCTTGGACATGGGTGAAATTCCACAGTCACTTAAAACAACGGATATAACCCCACTCCATAAAGGTGGCAGCAAAGCATTAGCTAAGAACTATAGACCAATAGCTCTGACGTCCCACATCATAAAAATCTTTGAAAGAGTGCTAAGAAGCAGGATTGCAAATCACCTGGATTCCCAAAATCTGCACAATCCAGGGCAACATGGGTTCAGGGCAGGTCGCTCCTGCCTCTCACAACTACTGGATCACTATGACATGGCCTTGGATGCACTGGAAGAAAATCAGAATGCAGATGTAATATACACAGACTTTGCAAAAGCATTTGACAAATGCGATCATGACGTAATAGCCCATAAAATACGTGCTAAAGGAATAACTGGGAAAGTGGGGAGATGGATCTTCAACTTCCTAACAAATCGAACACAAAGAGTAGTGGTCAACAGAGTTAAATCGGAGGCTGCCATAGTGAAGAGCTCTGTTCCACAAGGCACAGTACTCGCCCCCATCTTATTCCTTATCCTCATATCAGACATAAACAGAGATATACACCACATCACCGTATCATCCTTTGCGGATGATACTAGGATCTGCATGAGGCTGTCATCTGCTGAGGACGCGGTTAACCTCCAAGAAGATATAAACAAAGTTTTCCAGTGGGCAACGGTAAACAATATGATGTTCAATGAGGACAAATTCCAACTACTCCGTTATGGAAAACTGGAGGAGATAATAACTGGAACAGAGTATACTACTGACTCCGGCCATACAATAGAGCGGAAAAATAATGTAAGGGACCTGGGAGTAGTAATGTCTGAGGATCTCACTTTCAAGGATCACAACAGTGCCACGATCGCACGTGCAAAGAAAATGATAGGATGGATAATGAGAACTTTCAAAACGAGAGATGCCAAGCCCATGATGATCCTTTTCAAATCACTTGTTCTCTCTAGGCTGGAATACTGCTGTACATTAACATCTCCATTCAAAGCAGGTGAAATCGCAGATCTAGAGAGTGTACAGAGATCCTTTACTGCACGTATAAGTTCTGTCAAGCACCTTAACTACTGGGAACGCTTGGAAGCACTTGACTTGTACTCGTTGGAACGCAGGAGGGAGAGATATATCATAATCTACACATGGAAAATCTTGGAAGGAATGGTCCCAAATCTGCACACAGAAATCACTCCCTACGAAAGTAAAAGACTGGGCAGGCGATGCAAAATGCCCCCAATAAAAAGTAGGGGCGTCATTGGTACCTGGAGGTTACCTGGAGGTTATTCCGGGGATCAACGCCCCCGCGGCCCGGTCCATGACACTAAGAGAAAACACCATAAGTGTCCGGGGCCCAAAACTGTTCAACAGCCTCCCATCAAGCATTAGGGGAATTGCCAATAAACCCCTGGCTGCCTTCAAGAGAGAGCTGGAAAGATACCTAAAGTCAGTGCCGGATCAGCCGGGCTGTGGCTCGTACGTTGGACTGCGTGCGGCCAGCAGTAACAGCCTAGTTGATCAGGCCCTGATCCATCGGGAGGCCTGGTCATGGACCGGGCCGCGGGGGCGTTGATCCCCGGAATAACCTCCAGGTAACCCACACAAACACTCCCTCTCAACACCCCCACACACACACTCCTGGAGGTTACCTGGAGGTTATTCCGGGGATCAACGCCCCCGCGGCCCGGTCCATAACCAGGCCTCCCGATGGATCAGGGCCTGATCAACTAGGCTGTTACTGCTGGCCGCACGCAGTCCAACGTACGAGCCACAGCCCGGCTGATCCGCCACTGACTTTAGGTATCTGTCCAGCTCTCTCTTGAAGGCAGCCAGGGGTTTATTGGCAATTCCCCTAATGCTTGATGGGAGGCTGTTGAACAGTTTTGGGCCCCGGACACTTATGGTGTTTTCTCTTAGTGTACCAATGACGCCCCTACTTTTTATTGGGGGCATTTTGCATCGCCTGCCCAGTCTTTTACTTTCGTAGGGAGTGATTTCTGTGTGCAGATTTGGGACCATTCCTTCCAAGATTTTCCAAGTGTAGATTATGATATATCTCTCCCTCCTGCGTTCCAACGAGTACAAGTCAAGTGCTTCCAAGCGTTCCCAGTAGTTAAGGTGCTTGACAGAACTTATACGTGCAGTAAAGGATCTCTGTACACTCTCTAGATCTGCGATTTCACCTGCTTTGAATGGAGATGTTAATGTACAGCAGTATTCCAGCCTAGAGAGAACAAGTGATTTGAAAAGGATCATTATGGGCTTGGCATCTCTCGTTTTGAAAGTTCTCATTATCCATCCTATCATTTTCTTTGCACGTGCGATCGTGGCACTGTTGTGATCCTTGAAAGTGAGATCCTCAGACATTACTACTCCCAGGTCCCTTACATTATTTTTCCGCTCTATTGTATGGCCGGAGTCAGTAGTGTACTCTGTTCTAGTTATTATCTTCTCCAGTTTTCCATAACGGAGTAGTTGGAATTTGTCCTCATTGAACATCATATTGTTTACCGTTGCCCACTGGAAAACTTTGTTTATATCTTCTTGGAGGTTAACCGCGTCCTCAGCAGATGACAGCCTCATGCAGATCCTAGTATCATCCGCAAAGGATGATACGGTGCTGTGGTGTATATCTCTGTTTATGTCTGATATGAGGATAAGGAATAAGATGGGGGCGAGTACTGTGCCTTGTGGAACAGAGCTCTTCACTATGGCAGCCTCCGATTTAACTCTGTTGACCACTACTCTTTGTGTTCGATTTGTTAGGAAGTTGAAGATCCATCTCCCCACTTTCCCAGTTATTCCTTTAGCACGTATTTTATGGGCTATTACGCCATGATCGCATTTGTCAAATGCTTTTGCAAAGTCTGTGTATATTACATCTGCATTCTGATTTTCTTCCAGTGCATCCAAGGCCATGTCATAGTGATCCAGTAGTGTTGAGTCCCTCTCAACACCCACACATACACACTCCCTCTCAACACACACACACTCCCTCTCAACACCCACACACACACTCCCTCTCAACACCCACACACACTCCCTCTCAACACCCACACACACACACTCCCTCTCAACACCCACACATATTACCTCACAATTCTTCCTTCACAAAATCTCTATCCCTAACTCTTCCTGTAATCTCCGAGTCGCAAGCATCCTCTACTACCCCATAATTACCACACGACCCTGGCTAAGACCTGACTACCTGGGGATCAGGTCACGACCTCTGACCGCACTTGCACCCCCTGTGTCCCTCCCAGCACTCCAACTCACTTGCTTATCAATTAAATGCTACCCATCTTACACACTAATACAGCTGTTCCACAACACTACATATGTTATGTGGTTAGGTGGTAGAGATGTTGATGAGTGGAGTAAACTCTTGAGAAGCGTCACTGAAGCGAGAACCTTGGATAACTTTAAAAAAATATGTTCGACAAGTGAGTGTGGGTGAGAGTTAGACATGCCTAGCATGGGCCAGTAGTACTGCTATAGTGCTCCTCCGTTTTTATATTATGCAATCCGGAGAGAGCCCAAAAACGGCCAGTGGAGAAGATCGACCAGGCGAGAGTCGACTCCTATGAGAGTACATATAGGCGAATGTACGTACACGTGTGCAAACACACACACACACACACACACACACACACACACACACACACACACACACACACACACGCATGCACACACAGACACACACACACACACGCAGACACACACGCAGACACACACGCAGACACACACACGGAGACACACACACACACGGAGACACACACACACGGAGACACACACACACACGGAGACACACACACACGGAGACACACACGCAGACACACACACGCAGACACAAACATACACACAGACACACATGCCACTCTCACTATACACACACACACACACACACACGGAGACACACACGGAGACACACACGCAGACACACACGCAGACACACACACACACGGAGACACACACACGGAGACACACACACACGGAGACACACACACACGGAGACACACACACACGGAGACACAAACACACGGAGACACACGCAGACACACACACGCAGACACAAACATACACACAGACACACATGCCACTCTCACTATACACACACACACACACAGATACACACACGTACAACAGGCCTAGTGTCTAATCGACATGCGCCTAGGACAAAATGGTAACTAACAGTCACAACAGATCAACAAGTCCCCCAAACTGCATTCCTGGGCCAACCTTGACTCGACCTCCCAGGCGTCGTCACAACACGCCAGGTCTCTCCCACCCTCACCCAGGGAAGCACTCCAACACCGCCCCGAGGAAATGCCTCTTCCCTCCGTCGGCATACATACATACAAAATCATGAGAGCAAGCCTCTCCATGTCGTCTAGTGTCTCCAGGATTGTAATTTATCTCTGAATTCGACCGTATAGCCTGCAGTACAGGCGAAATGTTTCCTTAAAAGATATATAATGTTGCACACATGTCTTACGAACTGCCGGTATTGTACACCATTTATAATAAGACCATAATTTAGGGATATCTTTCTGTCATTTTCAATCTTCTGTCATACATCAGCTTAGGATTTGTGTTTCAGACTTTACTACTGTCGCTGTCATTGTCTTTTCGCTTCCTTTCTTGTAGAGTCATATTCGTAGCGCTTGTGTCTGTATAAGGACCGTGAAAGACATATGTACGTACGTACGTACACACACACACACACACACACACACGTACGTGTGTGTGTGTGTGTAGGATCTGAACCTGCACACTCCGTATCAAAGTGCACAGTAGTTTCGCACCTAGCTGTAGGAGCCTCCTGTCAGCTCCTACCCCCGTCTCTTGACTGGTGACGCAAATATCCAGCCTTGTCGTACTTACCCTTAAAATTGTGCAAGTTCTCCCACAACTACCTTGCATAATCTATTCCACTTCCTGATGAAGCCAAAATATTTCCAAACGTTTTTGTGGCTCCAACACCCGAGTCTAGGTCATCCTCACCTTTTACTGTCTGCTTCATCAAGTCCACTTGATATCCTCATCACTGCTGTTACATCTTCCCTGTTCCTGCCGTCCCGCTGGGTCTTCAGATTTAGTTCTCTTAGCCAGTGTCTACTTATGTATCTTTTTTTTTTCCTTTGTTCCAGGTGTTACACAAAGCCTTTTCCAAGAACTCATTCCAGCCGACAACGTCTTCATAAATAAACCCTGAAGTCTTTTTTTCCTTACACTGCTTCAGATCGTGTCCTTGCTCTTTTTTATATGCGTCATCTACCCAGTTTATCAGAGTTTATAAATTCGTAACTGGTTATATTTTCTTCTATTAAAAATTTAATACTTTGTCGTCACAGTCCACATTTAGTAATATATGAAATATAATATATGAAATATATTTTGTTGCTTGTTTTCCCATCTATTTTACACTGTTTCCTTAATTGTGTACATCACATGAGAACTGTCTGCTCTAATCTGGGTCATTATACATGTTCAGTATCAAAGGTTAATTAAAATTGTACGTGAATATTTCAGATTTGTGCGTGTGGGCGAATTAGGAAGGAAGCGTGCCTGTGTCCCCCTTTTTTTTTTTGAGTTTGTTAATCGTGTGTCAGCCTACAACAGTTCAATTGAAAGACCTCAGGATGCTACCCGCAACAGTCGACTAACATCCAGGTAACCATTTACTGCTAGGTGAACCAGGATGCAATAATCTAACACCCAGGTAACCACTTCTGGTAGGTGAAGAGACTTAACCAAAGTGGAGAATATGTCACTGGTACACAGTACCGACAAGTTAATGAACTAGACACATGTTCAACATCTGCATATCTTTATTTATAGACGTTTCGCCATCGAGTGATTATCAATACAATACATGGACACAAGGGGAAGACTGTAGGAGGTGTAGATGAATGGTTCAGAGAACCCACAAGTTGATAAATTAGACACATATACAACACTTGGATATCTTTATTGAGGAAACGTTTCGCCACACAGTGACTTCATCAGTCCATACAGCCTTGAGTAGATGTGGTCAGTCCATCAATCTTGAAAAGAATACAGCATATGTGCGAAGAAGTAGCTTACATACCGTAGGCAGGAGAGGTGCAGCAGTCATAGGTGGTATCACATTTGACCAATGTGGAAGTAGGTCATGCCCAAGGGTGAAGAATTTCCTGCGTATTAAGATCCCAAGATGTTGCTCTGTCAGACAGGAATGTAGATGAATGGTATATAAGCTACTTCTTCGCACATGTGCTGTATTCTTTTTAAGACTGGTGGACTGACTACAACGACTCAAGGCTGAAGGATTGATTACCTCAAACTACGCCTGTTAGACATCATCATCATGGAATCTTGGCACAACAGACATCTCCGCAACTAACAAGATAACCTCTGACCCAGCTCCAGGGCATGACCTACTTCCACTGTTGGTCCCACCTACCAGTGACAAGGCCTTTATCAGCTACACCTTATCTGACTCCCGTACACACATTTGCGAATTGCTCCAGTCACGCTGTTGTGCCTTTTATTCCTTCTGACTCCAGTGTATAGTGGCCATCTTGCTGCTTCAGAGTCAACAAGACTACGATGATCAACATTTGCTCCAAATCTGAGGGACTGACTACCTCCTGTTCTACAGTCTTTTATGTCCCTGCATTGTACTGATAAAGTCCAGAATGGAGAAACGTCTACAAATAAAGATATCTAAATGTTGCACACATGTCTAATTCATCAAAACCGAAAACCACCAGAGCTGTAAGTGTTCGTGAGGCAATTGTACAACGACACCTTACCACCAGTCAGCGACTCAAACCTATACAAGTGGGGTGCCAGCTCTGTACCAAGCAGAGCTAGTACAGAGCTGATGCCGGCTCTGTACCAGCACCAGAGAGCTGGAGAGAGCACTGCGGGTTGCGTGCTTCTACCGTCCCAGTCAACCCTGTGTTTATCAACACTGTGATGTTGGGTTGGCCTTGTCAGGTCTCGTCTTCTGGACGTTGCCAAATTCCTCTTTCCTTCTGAGCCAAGACGTCAACAACCTCAACTCAACTGTATTGGTTTACCTCAAGTCTACATTACTCTGGAGAGAAATGGCGTATAGCTGACACTTGAGTTACAATACACACAGTTATAAAATATAATTTTTATAATGACGAAGTTAGTCTCAATATAATGTTCTGTTCTTTAAATACGCTTTAAATTCTTCCAGTTCATTTTTTTTCAAGGTCAAAAATTATATTCAAAACTTTTCCTTTTGTCAGTCGTGTGTGCGTGCGTGTGTGTGCGTGTGTGCGTGTGCGTGTGCGTGTGTGCGTGTGTGCGTGTGTGTGTGTGTACAAACTTCATGTTTGGCATCCATCTCGCGAAGAAATTCTGCTGAAGAGAGACTCCCGAAAAATAAAACGAAGCCAACACAAGCTCTATGCTCACGCCCACACAACACCCTCGCACAACACTCCCACATATTCACGTTCCCGCACACAATATCTTTCACACGCTCCCCCCCCCCCCGTCAAAACCCCCTACATAAATCAGTGAGTATACCCCCTCCTCACAGAAACACCCCAAACTCGACCCCTGGAACCACATACATACGTACATGTATATGGTTCCAGAGGTACGTAAGTACGTACGCACACACGCACGCACACACACACACACAAAAAAACAAGAATCTTCCAACTCTGGGTTTATTGGCCCTGTCAGAGTATCAATTCCGTATCAGTAACATGAAACAAGTTGTCTTACCCTGAGGACAGACTCCCTCCCAACACGCACCTGTAAAACACAAAGAAACATTATAGCACCTTCCACTTACCATAAAATACGAACAGCACAGTTTAATATATTTTTATACATGATAAATATGTAGATAAATGGTCTGATAACCGACAAGTTGATATTTTAGACACATGTGCAACACTTGGGTATCTTTACTGAGGAAACGTTTCGCCACACAGTTGCTTCATCAGTCCTAAACAAAGAAAAATGGTGACGATCAGAAGGAGTTTGAGGTAATCAGTCTCTCTGCCTGGAGTCGATGTAATCAGTTCATCAGTCTTTTCAAGAGTACAGTGGTCTTTAAGACTACGGTTCTCTTCACCAACTACAAGGCTGAGGGACTGATTACCTCGTCTATTCTATATAGTTCTACAGTCTTCCCACTGTGTCCTGGAATTTGTATTGGTAAAGCCACTGGATGGCGAAACGTCTACAAATAAAGATACCCAGATGTCGTGATTCTTATTTTTTTTTAAAAATTAAAGGATGCGACATCAAATCTTACTAATGAGAAGACGTAACATTATCTTAAAAGTAAAAATCAGACATTAAATATTCGTAATGAAGAAGTGACGAATTTTTCTAATGTAACGACGTGACATGAAATACCCCCCCCCCCCAAAAAAAAAAAAAAGTGACAGTCGTAGCACCACCTTTCCTTCCGGGAAGGGCAGCAGAAACAGCAGGAAGTCAGTCGACTTTTCGACTGTCAGCAGATACATGGCTTACTCAGTATACTGTTACACTAACTGCTGCGTAAGATAACATTTGTACAGGTAGCAGGTGTTCGTGATGCACCAGTGGTGGGTGCAAGGAGCACTGGCTCGCCATGGGACATCCAGAGCGCAACACTGAATACGGCACAGCACGGAACAAGGAACGGGATGGAATACGGCACAGCACGGAACAAGGAACGGGATGGAATACGGCACAGCAAGGAACAAGGAACGGGATGGAATACGGCACAGCAAGGAACAAGGAACGGGATGGAATACGGCACAGCAAGGAACAAGGAACGGGATGGAATACGGCACAGCAAGAAACAGGGCACAGCACGGAGCAAAGTGCTGCAGGACGCACAGAATGGGACAACCGCCAAATACAGCACAAGAAAAATAAGAAGAACAATGACTACTGATTACAAGGAATTTCACTCACAGGTAAATTTATTGGAAAAGTTTGGACTTGTATAGAGTGACCAAGATAAGGAGCGCTAAGTAGATAAGGAGCGCTAAGTTATCAGTGGCAGTCATCAATCCCTCAGAGAACACACACTAGGAATGCTAGGAAACCTTTGATATACCTTTGATGAGTTCCGATAGTTTTGATACTCCCGGAGCCCGGGAGTAGGGGAGTAGTGGGGCTGGTGACAAAAATCAAAGTCTAGAACAGAACAGTCGGCTACAGAAGAGGCGGCTACGAAGGTCTGGGAAATTTCCTGGAATAACTTCACTGAAACAGTGAAATGGAAGGGCAGGGAGGCCTAAGAAAAATTTCCGACAGACACAAGGAAACAGAAATAAGTCGATAATCAGTAATAAGATATAGATAGATAGATAGATAGATAGATAGATAGATAGATAGAGAGAGAGAGAGGTGGGGGAGGGATTGTGAGTGCACATTTTCAAAATGATTCTAGAATAAACACAAAACAGAAGAGAGATGACAAGGACGGCCGCCAGGGAGAGTTCATCAGGTTACTAGGATGGCAAGTACTGCACTCACGACCTTAATAAGTGGCAGGTCGTGCAACTGAGTGAATAAGAAGGGAAACTGGAGACGAAGCACAGACTGGAAAAAAGAAAAACTACATATAACGACGAAAGAAAAAAATCGGGAACAAATATCACACTGAACAAATCACCGGAGGAATTCATCAACAATATGAATTCGGCAGCTAGTACGAGGCTAATCTTTGTATAACTTTCAGAAATATTAATAGTTTTTAGCGCTGTATGCAATTTTTGTCATGTTTATTAAAAAAAAAATGATGTGGAGCCTCCATCCGATCAAGGACATTCAGAATGAAAAATTGCAAAGTTCTGCCATCAGACTAGTCCCAGTCTGAGATGGGGGGGAGGGGGTGAAATATGAAAACAAGGTCAAGTAACTGAAGTTTACGATCCTGAAGAACAGAGGACTAGGGAAGACAGGATTACGACAAAGAAGATACTGGGAAGAATTATTACAGCAAGAACCAGGAATAAGGCAACATGGAGGTTAATACTGAAGCGTCGTCAAAGGAATGATAGGAATTCCTTTTCAGCCACAGAGAACTAAGCAAGTGGAATGAACTGGACATAAACGCTGACTCCGCAAACATTTAAGATTTCGGTTATGACAAGGCTCAAGAGAAGTGAAACTTAAAGCGGAACTTAAAGAGACGAGGCAAAGAGCAAAGACACTGAGCCCCCCCCCCCCCCTCCACAAACAAATCAGTACTAAGAACCAGACCCGTTCGCATTAATAGAAACTACAAGGTACCTAAATTTTTCGGCATGCAATAGAGGCGGCAGAAGCTAGAGAAATACACGAGTGAAAATGAGTATGTGATGAGCAAGATTTGCCTAGCACGAGTCAGAAGACATGCAACGCACCTCTGTATACACTATTATGGCGTATCTCTTAGCGAAGTGTGCACCTGAGGTTGGAAGAGGTTGATGGCTTTTCTAGAGATGACGTCGAAGGTAGCGGGAGGCAATAGAAGCAGACTTCCTGTGTGTTTACCACTGGGCGCTCGGCTCGCCCGCCGCTCTTTTGTCTTGCCGCTTCGGTAATGTTTACACCGTCCAAGAGAGAACCTCGCAGGATACTTAGCAAACATTTTTCTCTTTCTTTTACCTTTTCTTTAACACTGATTCTGACATTTTACGATTAACTAATTATAAATAATGCGATATTAATTTAATACTTAGTCTTTCGAGAAGCAGTTTGCCAATTTTCTCAAAACAGTTCCTGCCCAGAGCCAGGATGTGCTTCGTACGTTGAATTACGTGTCACCAGCAGCAAGAGCCTGGGTGATCAGGCCTTGATCCACCGGAAGGCCTGGTGTGAGACCGGGCCCCGGGGGGCGCTGACCCCTGGCAACGTCCTTCAGGAAACATGTTCTTTATTTATAAAAAGTGCAAAATACCACTGGCACGAGCGCTCTATATTCTTTGGCAATAGATGAAATCCCAGAGGCCTTGAACAATTAAGCTCAGACATAACACAGCTGCATACAGGAGGCAGCAGAACGTTGGCAGAAAAAAATACCAGTAGCTTTAACATCACAAATCGTAAAGTCTTGGACAGAATAATGAAGCGCGAAACTGCGTAACATCTAACCAACATGAATTTACGGCGGGAAGATCATACCTACTAGAACTACTAAACCATTTATGACAAGGAAGCAGTGGAGGACTACCAAAATGCTGATGTGTTCTACAAGGATTTCACAAAGTTTATTTGATAAATGCAGCCACGGGATGAGTGCATATAAAATGTAGGCAATATGTATAATGGGAAAATGAGGCAAATGGACATTCAACTTTCTGATAAATCGAACACAAAGGGTAATAATTAACAAGAAAAAAATCAGCATCAGTAAAAAAGTTCAGTACCCCCCCAAGGCACAGTCCTGGCTCCTTCACTGATCATACGCATGACAGATACTAAATAAACAAAAAAAAAAAAACACTTGCCACAGTTTAATATCTGGGGATGATACCAAAATAAACATGAAAACCATCACGGTAAAATACACGGAAAAAAAAAATGAAGATAAAAGCAAAATCTTCCAGTAGGCAGCAGAGAATATCACGACAGTCAATGGTGACAAGTTCCTACTACTTAAATATAGAAAGAATGAATTCGAAAGGTGTACTGTATACAAAATCCAAGAGGATCAACAATTAGAACGAAAGGATCATGAGAAAGACCTGGGTGCAACGGCGTCAGCTGATCTAACTTTTAAAGAAAGCAAGAAGGCAAATGTCGTGAAAGCCAGGAGCATGATGAAGTGAATAATGAGAACTTTCAAAACAAGGGAAATAATGCTAATGGTGACACTATTCAAATCACTTGTGATCTCTCGCTTAGTGTTCAGTGTTGACAGCTCCATTGAGGAGAGATATCAGAGATGGTACGGATACAGAGATCATTTAATCCTCACATACAGCCAGGAAAACACTTAAATCCCTTGGTAAGCCTCAACGTTCTGAATATGTACTCTAGGGAGTGGATGAGACATACACGATAATATATACACGGAAAATACTTAAGGGCCTAGTTCCAAACACACAGTACCACCATAAGTGTCCGGGGCCCAAAACTGTTCAACAGCCTCCCATCAAGCATTAGGGGAATTGCCAATAAACCCCTGGCTGCCTTCAAGAGAGAGCTGGACAGATACCTAAAGTCAGTGCCGGATCAGCCGGGCTGTGGCTCGTACGTCGGACTGCGTGCGGCCAGCAGTAACAGCCTAATTGATCAGGCCCTGATCCATCGGGAGGCCTGGTCATGGACCGGGCCGCGGGGGCGTTGATCCCCGGAATAACCTCCAGGTAACCAGGTAACCATAACAACAAAGCGGAATAAGAGATATGCAGTGTAATAAATATATGGGGAAACGCGAGCACAATAAGAGAATATTGTATCAACATCTGTGATCCCAGGTTATTCAATATTCTATCATAATATATCAGAAGCACTGCCGGAACATGTTTAGAATTCTTCAAAAGGAAACGGAACATATCTGTCAAATGCCAGATTAACCAGGCTATGATGGATGTGTGGGCCAGCCAGCCGCCAACAGCAGCAGCCTGATTAACTAGGCAAAACACCAATCAATCCTGGTCTAGGACTGCGGAAAGAGGAAAACTCTCGAACCCGGTCAAAGGCAGTAATCGCGGGGTTCCGCTACCAGGAAGGATATCCAGTTAACTAGCGATCGCCTAATACCTAAAGTATCTGAGAGTTATCAGACTATTGAATATAGCACCCTAGGGTAAGAGCCCACGGAAAATAGGCTCTGTTAGCTTAGTCTATTAAATAACCCTATGGGGTCAAATAACCCTATAGATGTCTCGATAAAAAATATCTACGTCATCCATGTTCATTCTCCATTCTGGTTCGCACACTACCGTTTTCTTTGGTACAGTCCAGCGTGCATACATCCAGAAAAAACGAAGGATTGGCCAGCCGTTACCTGCCGCAGGGCTCTGGAGAGTGACGGAGGTGGAGTCAATGCCTGAGGTACCAGCTTCAGTCAGGCTAAAGGCTGGTATTTCCTCACTGTTGGACAAGACTCAACAAAGCTTCAAACCAAGAGTACTTTCTCACCAGGGCTGCCTTAGCATCGTTGTCCCTGGCTCAGCAGAGTACAGTCACCTCTGGGGAGGGGTAGAGCAGGACTCGCCACCTTCTAGACAGGACTCGTCTGGTTCTAGGGCTCAAGGAACTTAGTGAAGGTTGCCAAATCATTACTTAATTTTAGACTACCGATTCTCTCCTTCACACGCGATGGTGTTTGACGCCCGCTCCTCCCAGCCTCACGTTGCTACACAGCCAGTTACAAACATGATGGAATGGCGTACAAGGAAGTACTTGATCCCCGTCATCGTAAGTGACGGCCAGAAGTAGCGTCATCAGGGATGCTCACCCTGGCCTATGACCCCACAAGGAGCAGCACTACTGTACTGGAATCACTAATGAGCTCTCGGCTCACGACTGAAAGGCCTTTGGTTCAATTCTCCTACCTCTGTTTACTTTCTAGTAAACAGGCACCTGGGTGTCAGCTTTTGAGGGTCGATTCATGAGGCGTGGAGACAGGTCGTCAGTTTCGAATTATAAGCCCATTAGTTTAACCTCCACTGTGGGTAAAATTAACGGAATCAATAATTTCAGAAGAGATTCCAAGCCACACTGAAAGATATAAATCGATCAATTAGTCTCAGCAAGGTTTTACAAAGAGGCATTCTTGCCTTACGAATTTTCTTTTTTTTTTTTTCACAAAGGTACTTGTGACAGTGGATCATGATAACGAACACCATATTGTGTACATGGACTTCAATAACACATCTTCAATAACACTATACATAAAACGACCATTCCACGGGTGGAGTTTGAACCCGCGGTCGGAAAGTCTCAAAACTCTCTGATCGCGGGTTCAAACCCCACCCGTGGTATGGTTTGTTTGTAATCGTGTCTTTACGATTTCTTGAGTCATAAAACGACATAGACGAGGGAATAAATAGCGATGTGTGCAAGTTTGCTGATGATACTAAAATAGGCCGTCAGGTTAATTCTGATGAGGATACTAGAACGCTACTGGAAGATCTGGATAGGTTGATCCAGTGATCAAAGAAGTGATAGACGTAATTCAATGCTGACAAATGCTGAGTACTAATCCAGAGGAAAAAAAATAACCACAGTATTTATAAACTAAATAATGCAGATCATAATCAGAATGAATGCGAAGAAAAGTTTGGATTAACAGGAATCTAAATTACAATCACGGGGAAGCGCTAAACCCGCAGGATTATACATCCCCTGTGGGGTGGGGGGAATTAGAAGGTATTCAGGCTTAATTCAGGGAACTGGAGCACATATTCAATTCCCTAGATCAAGAGCCCCTCACCAGCATCAAGGAAACTCCCTTGAGGGGTGCAGGAATCTAAAGCCAACAGTAAGTGCTCACAATAAAGCTAACGCAATTCTTTGCTTCATATCAAAAGGTATAAATAACAGAAGTCCTCAGGTTATACTTCAACTTATATATCAGGTCAAGATCACACACCACCACTCGAGTATAACACACAAGCTGGTACCAGACTTGTGAAGCTCGCTCAGCGTTGGAAGCAGAAGACAATCCACAAGAGTGACTGCGACTAGTCTCAGACATTCATCTTCATTCCTCAGCCAGTTTCTTCCACCAGGCTGAGGTCCATTAAGATGATGACATCTGCGACGTTACACGAGTGACGCTACAAGAGAAGTTTTACGTAGCGTTGGTAACAGCAGCGTATTCGGCGATGTCTTCGGAGGTTCAGCAGCGTATTTAGCGATGTCTTCGGAGGTTCAGCAGCGTATTTAGCGATGTCTTCGGAGGTTCAGCAGCGTATTTAGCGATGTCTTCGGAGGTTCAGCAGCATATTTAGCGATGTCTTCGGAGGTTCAGCAGCGTATTTAGCGATGTCTTCGGAGGTTCAGCAGCGTATTTAGCGATGTCTTCGGAGGTTCAGCAGCGTATTTAGCGATGTCTTCGGAGGTTCAGCAGCGTATTTAGCGATGTCTTCGGAGGTTCAGCAGCGTATTTAGCGATGTCTTCGGAGGTTCAGCAGCATATTTAGCGATGTCTTCGGAGGTTCAGCAGCGCATTTAGCGATGTCTTCGGAGGTTCAGCAGCGTATTTAGCGATGTCTTCGGAGGTTCAGCAGCGTATTTAGCGATGTCTTCGGAGGTTCAGCAGCGTATTTAGCGATGTCTTCGGAGGTTCAGCAGCGTATTTAGCGATGTCTTCGGAGGTTCAGCAGCGTATTTAGCGATGTCTTCGGAGGTTCAGCAGCATATTTAGCGATGTCTTCGGAGGTTCAGCAGCGTATTTAGCGATGTCTTCGGAGGTTCAGCAGCGTATTTAGCGATGTCTTCGGAGGTTCAGCAGCGTATTTAGCGATGTCTTCGGAGGTTCAGCAGCGTATTTAGCGATGTCTTCGGAGGTTCAGCAGCGTATTTAGCGATGTCTTCGGAGGTTCAGCAGCGTATTTAGCGATGTCTTCGGAGGTTCAGCAGCGTATTTAGCGATGTCTTCGGAGGTTCAGCAGCGTATTTAGCGATGTCTTCGGAGGTTCAGCAGCGTATTTAGCGATGTCTTCGGAGGTTCAGCAGCGTATTTAGCGATGTCTTCGGAGGTTCAGCAGCGTATTTAGCGATGTCTTCGGAGGTTCAGCAGCGTATTTAGCGATGTCTTCGGAGGTTCAGCAGCGTATTTAGCGATGTCTTCGGAGGTTCAGCAGCGTATTTAGCGATGTCTTCGGAGGTTCAGCAGCGTATTTAGCGATGTCTTCGGAGGTTCAGCAGCGTATTTAGCGATGTCTTCGGAGGTTCAGCAGCGTATTTAGCGATGTCTTCGGAAGTTCAGCAGCGTATTTAGCGATGTCTTCGGAGGTTCAGCAGCGCATTTAGCGATGTCTTCGGAGGTTCAGCAGCGCATTTAGCGATGTCTTCGGAGGTTCAGCAGCGTATTTAGCGATGTCTTCGGAGGTTCAGCAGCGTATTTAGCGATGTCTTCGGAGGTTCAGCAGCGTATTTAGCGATGTCTTCGGAGGTTCAGCAGCGTATTTAGCGATGTCTTCGGAGGTTCAGCAGCATATTTAGCGATGTCTTCGGAGGTTCAGCAGCGTATTTAGCGATGTCTTCGGAGGTTCAGCAGCGTATTTAGCGATGTCTTCGGAGGTTCAGCAGCGTATTTAGCGATGTCTTCGGAGGTTCAGCAGCGTATTTAGCGATGTCTTCGGAGGTTTAAGAGTATCAGCATCAACCAACTTCGAAATCACGAAAAAAAAATATTGAAATACATTTTTTTAACACACTGGTCGTTTTTCACCAGAGTGCCATAAATAAGGAAAACACATCTATCATCACTCATTCCACTGTGGTCTTTTCGTAAGAGCGCTGACAACACCATGTAACTCGACAGATCACAACATTCCCAATTTCCCGCTAATCTTTCAAGGATACATTAAATAAAAGTGGCTTAAGAAATGCCGGGAATGCTGTAAATATCACTATATTTGAAATAATGTTAACAGAGGGTAACATACCACAATATGAATAATATAATACCATTGGAAAATCAACAGTTAACAGTTATTCCATAAATTCTGATGTCGAGAATCTGGTTTAGGCGGCGAATACTTTATATCACGGGGTTGAAAGTTTATCGACTACATGATGATCATTAAAGGTGAGTATACATACACAACCCCCACAGAGGAGACAAACTTATGACGACGTTTCTGTGTGACTAGTTAATTGTACAAGTCAGACCGAAACGTCGTGCTAAGTTTCAGTCTCCTATGTGCCGGATATTTGTGTATTGTTCTAGTCACGGTATTGTGCCTTTTTATTCTCTGAAGGTGTATATAACCTGCTTACCCCTTAAAACAGGAGATCAAACTCTGGGCATATACATACACAGAGATCTCACGATGTATATATATGGGGATAGCGCTACGACGCTTGTGTATTTCTTGAAAGAATAACGTTAAAGACGAAAGTTACAG
Source organism: Cherax quadricarinatus (assembly GCF_038502225.1). Taxonomy (NCBI): domain Eukaryota; kingdom Metazoa; phylum Arthropoda; class Malacostraca; order Decapoda; family Parastacidae; genus Cherax; species Cherax quadricarinatus. The sequence continues at coordinate 44,850,823 of NC_091311.1, forward strand.
ATTCTGTATTTATATAAGAATATGGCAATAAGCTCTTAGTTTCCTAGTAACGAAAGAAACGAAGCATAAAACACTTGGTCAGTTAAGAATATGAAGCTTGACTAAATGGAGAGAGTCTGAGGAACACCAGAAGTCAGCCTCTGACAGGAGTCAGCCAGGCGTGAGGCTACACTAGCTGTCAGCTCTTCATATTCTGTTCACGTCTGATATTATGTATAACAGTGTATGTGCTGATATACCGTGAATGTGACGTTATTTGTTATATGAGAAGAGGACCCGCTCTTAGAAACACTCGGAAATTTACGTAGTTTGAGAAATGTAAAGATGTATTGAAGGAAATGAAAGACTTAATTAAGGTTTTCACATATAAAGCTTATCAAGTCTGTCTCAGAATGACGGTATTCACTGTATCGCAAATTATAATCACGTTGTGGTAAACCTGAAAGATAATACAGAGTCTGGAGAATGATAGCCAGAGCCAATTCCCTGGATCAACATCCCTTTATCAGCATCAGACAATCACCAAAAATATCTGTATCGAGGTGTTTCCTGACGCGGGTCTTGGTCATATGATGACCGCTGGAGCTTTTGGTCATCTGACCGAGGCCTTCCGCTGGCTTATCCCTCCATCCCTTTAAAAATTATGGTTATAACTATTTCATTCGTTATCTGAAGAAGTGTAATACTGATAACTAGGAGGGAGGACACGTGTTAACCTTTAAAATGTATTAACTATAAGATCGAATATTGTTAACGCAGGTTAAATATCGTTAACAATGAGGGTTAACGCCAGTGTCCCTCAAGATAAATCACGTTGTTACTGTTTATATCTACTTTACTACTAAATACACTTATAAACCTGTATAATACTAGTGAGACCAAGTGGTGGCGCATGCTTACCACCACTACCACCACCATCACTACCACCACCATCACTTCCATCACTACCACCACCACCACCATCACTACCACTCACTACCATCACTACCACCATCACTACCACTCACTACCACCACCACCCTCACTACTGTCAGCATAGTTGCTGATCCCTACGATACTACCACTCACTACCACCACCATCACTACCACCACCACCACCACTCACTACCACCAACACCATCACTACCACCACCATCACTACCACCACCACTCACTACCACCAACACCATCACTACCACCACCACCACTCACTACCACCATCACTACCACTCACTACCACCATCACTACCACTCACTACCATCACTACCACTCACTACCACCACCATCACTACCACTCACTACCACCACCATCACTACCACCACCACCACCATCACTACCACTCACTACCACCACCACTTCCACTCACTACCACCACCATCACTACCACTCACTACCACCACCATCACTACCACTCACTACCACCATCACTACCACTCACTACCACCATCACTACCACTCACTACCACCATCACTACCACTCACTACCACCACCATCACTACCACTCACTACCACCACAATCACTACCACTCACTACCACCACCATCACTACCACCACCATCACTGCCACCACCACCACCATCACTACCACCACCACTCACTACCACCACCATCACTGCCACCACCACCACCATCACTACCACTACCACCACCATCACTACCACTCACTACCACCACCATCACTACCACCACCATCACTACCACCACCACCATCACTACCACTCACTACCACCACCATCATTACCACTCACTACCACCACCACCACCATCACTACCACTCACTACCACCACCACCATCATCACGTCTCAGAAACCGCTGCTTTCCAAACTTCTCCCATGCTAATTATTTACTCACATGGACAACAGCACAACGCAGTTCATCAACACAGCACAACGCAGCTCATCAACACACAGCACAACGCAGTTCAACACACAGAACAACGCAGCCCATCAACACACAGCACAACGCTTCTCAATACACACTGCCTCACGCCGCTAATTATTAAAGACTGTCTTAACAACACTAATTGCCAATTAAGCTGCAAACTAACCTCGACTTTACCTTGTCAACTTTTTTTTCTTGTTTAGCTCCCTTCACCAACTCCACCTTGTCTGAGATAAAGCAGACCTCGAGGGTCACCTTGCAGACTGAATGCCGGGCGACTCACTCAGAAAGAACTCGCAAAGAAGGATGTCATTTTTTTTCACATTTCAAGTAATCCGTGGGCTTTTGTAAGTCTTCAAGTGGCAGTGATAATGTTATAGGACATGTGAAGTTTCACTTGGCTTAGCTTCGTTTGTGGAAACACGCACAACGAGCTGAAACTGACAGAGAGAGAGAGAGATACACAAATAACCCGCACATAAAAGAGAGAGAGAGAGAGAGAGAGAGAGAGAGAGAGAGAGAGAGAGAGAGAGAGAGAGAGAGAGAGAGAGAGAGAGAGAGAGTTGAGCAGATGAGATACAGTCATAACATACTCAGAGGATCGGATATAATACCTCTGATGGATTTGGGGAGGGGTACCTGTACCCCCCTGGGAGAGGGGTTCCTATACCCCCTGGGGGTACGAAAAAGCAAAGGTGTACGAGCTAAACACTTTCACGCAAGGAAGAGGAATGATTACGATCAATGCTAGAGAAAAGTTGTCGGTCGACCTTCGCCCAGAAACTTTCGATTCGGATAAATCGAATTTAGAAGGAAAATTTCAATAATTTACCTTCACTGGACGAGGCTGCTGCTGGCGAGGGAGAAGTGTCCACTATGACTCAAGAAATCGTAATGACACGATTGCAAACAAACCATACCCCCGGCCGGGATTGAACCCGCGGTCATGTAAAAACTTGCATTTGTGGTCACAGTGGTGCCTGTGCTAGCCTTCCTATGGTGTAGAAATATACCTAGTTGGATGAATCTTATTGTGGCTAGCTGGTCTAGTGGCTAACGCGACGGTCTGGAGTTTTGAGAGACTTTGACCGCGGGTTCAATCCCGGCCGGGGGTATGGTTTGAAGTGTCCACTATGACTGGCGTGAAACATTAGCAGGATACTGTCGCAAGTGAGAGTTGTGTGTGGCTCAGGGATGGATACGGAACTCCTTAATTTTTCATTTGGATTTCATGAATGACAGTGATACAATGAAAGATGATCTTGCTGAACTGAAAGCTGATGAAGGGATCCCAATGAAAATAGAACGAGTGTAAAAACAATCTGGTGTGTACAGCTCGAAACGCAGAAAAACCGTTGGAAGTTCTCGTTCCATTTGCCACCACCTGTTGTCTGACAACTTTTTCAACACTTCTGCACATAAAATCAAAGACTAGAACCTGACTCAATGTGACAACATACGTGTGGCTATTTGAGAGAAAAAAAAAAAACTTTTTCAACATCACTAATGAACGTCAACAACAAAAGAAGGCAAATGTATTTTTTCTGTTTAAGTGAACGTATACATTTTTTTTATTTATAGAGTCATTGATCTAATTAATCTTTTTGTCAGTTTTTTATGTAAAAATAACGGAGTTTTTCAAAAGAAATGAGTTTTAAGTTACGTTTAACAAGGTATGCGAATAAAAAAGGAACTGACCAAGTACGGTCGTTTAAAAAGGCTAAGAATCATTGCCATAGAGGAAATATAAGAACATGTGGAGATATGAACATGGATGACTTCATTTACAACAGTTTTATCGAAGACGTTTCGATAAAACCAATGAAAATAATAAAGGTCCAGTTTACGTTGGGTTGGTTTACCTCAGAAAATTTTCGAGTTTGTGACAAGAGGACGAGAAGAGATAGAAGATAAACGACCAAGTATCAAACAGCCAAGCCAGACACTCCTAAGTCATCGTGAAGATCAGTAGCGTAACCCCCAACCTTCACCTCAACACAACGTCCCTTGCTTCCCACTCAGCGTTTACGAAGCTCCAGCCAGCTCCAACAGCAGCAGCAACAGCAGAAGCTTCTCCTGCTTAACAGCTTTACTGCAGTTAGACATGAATCTGTATCCTGCAATTACCATGAGTAATGGCTTCCGTTGTTTTTATCCATTAACTGCTGGTGCACACCCCAAGTTCTGGACACCTGCACATGCCCCTAAGACCTGGACAAATGCACTTGATGACGCTAGGACTCGAAGGCTTGCACAGGTCCAGAGGTTTCGTACTTTTGTCTATGTTGAGGATTACTATATTAATAATATACAACAAAAGCCCCGGAAAGGCGATGATTCCTGAGAACTCTACACGGATAGGTCAACAGATAGCCCCCGGCAGCCTGGGACTTCCCTGGAAGATAATATGAAGCAAGTCCGGGCGAGAAGTAGTGGGGAGGTGGGTCAGGGTGTGGCATTTACCTAACGCTTTGAATTCAATTCAATTCAATTCAAAGTTTATTCTCTATAAGGATTACAATGCTGAGTTTACAGAATTTGGTTATTGTGTGGTTTACATGTAGTAAAATAATGATTACAGAGTGTACCACTAGAACACCTAGCATGGCTAGGCATTTCGGGAAGACTTAGTTTAATTCTTAATTTTAAAATATTACAAATTATGAGGTACACAAATAACCCACACAGAACAGAGAGGGTTATGACGACGTTTCGGTCCGTCTTCGACCATTTACACACAGTGAGACTTTGTAAATGGTCCAAGATGGACCGAAACGTCATTAGCTTCTGTGTGCGGGCTATTTGTGTCTTGTTCCAGTCACGGTATTGTGCCTTTTTTATTCTTTAATAATCGCGTAGTTTAAAGAGACTGGGGGTTGATGAGTCAACCTACACATCAACATATACTAACGCCAGCTCCACCCAAAGCATATTAAAAACACGAAAATATATAGACTAATTAATCTTCCGAGTTTGTCTCCATGTGTGTTATTATCGAGCACTCAAGTGTTCAATACACTTTAGTTATCCAGTATAATACTTATATATAAAAATTGGTCATAAACCGGTAACAAAAAATCAGCCTTCGCGGAGATCAATAGTAAAGTTTTTTTTTAACAACTAACTATGGGTACCCGGGTACAGTCTATATATGATCAGCCGGGCTGTGGGGTTTGCCTCAGACTCCGTGCTGTTTACACCAACAGACTGACGATGCTGCACAGGACGATCAAGACACAGTCAGAAAGCTGTCCAGTGTTACCCTGGTGTGTTTTATCTAGTCAAGCAATGGAGTACCCTGCCAGGCAGCTATTAACACGTCCACTAACCCTGGCATCCCTCAACCACCATGAACTAGCATGTAACATACACCAGTATCACTGAACAGCATCATTACCAGTTCAATAATTAGTCCACTACTATGTGCGCCTTCCGTTGCTCCTCTCAAACTGCCATCACCTGGATTATAAGAGTCTCCGCTTCTTTTCTCTTTCTTAGCTATTAAGACCTCCAGTCATTCCGACCCTTCCAGCCCACTTACAGACCATAACATACTACTACAAATCACTTTACAATTCCAGGCAATTCCCCAACCGTGAGAGCCCACTTTTCGACCACTGCAAAAACTTTCGTGTCCTGCCTTAATTTACTAGTTTTCATCCTGCCCAGTTGATGTGGCTTGTCTACAACGCCACCTCAGCATCACCTCATACTATCACCACCACAACTATTACTACCACCACCACTACTACTCGTGAGCAGTTATTCCCCTGCCCTTACCTGCAAAGTATAATTATAGGCTCCACCTTATATAAATTATACCTTCACCATGCTCGGACTTTACCCTCCCCATCATATTCAACACACAACAGCTGCTGCAAATTAGCTGTGATATGTGTGGGAGTAGCTGAAGGGGCTAAAAGGCTGTGAGGTAACAGTCTGTCTTATTACAAAACAAGGTGGTGGCGGAATTCCCCCATGACGATGGGTGGTAGTTCCCCCTAACAAAGGGAGACGCTAGAAGTCCATTGGAAAGGGAGGTAGAGGCGCTCCCTAACAAAAGGAGTGGATGGTGGTGCTGATTTAAGGTGGATGTATCCAGATTGGCTCACCTCAAGGCAATGTCAGCAACTTGAGTCAATACAAGGATGTAGCTTGCGACAAGTGTCTGATCAGCTGGGGGTTGTGATGGCTACGCGAGCCACAAACACAAACAGCCTGGCTAATAAGGCTGTCAACAGGGAAGTCTGGCCTCAGGCTGGACTGCGACGGTACAACAGCTATGTCACAGATATGCAACTCGAACTACAGAAACAAAATAGAAAAGATGAAAAACACACACTAGACAACACTGAAGTAGCAACTAGCTGGGGAGTTTTGCTTCAGTATAAGTGAAACATACACATGATAATGATGGAATTGGTTTATAGAAGCCGATACGTTAACGAATTAGGCACTTCTGTGAACCTTTATTGTGGAAACGTTTCACCGAGTTTCTCAGTCCGGTACAAAGATGAATGGTGGAAGATGAGAAGGAGTTTGAGGTAATCAATCCCTTAGCCTGGAGTAGAAAGTACTTGAGGGCCTAGACCCAAATCTGCTCACTGTCGTAACATACCTGAGTGAGAGATATGGGAGGATGTGTAGAAC
>NC_091311.1:44862336-44889836 GCF_038502225.1 Cherax quadricarinatus
GCTACCTGTGTGCGCGCTACCTGTGTGTGTGCTACCTGTGTGCGTGCTACCTGTGTGCGCGCTACCTGTGTGCGCGCTACCTGTGTGCGCGCTACCTGTGTGCGCGCTACCTGTGTGCGCGCTACCTGTGTGTGCTACCTGTGTGTGTGCTACCTGTGTGTGTGCTACCTGTGTGCGCGCTACCTGTGTGTGCACTCCCTGTGTGTGCGCTACCTGTGTGCGCGCTACCTGTGTGTGTGCTACCTGTGTGCGTGCTACCTGTGTGCGTGCTACCTGTGTGCACGCTACCTGTGTGCGCACTACCTGTGTGCGCGCTACCTGTGTGTGTGCTACCTGTGTGCGAGCTCCCTGTGTGCGAGCTCCCTGTGTGTTTACTTCCTGTGTGTGCGCTACCTGTGTGTGTGCTACCTGTGTGCGTGCTACCTGTGTGTGCTACCTGTGTGCGCGCTACCTGTGTGTGCGCTACCTGTGTGCGCGCTACCTGTGTGCGCGCTACCTGTGTGTGTGCTACCTGTGTGTGTGCTACCTGTGTGTGCGCTACCTGTGTGCGCACTACCTGTGTGTGTGCTACCTGTGTGCGAGCTCCCTGTGTGTTTACTTCCTGTGTGTGCGCTACCTGTGTGCGCGCTCCCTGTGTGTTTACTTCCTGTGTGTGTGCTACCTGTGTGTGCACTCCCTGTGTGCGTGCTACCTGTGTGTGCTACCTGTGTGCACGCTACCTGTGTGTGTGCTACCTGTGTGCGCGCTACCTGTGTGTTTACTTCCTGTGTGCGCGCTCCCTGTGTGCGCGCTCCCTGTGTGTTTACTTCCTGTGTGCGCGCTACCTGTGTGCGCGCTCCCTGTGTGTTTACTTCCTGTGTGCGCGCTACCTGTGTGCGCGCTCCCTGTGTGTTTACTTCCTGTGTGTGCGCTACCTGTGTGCGCGCTACCTGTGTGTGTGCTACCTGTGTGCGAGCTCCCTGTGTGTTTACTTCCTGTGTGTGCGCTACCTGTGTGAGCGCTCCCTGTGTGTTTACTTCCTGTGTGTGCGCTACCTGTGTGTGCGCTCCCTGTGTGTGCGCTCCCTGTGTGCGTGCTCCCTGTGTGCGCACTCCCTGTGTGTTTACTTCCTGTGTGTGCGCTCCCTGTGTGCGTGCTCCCTGTGTGCACGCTCCCTGTGTGCGCGCTACCTGTGTGCGCGCTACCTGTGTGTGTGCTACCTGTGTGTGCTACCTGTGTGCGCGCTACCTGTGTGTGTGCTACCTGTGTGCGCGCTACCTGTGTGTGTGCTACCTGTGTGCGCGCTACCTGTGTGCGCGCTACCTGTGTGCGCGCTACCTGTGTGCGCGCTACCTGTGTGCGCGCTACCTGTGTGTGCGCTACCTGTGTGTGCGCTACCTGTGTGCGCGCTACCTGTGTGCGCGCTACCTGTGTGTGCGCTACCTGTGTGCGCGCTACCTGTGTGCGCGCTACCTGTGTGTGTGCTACCTGTGTGCGCGCTACCTGTGTGCGCGCTACCTGTGTGCGCGCTACCTGTGTGCGCGCTACCTGTGTGCGCGCTACCTGTGTGCGCGCTACCTGTGTGTGTGCTACCTGTGTGTGTGCTACCTGTGTGCGCGCTACCTGTGTGCGCGCTACCTGTGTGTGTGCTACCTGTGTGCGCGCTACCTGTGTGCGCGCTACCTGTGTGTGTGCTACCTGTGTGCGCGCTACCTGTGTGCGCGCTACCTGTGTGCGCGCTACCTGTGTGTGTGCTACCTGTGCGCGCGCTACCTGTGTGCGCGCTACCTGTGTGCGCGCTACCTGTGTGCGCGCTACCTCACTTTAATTAAACAAAATTTCATATTCTCTTTAAATTTTAACTTTGTTACTAAGTTGAAGAAGTGAAGGAGATCGTGGCGGGAAGATCATTACCTTGTACATACCTGGTATTATGATAACAGGTCGTCAGTGGACCTCAGGTGTGTCTGAGTTTACATGAGGGATGCTTCCAGGGGGTCAATGTCCCTCCCCCCCCGTGGCCTGGTCCCAGATCATGCTTACCCTGGTGGAGCAAGGCCCGACTAACCAGGATGTTACTGCTGTCCGCACGCAGTCTAATGCATGAACCACAGCATGGTTGGTCAAGAAGTGATTTGAGGAACTAACTAGGTCTCCTCTTGAAGGCAGCTAGAGGGCGTTAAAAAGTCTGGGACCTCTGACACTCGCCGAGTTCTTTCTCCGCGTATTCGTTGCGCCCTGCTTTTTAGTGGAGGTATTTTGCACCGTCTGCTAAGTTTCTTCTTGCCATACAGAGTGATTTCATTGTTTAGGTTAGAGACAGTCCCTCCAGGATTTTGCAGGTGTAAATTTTTGTGTAGATCTCTCGCCTACGTTCCAAGGAATACGGTTGCAATGAATTCATTAATTCAAAGTAGTTCAGATGACTGTGTACAAGCAGTGAAGGTTATCATCTGTACGTTTTCCAGTTCAGGAGTATCGTCTGTTTTGAAGGGGGCCGTCACCATACAGTAGTATTCTAACCTCGAGAGAACAAGTAACTTCAGAGTATCATCAGTCGCTTAGCATCTCTTATCCTGAAGGTTCTAGTTATTCAGCTTATCATTTTCCTGGTAGCAGCAATGACAACACTGATGTGATCCTTGAAAGCGAGATCTGAAATACCTAGACCTGTGCTCTTTAAAACGTAGGCGAAAAACATGCACAATCTACACCTGGAAGATACTGGAGAAATTGGTCACAAACCTGCACATCGAAGTTACTACCTATGAACACTTGGCAGACTGTCGCTCTGTTGAATGATACGAGTTTGTCTTGTATTTCATTGCAGTCTTTATGTCCTCCATTCTTCCACAGCGGAACAACAGAAACTTGTCCTCCATCATACTGTTGTCTGAGGCCAGCTGGAAGTCTTTATATCCCCTTGAAGTTTCGCTGTCTTCGGCTGACGCCACTCTTAGATTTTGATGTCACCAACAAAGGATGTTATGCTACGATTTATATCCTTACCACTGATGGACATAAAGATGACAAGCAGAAGTGGGGACAGTACGGTGCCTTAAAGCATAGCCTCCGACTCCACTCTATTTACTACTATGTTAAGTAGGTAAATATCTATCTGCCCACTTCTCCAGTTATCCCCTTTGCATGTATTTTGTGGGTATTCACACTATGGTCGCACATGTCGAACGCTGTCGCACAATCACCAAACACTACATTAGCATTAAGCTCGTCTTCCAGATAATCCAAGACTGCATCGTAACGATCTAGTAACTGAAAGTCAGGAATAACCTGTCCTAAATTCATGGTGCCATGGATTGTGCAGCTGTTGTAATTCCATGTGATTGGAAGTCTCGTTTCTCAAGACCATTCAAAGATTTTGATGTGTGAATTTAGCGCTACTGGACTATTGTTAATTGTTTACTGCATCTTCTGTGAAAGTGGGACAAGATCAGTGGTTATCAGTGACTGTGGGATGACACCTGCGTCCAGGCTCCTCCTTATACATTAAGTTTTAATCAATGTGGGAAGAAGCGATGTACTTAGGTCGAGTCACGATCCGAGAGAGGTATTTCCATAACCCATAAGTCCAGCCCTCTCTGCTTTGCCAACAGTCTGGCTGATCAGCCATTAAACAGAACACTGTGCTAGGGGTTGTCAGGGAGGGGAAGCAACCGTTAGCAGGTGGGTTCGATGTCATACAATGATGGGTCTGGTGGGTTCATCATGCGGTGGTGGGCAACTCATATTACCTCTAGTTCACTTAACAGTAAATAAGCACCCCGAGAAACAGGTACTTAAATAGGTATTTAGGGGAAACAACCGAAGAACTTGACGAAAATAAGCCACATTGCCAAGCTTTCTTGGGTTGTCTTAGCTTAACCCTCCGGCGATAATTAGAAAAAATTCTGTTACTGAAAACGTGTCAAAGTGAACCTGCTAGCCAATCAACATGTACACAATGAGTTGTGTCTGCAGGGGTCGAGACTCAAGCTCCTGGCCCCGCCTACTTGACTGATCAACTTTGATGTCTGGACTCTTGGCTTTTATCATATCTACTCTTGAAGTTATTGTACTGAATTTGCCTTCGGAGGATTACACTCGCCGGCGCCTTCGGATCCTAACACTGTTGTGATGGAGTGAGGAAAAGGTTTAGGGTGAGGGAAGGGGGGAGTGAAGGAGGTGGTGGCCTTCAAGTGATGGAGTCACCATCACTCAGCAGCACCTCCCTCTACCTCATTACCGCTGCTAGAACTGTTTACTCTGTAAACCTCAGTAATAGACAGGTCGTCTACGTTGACTACTGCTACTGCTGCTGTTACTGCTACTGTTACTGTTACTGCTACTACCGCTGCTGTTACTGCTGCTGCTCGTGCTGTTACTGACTCATCCTCGCTCTTATCAACCACATGAAAAGCAAAAATATGACGAAAGGCTAAATTTAGGATGTGAACTGCGTGTCAATGGAGGGGGAATTATGAGTTCTGTGAGGCAGCAGAGTGGGTTCTTACTTGTGACTTCTTCAGTTCTAGTTCACTCGTCTGTTCTACAGGGTGTTATCAGTAATTTCAATTTCAACAATTAACTTTAACCGAGAATAAACCATTGACCTTAAATATGTTGTACAGATAATATTAATAACTGTAAAATAAATCAATTAGGATGAGTTGAGAAGCACTAATACCCTCCCCCCAACACACACACACAGCTACTGAATTAGGTAAATATCATTTACACAATCAGCTAGGTAACATTAAAGGAGTGTGCTGTAAGTTCCGCCAAGGCCAGTGCTGGTCCAGTAATCAGAAAATCTCGACCGATAAAGGACTGACAGACAAAACATCAACACATTACAATATTCCACCGGCCTACAAATACGACACAAAGATAATGTCAGACAACAAAAGAGAGAACTTTTTCTGAGTCGACAAACACTCGGTAAATACAACAGGTAAACAGAAAGGAGGAGTTAGACAAGCAAATAGATGATAAATTAGACACATGTGCAACTCTTGGTTATCTTTATTGAGGAAACGTTTCGCCACACAGTGGCTTCATCAGTCCATACAAAGGAGAAACTTGAAGAACAGGAGGAGAATGAGGTAATCAGTCCCTCAACCTTGAGTCGATGTGTTCAGTCCATCAAGATTGATGGACTGACCACATCGACTCAAGGTTGAGGGACTGATTACCTCATTCTCCTCCTGTTCTTCAAGATTCTCCTTTGTATGGACTGATGAAGCCACTGTGTGGCGAAACGTTTCCTCAATAAAGATAACCAAGAGTTGCACATGTGTCTAATTTATCAACATGTCGGTTCTCTGAACCATTTATCTACAAGCAAATAGACAAGAGAAAATCGTAGGTCAGGACAGCCAACAACAATTGTATGAAACTCGCCATGAGGTTAAGGTAGGGAAGTAATTTTACTGACTCAGGTTCATAACGAGGCTCATCGGTCCTCTCTGAATGGTACTACCTAACACAAAAACAGATTTTTTTTTTTTGCAAGTGGAAAAATAACCTCAAGTTAGAAGGACCACAGTAGGAGGTGTCGAGGTTCAAGTAGCAGGTGTCGAGGTTCAAATCTCCTAGATACTTTAATGTCGTCGAGAGAGCGTGTATGTGGTGGTGGTGGCGGTGACATATTTGGTGTGTGAATACAGCATGGTTCCATGCAACTATAACTCCGTTACCGACAGCCATAACTGCCCCCTCCCCCACCAACCACACATTCCCCACCCCCCCACACACTGCACATACCCGCCACACCCTAGGCTCGTGGGTGCAAAGGGAATAACGATACCAGGCACAAGACGGCCAAGTACGCGACTTATAGATGACGTTAGCTGTCCTGTGTGTGTGTACTGGTCTCATACGCTAAGGTAATACCTGCAACCACAACCTGGTATCCACTTGGGAAACCGTCAAGGAGCACGCTCTCCCCTCCCTAGTGAAGCACCTGTGAGAACACTTCTCCCCGTGTTCACACAACTTTACTAGAAGCCCAGTGTTACTGTTTATATCCGCCTTGAAATATGAACATTAAAATGTGAGCACATTCTAGTGTTCATGTGCGTCGTGTGGCAGACATCATAAAATGTGGCAGACAGCTGCGATGAAATAAGATGGATAATGAGAGCCTTTAAAACAAGGGATACCAAGCCTATGATGATCATCTTTAAGACACTTGTTCTCTACAGGCCGGAATATTGTTGTACACTAAAAGTTCCTTTCAAGGCAGGAGAAACTACAGAACAGGAGAATTTACGGAGAACCTTCACTGCGTGTACAAGATCAGCCAAGCACCCTAATTACTAGGAACGTTTGAAGTCCCTTGATCTGTGCTCCTTGGAATGCAGGTTAGAAAAATGTCATAACCTACACCTGGAAAATCCTAAAGGGACTGGTCCCAAATATGAACACAGAAATCACTCCCTAGGAAAGGCGGCGGCCCGGCAAACGGTGAAACACCCCCAGTGAAGAGTAGGGGGTGCCACGAGTACACAGAAAGCACAAGTGTCAGGGGCCCCAAGACTTTTCAATAACCTCCCATCATACATTATGGGAAAACCAGTAGATTCCTAGCTGTCTTCAAGAGGGAACTGGATAAGTTCCTACAATCAGTTACTGAGCAGTTCCTGCTGGCTGCACGCACACTGGACTGCGTGAGGCGAGCAGTAACAGCCTGGATGATGAGGCCCTGATACACCGAAAGCCTGGTCATGGACCAGGCCGCGGGGGCGGTGACCCCCAGCAACACCCTCCATGAAGACCCCAGGTATCTAAGTCGCTTGAAAATCACTGTTTACACTTCAGTTTTTTGTTTACTATATCTGTGCTGAATTTTCTCATCGGTTACATAATTATCTTGCAAGTTTTTAACCACGGTGAAATTAATTCATATTTTTACCTCCTAACTGCCTTAGAATTCATTTTTATTTTACCCTTATAGGTTCTATTTTAAATTCTTCCCATTCGTCTTTTACAGCTTCTTCCATCTCCTCGGATTATCCTCTTCTTTTCCTACCTCTATCTTCCCTTTCACCTTTTTCTCTCTCTTTTCCTCTGGTGTTTCCTTCCATGGCTGGTGTAAAGGCAGTGAATCTTCACAGGACATTATGATGCCAGAGGCGAGACCTTGATTCATGGCGGCTTCCAACACTAACTCACTCACAGGATCCTCCGCTTCATCTCCAGTTTGAAACGAAAACTTTCACACTTACGAAGTTCCTTCACCCCAAGTCCTCACACATAACCTCGCTTCGTAAAACAAGTCTTATAATAAAAACAAAAGTAATGGTTGCAGCAGTTGTTGTAGTCGACTTTTGTAGGCGCAGCTGACGACTTAGCCTGGTTTTTAAGCAAACAGGTCTAAGAAGGGATGCAGGGAAACAGGTTAGATGGACTCGAGTCCTGGAGGTGAGAAGGGCTGCGCCAGTATTCTGGAGGATGGGGTGGGGAGGCTGCGGTTTAGAGGAGCATTTGATATGCAAGGTCCGCACATTTCTGACAAGACATTACTGAAGATATCAACTAGGTAAACTCGCCAGTCGCTAGTACTCACGGCACTACTTTCTGAACACCCAGCGAACGTGAATCAGAGAGAGAGAGAGAGAGAGAGAGAGAGAGAGAGAGAGAGAGAGAGAGAGGAATAGAATCTAAACCAGATATTAGGGAACTACGAAGGTGTGATCAATGTTGTGAGAGGTAGAATGGTAAAAGAAAAGCACAAAACATTAAAGCAATGGACTGAGGTGTCGAGAGTCTAGACATTCGTAGTAATCATGAGATCTAAGAGAAACAGAACCCAGTAAAGTCACCCAAAAGAATTTTCTTGCTTGCCTCATTAGCCACTATACTTTCACTTAACACCGCCCGCCTTTCCTCCAGAATCTCTCTCTTCTACACTCCTCTCACTCACATTCTGGTCATTTCTCACCTCTCGCATCCCACTCTTATTCTAAAACATGTAATTCTGGAATTAAAACACTGACACCTTATTTAACAATATTCCTGTTTCAATATAATTGTCGTTCCATCTTTTTCTCGTTCTTTCAAATACACTTTGACTAATTTCTTCTTAATTCTCCGTACACAAACTCCCAACCTAGGTGACTGGGACGAGTATAAAGGCAAGCAATGCAAAGCTTTCAACGAAAACAAAGTTTCGCTCAGGTTAAAGCTTTATCAAGTTGCTAATAAAGCTTAATCGTGAGCGAAATGTCGCCCAGAATAAAAGTTTTTGTGTTATATGTTTGTACCCTCTCAAGCCTGCTATAAGCTGGTGTTTCACTCGCTGCTGGTATATCCATCATCCCTTCCTTCGTAACATTACGACTCGGCTCTTCAACAAAAGCAACACATCCTTGGCAACCTTCAAATATATTCTTACTCTGGATGTGATAAACATGAAGTTGTCAAATTTAACACAAATAAAAGAGTAAAGATGCGCACAACTATCAACATTGCATCAGCTGACAGACATGATACAGTTTTTTTGGTCACTAACAACAGCATAAAGTGTTACTAAACAGAGGTCAGATTTTTTTATACTTCGGCGAATATGGATACAGTCTCGATATGAATCTTAGGGCCTTCTGTTGTCTGCCTTTTCCAAACACTGCTACTGTTTTTCTTCCTGTTCTTCCTTCTCTTGCACCTCCTCTACATGATTCTCTCTCTTTTTTTCCCAGTCCTCCTTTTCTTCTTATGCACCCGCCGCAGCTCACGCCAAGAAACACGACCTGCATAACATTACGAAAATTGAGGGTGATGCAACCTTTCACTGAGATTGTGGGCAGTGTAGACATGCTGCTACATCTAGGTCACATTTCTCTCTCTCACAAACTGGGAAAGGTAAAAGCAGTGTAAGCAATGCCAGAATAAAACATGGCGTCAACCGGGGCACTAGCCCCTGGCAGCCTCAAACATCATCGTAAGCTTCTCTCTCCTATGTGCCTTTTTGTTTTTTAATATGATGCTCATTGAGAACAAATTTCAGTTAGTTTACTATGGAAATATTTAAACAAAAAAAATGAAAAAAAAAGAGAGTACAAAACAAGCTCTAACTACTCAATGAAGTGAAAAAGTAATGTTTGCGGTGGTGATGTGGGTGATGAGAGTGGCAGTGAGACCACAGGTTTAAGGATCACATTGTTCCTATCACATATGCAAGGAAATTGATAGGCTGGATAACTAGAACCTCTAAAACAAGAGATGCCAAGCCACTGATGATATTCTCAGACAACTGGCACACCGTCTTCAGCAACCTTCGAAGTCTTCGTAACACCACTCCCAATCGCCAAAATGTTAACCTCTAATACAACCTCGTCGGCACGACTGCATTTCCCAGCCACTGAGAACCGGGGAAAGTCATCCAGTTAATCCCAGGAGACGAGACCAAGCAAACGAGGCACTCTCAGCGAGGCACTATCACACTGCCAAGCTACTGCTCCCACGGGGACGCCGTATGTCACTGATTAAAGAGTCAAAGAGCCAGACCAATTCCCAGGTTCCACTTACAAGGAGTCGTAACTCAAAGAGGAGATCCAATCCGCTCTGCTCATTACATTAGTCGACCAAGTCGCTGATCCTGGGACCGATTGCTTGGTGGAGGGAACCCGAGGGTGCGATAGACGTAACACCAACAACACCAGGAAGAGATAACTGAGATGGAAAGGTTGTGAGGGGGAGGGGGAGGGGTTAATGTGCAGAGAGATGGGATAATGGAAAGAGAACAATAAAGGGATAATATAAGGTAAGGGGGGGGGTGGAAAAGGACAAGGTGCCATGTGGGAAGGGAAATGAGGAAAAGGAATACCCTCAAGGAGGGAAATAAGTAGACATGTAGGAGGGACAGGAAGAATGGGAGGGAGATAAGGGGCCCTGTGGGAGGAGAATAAGGTGCCCCTGTGGGAGAGGGGATAAGTGGCCTTGTGCAGAGGGGTATGTTATGTGGGAGGGGGAATAAGGGGCCCTGTGGAAAGGTGATAAGTGGCCCTATGTGAAAGAGATTAGGGAGATTAGGGAACCTGAGGGAGAGATATAAGGAGTCCTGTAGGCAAGAGATAAGAGGCCACATGGAAGAGTAATAAGCTACCTTAAGAGTGCAACACAAGAGTGTAACAACAATCAACGGAAGAGACCCGTCGTGGGTGAGTTTTACCCTGAGGGGTATAGCAACACTCCCTAATTTCACCTTCTAATCTCCCTCACGCTACCTCGTCTCCCTCACGCTACCTCGTCTAGGAACCAGGTCAAAGGGAACAAATAATGGATGAAGACTTGCATGTGAAGTAGGACACCTTGATAGAAGATCTCCAGGTAGATAAAGAAATATTTCTATGAAATTTTAAGATTTCATTAATGGAGAAGCGTTAAGTCCGTAGGAATCACACAGTGCCTCGAGAAGAGCAAGACAATAAGGTTCGATCCAAGGAAAAGGAGGATAAAGTTTAATTCCATGGATCGAAAGCTCTTCGAGTCTACCTTGAGTGTTCCTGGGGTCAGCGCTCCCACTGCCCGGTCTTAGACCAGACCTTCCTGTGAGGACCAGGGGTCATTTAGAAGAGTCAGAAGTGAAGGTTTCATACCTTGTACTGTCGCGGCTCTCAACGCTGCTGACGGCGTGGAGTGGCGTCTTGGCCCGAACCTCCTGCGGCTCGTGGTCCAGCAGCACCTCCCTCGGGGACCCTCGATCTCGCCGGCTCCCGCGGGACGAGCGTTTGGATTCTGAGCGTGTGATGCCGTAGGCCTTCTCAGGCGTGCCTGGCAGGGAGTCTCCGCTCTCACTCAGACACGTGCCCTCCAAGTCGAGCTTATCTTCACTGTCTGTACGGTCACACTGAGCGTCCGCCTTGTCGTCCTGATCTAACTCCTCGGTGTCGTCGAGTGTGTCGTTCAGGTCGTGGGTCAGTTCGAGTTCGTCGCCGCTCTTGTTAGCCTCGACCTCGGCCTCGACGCCGTGGCCGTTGGTTAGCTTGGCTGAGCTGCGCCTCTTACTGGATCGTCGGGAGCTGCGGTCGACGCTAGGGCTGTCGACGCTGCGGGTGAGCGTGGGCGCCTCCCGCCGGGGGCTGGGCGTGAGGGGCGAGGGCGGGGTGTCCCTAGAGCTGCGGGCAGAACGCTGCCGCCGCGGACTAGGCGAGGTTCGGTTGGGAGTAGAAGACCTGGAGCGTGACCTGGCCCTCGGGAGGTCGGAGGTGAGGTTGGGGACGCTGGTGACGTAGATGGGAGAGTTCTCCAGTACACCGTTGACGTCGTCTCGCTGCTGCTGTTGCTGCTGTTCCTTGGTGGCGGAGTGACTGGGAGAGCGGCCGCCAGGGCTGGGCTGTCCCCCGCCGCTGCTGCCCACATTCACCACACTCTTGTGAGGCTCCAACTGAAAGTAAACAAAACAAAGTCAGTAAAGCATATTTTAGTGTGCCGCGGAAGGTTGACTATGTGAGAGAGCGCAACACAACGAGTGAACACATTACCATGAACCTAGTATACCTATAACGTTTACACATCCTACCAAAATTCGAGAATACATATCTATAAAAAACCTAGTTAATAAACAGTCCCCATGGCAACTTAGGTGTTTATACCCAGCTCGTCCTCTTAACCACACACAACATGGAACTGTTGATGGAGTCTTCATTATAATCATGGAGCGCTAAACCCGTAGGATTATACAGCGCATGTGGGGGAGGGGGGATGAAAGGTATTCTGGCTCAATTTAGAGAACTGGAGCACAGATCCAATTCCTTGGATCAAGAGCCCCTCACCAGCGTCGAGGAACCTCCCTGGAGGGGATGGTCTTCAATAGTTGCAATATAACAATTACATCAGCGGTGCGCAATGACTGCCCGTTTTCTGCTCGTGCGATAGGCTTTTTTTTTTTATCCAGCTTTAAGTTATATTTATAGTTTTTCAAACCTAAGACAACGTAATGTAAAATAACGTAACGTAATGTATGAGGGAAAGCTGATTAATAGTCTTGGGTCCCTTGCACTTATGGTGTTCTTCCAGTGTATTCATGGTACCCCTGCTTTTTATTAGGAGGGTACACTGGATAGTCTGCCAAGCCTTTTGCTGTCGTAGAGAGTGATTTCTATGTGCAGATTTAGGACCATTCCCTCTAGGATTATCCATCACAGCCTGGTTATAGTACCTGAAGATACTTGACCAGTTTCATTAAACACTTATCTCAGTGTTTCTGATATCTTCTGGTAAGATGTTGAGTAGTTCGTGGCCACGGATGTTGATACACTTCACTGTATCATTACACGATTCACTGCATCCTGTCTTATTCCTCTACAACTGAATTTGATTCCTTTCCCGATTTCAACACAACAAAGTACTTGGCTACTTCCTGTATAATTAGTCTTCGCAAAACTTATAATTATCACAACTTCGAGTCCATGACATGATCGGAACACAGGGCTAATGTCACACTGTTGCTATGAAACTTGCAGTGTCATGTGGGAGTTCGATACGTGGATTAGGGTAGAAATACTCACGTAGGCTGGTTTTACGTATAATTACTGTTATGTGGACAGAGCCCGCAGCCGTTACCTATCTCCTTGCTCACACTCGTAATACTCACTAGCCGGGCTGCCCAGTACCCCGTAGTGGGTCTTTTAAATAGTGTCAGCTCAGCACAATATGAAAGACCGTGACTCAAGACGGTTGGTCGTTGAGTCAACGGACAGGTTACTGGTAACTGGTTACTACTACTGAGACTGGTAACTGGTTACTACTACTGAGAGCTCGGCGACGCTAACGTATGTCGTCCCGACATACAACTAATACAAACTAGAGATGGCAGGTATACGGCTTGGGCTGATTCTATACAATGTCAAAGTACACAACATGAAACATTATAGATACATAAGTAGAACATTGGAATGAAAGCTTACGTAACTGAAACTGTAATGCAATACAAGGTATACTATAGTACAACTTAAAACTCAACAAATGAACAACGAACTCTACGTTGAGATTACAAGTGATAAAAACAAAAATTTTGATCGATCGATCTGTATTCGTGTGATCTACGGATTCTGAGGAAGGAATATATACAAAGAAAGAGTGTTTAACAGAAAGGCAGATTCGGTGCACGCAAATCTAGACTGTTAACTCTCAGAATGCGGAGAGAACATGAACACAAAAAAAAATTCTTGAATACTGATAAGTTGATACTGTAATTATTCATCTATACAGGTTATTTACATTTAACCCCAACTCTGCTAGGGTAAGATTGGCATATGCAGAATGGGTGTCATCTCTGGGAGGATCAGACTCTGTAGCATTGGCTAACTCATGCTGTATTTGAGGCAATTCTGAATTGGAAGTTACAAATGGTACTTGAGGATTTCTCAATACCTGTCGTGTACGTAGGGAATAACGACATTCAGGTTGATCATCTGACTGAGTATCAGAGGAAGAGAGTACAGGATCAGGAGGATTGTCAGAGTCTGTCACATTAGTCTGGGTTGGAACATCATTATCATCACATACTAACTTCATATGATCCAAATGCGATTCTTTATACTGACCAGTACTAATCTCTCTAACCTTATACTTATTACCAGTGATATGTTCAACTACGCGATAAGGACCAACAAACTTTTGATCAAGCTTTGGCATTGCAGACGTTTTGTTAAAGTTAGTCAGCATAACTCTCGAACCTACTTTGATTTTGGATGGCTTTACTCAAGTATTTGCGACTCTTGTAAATTCAGCTGTTGATTTATGAAGTGTTTCACGGATTCTTCTAAAAACACTTTGAGCTAAGCTGGTACGAGTTGCTACGAAATCATCAGGGTTGTAATTTGGTTTCGGATTAGAATATAACAACTCATAAGGCAAACGTTTATCTACACCATACAATGCATAATGTGGAGTGTCACCTATAGAAACATTGTAAGCAGAATTTATAGCACACTGCACATCAGGTATAACTTCATCCCAAGTTTCACTATTGGGATTGATAGTGGCTCTCAATACATCAAGTACTTTCTTATTGGTTCGTTCCGCTAACCCATTGCTGGCAGGATGATGAGGAACAATGGTGGACTTAGAGATCTTGTACAAGGTACACAAATTTTCAAGAATTTCATTACAGAATTCACCTCCATTATCTGTTACTAGGGACTTAGGGGTGGTATGCCTGCAGATAATGCGTTCTTTAAACGCTTTGGCTACTGTCTCGGCAGTCTTATCTGCAATAGGAACTAACTCACAATATCTGGTGAAATGGTCTACCATAACACACAGATGTTTGTTACCTTGGAGGGAACATTGGAAATTAGTTAACAAATCTAGCGCAACTCTTTCCCAAGGTTCGCTAGTAGTCGGATACACTTGGATTGGATTAGGACCATTAGCATTGCCTTTATGTTGCATGCAGACACTACATTTCTTAACATACTCAGAAATATCAGTTGCCATACGAGGCCAAAAGTATTTCAATCTGGCTTGTTTTACTGAACGATCCATACCAGGGTGTGCAACACCTGGTACATCGTGAACTAGCTGTAAGGCTACATTCACTAGTGACTGTGGAATTACTAACTGGTATACTCTTCTGCTACGAGTACCCAACTCGGCTGTTCGATACAGTAATTCTTGGTTCATGAGAAAGTCACTGATGGGAGCTGGTGGCTTCACAGTCAGAATAAGATCTTCCTGGAGCAGGAATCGTATCACACCAGACCACATGGGATCTGTTCGTTGAGCATTCTTTACATCTTCAGCACTAAATGGAGGGTCTGCAGTTACTATACTAACATGTCGCGATAAGGCATCTGCGACTACATTTGACTTGCCAGGTAAATGCTCAAAGGTGGGATTGAACTCTTGGATAGTCAAGGTCCATCTAGCTAACCTTCCAGTAGGTTGTTTGTTCTGGAATAAGGGTATCAGTGGAGCATGATCTGTCAAGACATGAACAGAGTACTGATAAATAATGTCTCGGAAGTGCTTTAAAGACCATACTATTGCTAAAGCTTCTTGCTCAGTTACTGTATAATTACGTTCAGCCTTCGTAAGGACTCGGCTAGCAAATGCAACTGCGTTGTACTTGCCATCGGTCTTCTGAGCTAGTACGGCACCTATGCCAATTGAACTAGCATCAGTTGTCAGATAGAAAGGCTTAGAAAAATCTGGAAATTTCAAAATTGGAGCAGATGTTAGCTTTTCTTTTAGAGTTTGGAATGCTCTTTCTTGACGGAAGGTCCAAACAAAAGGAGCATCTTTCTTAAGCAACTCGGTTAGAGGAGCAGCTATGGAAGAAAAATTGGCAATGAAAGATCTATAAAAACCTGCTAAGCCCACAAAGGATCTTACGGCATCAGCAGTTTTGGGAGTTGGAAAATTTAGTACTGCAGTTACTTTACTTTGGTCAGTCGTAACCCCTCTAGGAGTGACTACGTGACCAAGAAACTTAATTTCTGATCTGAAAAATTGACATTTTGACAGTTTGATCTTTAAATTGGCTTCTTCAAGCTTACCAAGTACTACATCAAGTCTTTTCAAGTGTGTATCCACGTCTTTAGACATGACGATTACGTCATCTAAGTACACCATAAGTGCATTACCTATGAGACCTCTAAAGATATTAGTCATGAGCCTTGAGAACGTGATAGGGGAAGATCGTAATCCAAATGCCATACGGAGGAAGTGATAATGACCTGTAGGAGTGGAGAATGCAGTTAGTTCTTGGCTGTCCTCGTGAAGAGGGACTTGCCAAAACCCTTGTAACAAATCTAGGGTTGAAAAGACTTTGTTATCTCCGATATTACGTAAA
Source organism: Cherax quadricarinatus (assembly GCF_038502225.1). Taxonomy (NCBI): domain Eukaryota; kingdom Metazoa; phylum Arthropoda; class Malacostraca; order Decapoda; family Parastacidae; genus Cherax; species Cherax quadricarinatus. Next base: position 44,878,112 of record NC_091311.1, read on the forward strand.
AGATCACCCAGTACAGGGAGTGGAAAGCGATCTGGAATGGTTTTTGCGTTTAACTTCCTAAAGTCAATTACTGGACGCCAAGTACCATCCTTCTTAGGTACTAGTATCAAGGGTGCATTCCAAGGTGAATTGCTAGGTGCAATAACTCCATCATCAAGCATTTGATTGATCAATTCTTCTGCGACAGCAACTTGTGAATGAGGCATTCTGTACGCAGGTATGTAGATAGGTCTAGTACCAGGTTCAAGTGGAATACGATGGGACAATAAGTTCGTTATACCCATCTTCTCACCTGGTAAAGCAATGGCTTTACGACGTTTGTTCAACAGAGTCAACAAACGCTTGACTTCATCTGGGAAGTCAGTGGGAGCTAAGTCTTTCTCCTCAACTGGTGGAACAGATTGATCCAGTGAAGTGGATGAGGTCTCCCCGGCAGAAATAGCACCGACCCACTGGTCAGGTGACAACTCATCCTCTACCTGAACAGGGTAAGGATAGTGAACAAGGTCAACAAGATTGGTATTTGCTCTAAGGCGAACACTGTGACCAGAAGTGTTGGCCAGGTAGAAATGGATCTTACTATCTCTTACAACATGTAAGGATGGTTCAACAAATAAACCTTTTACTTTGCAGGAATACAACAAAATCTTGCTGTGACTGATACGACAAAAATTTGCTGGCAAAAATAATGGTACACAGTCTGCGAAAAAATTAAAAGAATGAGACACTGTTGGCATACGAAAAAAAAAAAGGACACACATAGAAATAAATGGATAATTTGGTATGCTGAAAGAATACAATAAAAAAAAATGAATCACTTCACACAGGGTGACTGACTGGTACACTACACAATAATACTTACTAGAGACAGGAGTAGCATAAGAAAAAACACAGAATAAAAATATTATAAGATAAGTGAAAACACTGAAAAATATTGTAAAAATACTGAGTCAAAGAATACTGCGTTTACACTGAAAACACAAGGTTTAGAGTACACAAGCAATTTTACTATAAATGTCTCACACACGCAAATGTCGTTAAATGCAAGAAAAATGTCTCAAGGAAATTATCACTGAAGTCGAGAGTAGTAGACGGGCGATTACTGGTGACGGGAAGAAGGTGTTGTCCTGTGGGCGGGCGGTGAGTACTGGTGACGGGGCGGGGGGGGTTTCCTCCTCCACTCACACTGTTGTCGTGAAGAAATGTGCGTTCTAGGCGAACTCACATAACTGGCTTTATCTCGTTGGCACCAGCTACAATCTCTTGACCAATTATGTGAGCCAAAACAGTACTAGGACCCGGTACAAGGGTGCAAACAACCACAGGTAGATGAGTGGATGGCTGGTGGTGGTGGTGGGTGGATGCTTCTGCCGCGCACCCCGGGTGGTGTGAGAGAATGGTGGGGGGGGACGCTGGGGGTCTGCCGCGCACCCCACTCACCCACGAAGGTGGCTTGAAAAACCCACTCTATGCCACAGGAATGGTAAAAACCACTCCTAGCATCCAACAGGGAGCACAAAGCGATATAAACAATACTTCAGAGGAACTTGGCTTACTTCTTACTGCGTGGCTTACTTCTCTCTCTCAGCTGGGTTAGAAGCTGGGTTGGCTGGCTGGCTTACCCCACGAGAATGGATGACTGGAAGACGTGTAACGATGCACAAAGCACGGAGGAGCAGTTGGATGACAGGAGACAGGCTGGATGATAGGCTGACTGGCGTTCACTTCCACAGTCTGGCTTACTGACTGGCTTAATTGCAAAATCCGGGTCAACCCCTCGGAGATTGAAGCAATTAGCACACGAACTAAGCCAGGAAGCTTGAAACGGCTGCAACAGGCTTGCAGGCAATAGGTAGTGAGTGAGGGTAGTGGTGGCTGGAGGGTGTGAGGGGAGGGCGGTTCTGGCTGGAGACTCACCTTTGACCCTGCCGGCTACTCACAACAGTCTTCAAACGCCTTGAATTACCCTTAAAAACGTAAATCCACGCTCCACACCGCTGCACACCATTTATCATGTGGGAGTTCGATACGTGGATTAGGGTAGAAATACTCACGTAGGCTGGTTTTACGTATAATTACTGTTATGTGGACAGAGCCCGCAGCCGTTACCTATCTCCTTGCTCACACTCGTAATACTCACTAGCCGGGCTGCCCAGTACCCCGTAGTGGGTCTTTTAAATAGTGTCAGCTCAGCACAATATGAAAGACCGTGACTCAAGACGGTTGGTCGTTGAGTCAACGGACAGGTTACTGGTAACTGGTTACTACTACTGAGACTGGTAACTGGTTACTACTACTGAGAGCAGTGGTTTGCAATGCACTGCAACAGCTGGCTACCCGTAGCCGATTCTGGAGGTCATCACCCCCGCGCCCCGGTTTCCTGGCTAGGCATCTTAGCTAACGTCCTCAGCAATTAACCTACTGGTAGTAGCAGTTCGCAGCTCCATGTAAACAGTGTTGAACATTAAAATGGTATAAAATACCGACAGGTTGTTAGGTAAGACACATATGCAACAGTTAGGTATCTTTATTATGAAACGTTTCGCCTACACGTAGGCGAAACGTTTCATAATAAAGATACCTAACTGTTGCATATGTGTCTTACCTAACAATGTAAACAGTACAGCCCAGTTGGTCAGGAACAGAATATCTGTGGTAAATGCTGTGACCTTTACGGCGCACTTGGACCACGTAGCTCAGTCTGCGCTCACAGTCATGAAACAAACACACACAACTCACAGAGAAAACAAAGATAAAATAAACACACAACAAAAACAACGAACATAAGCATTCAACACAAACACTATCAAACCGAATAGTGACAAATCAACATTTTTCTCATCTACAATAAGAACACACACACACACACACACACACACACACACACACACACACCTTACAGCCTGTGATTGAGGTTATCACGCTCCAGCACTCTGCAAGTGTAACATTCCTTATTCTCCGGGATACATCATCCAGGCAGCGTCATTTCTCGCAGGACCAGATTCAAAAAATGCAGCGTTGGCCACATGCAAATTTGTGGATCAGGGTCCAGCTGAAAGTGAGCTGGTGTTGCCGCAGCCCAGGTGGTGTTGCCGCAGTCCAGCTGGTTGACTGGTGCCGCCTCCTTGAGCGTGTGTACTCAGCTAGTTATGTCCGAAGAGGTCGAGTTATAACCCCTGGTCTCGTCACTTCTCTCACCGATCAGATTTACTGATTCCTGACGAGACACTGGTCGTAACTGCTTCAAAAAACGATACCGTTTATCTCCAACACATCATCTAATACTTCCTGACATCCACCTGGATAATTTCCCTCTTTAGCCGTCGTCTGTGTCCCCTGGTTTCTTTGTGTAGGGTGAGGGGTTCCACACTGGTTCTACATATTCCAAGGTGGATCTCCTTCGTACGTTGGGTATAATGCTTTAATTGATACTATTAATATTACTAAAAGATGTGCAAGCTCGTGTCTAGCGAGCTACAACCGAAATATTCTACCAAATAACAGCAGTCTTGTATGATATGAATTCCCGAGACAGCTGTGTAACACAATGATCAACACAAAATGATCTTGAATCATAACTACCAGCAATACTTTACCCAGCAAGCGGCAGTGTGTGAGTGTAAACACACGCACCAGAATACTCTTGAATGTATTACAAACCGAGTATAGTTATAAATTTGCTGCTTATTTATGCTAATGACGTAGTTTTTTATAACAACGATTATTAACGTGAATAAATTCTACACACTGTTTCAGTAAACGAGTATTACGTATGCTCTGATTCCCTCGTGTCACGCATCGTAAACTGATGACGGTAAAGTTCTGTAAACTCTGTGAAACTGGTCCACTCCACCGAGTATCAGGTCTGGTTAATGAGTACATCTTGTTTCCCATTGGAAGATCAGAACACAAGTGTTTGTCTCTCCAACACTCCAAGGTAAAGCTGGGTAGTGGGTAGCATGGCACTGCCTTGTCTGCCCAGGGAGGTAGACTAACGCCCCAGGGACGAGAAGCAGGAAAAGTTACACTTCTGAGTTTCACATGGCCTTCTGTTTGCAAAGCTTAAAACTTCTATAATGTTCTGGTCTAAAGTTTAGAAGCAAGATTAGTTATCTACCTGTTTTCGAAGTCACAGCCTCCAAGACCCAATCCTGCTCAAGTCTCCTGGCTGCTGGCATGATTAATTAGGTTATGTGTACCGGCAGCACATACTCCAACTATCTAAAGGAATCAGTAAAGTTTCTTCTTGAAGACAGCTGGAGTATGTCTCAATGTACGTACTTACTGCACCATGGCTTTCATGCTGGATACTTAGCACCATCTGGCAAGTTTCTTTTTCTCGTAGAAGTAATTTTAGCGCGAAGATTTGTAACCGGTCCCTCCACCATTTTCCTGGTATACATTATGATGTAGCTTTCCCGCCTGCGTTCCAGGAACGTACGTTCCATTGTACGAACGTACCGGTCGAAGTTAGAGACATCAACCTAGAAATAGCTTAGAGGATACCAGAGATAATTCAACTGGGGGCGTCACCATCGCTCAGCATTAGCTCTCAACAATGAAGATAAACACACTGGGTCTCACACACTAACTGCATTAGTGGTCACAACACTCCTCGTACATGCCGGAACTGATTCCTAAATATAAGCTTTGCTTTTATGAGTTCGCTATGTACTATTTTTGCCATTCCACAGCAAAAGTAGTGAAGGAATCCACCTGTGTTTGTGCACCCGTTAATATAGAAGTTTCAACTGGAACGGGAAGTGAAATCTGCCTTGACATTCTCTAAAAGCAACATTTCTTTCTTTACATTTTTTGTATACAAGAATATTCCACCTTAGAGAGTAAAAGTGCTTTAAAACGGTGTTCTTCAAAGTACAGGGTCGGCAGATGGCTTCATTGGGTTCTCAGTAAAAATGAGTATCTTTCTATTTGATTTTCTGCTCGGACAGTTTAAAACCAAATAGAAAATAAGAGATGACAGTGTAGGGGATAGAGAGTACTTGTAGCACTATCATCACGTGAACCAGAATGTGCTACAGTAACATGCAACAGGAAGGTCCGTCAGTCACACTGAGCAGGAAAATTCAAACTGATTAATCATCTTTGTATAATGTATATTTAGTTAACAGAATGTATTTCCTTAAATACAATATGGCTTGACGCATACAAAAAGCTTTACATTATCTGTTATGGTGTTTCACATTCTGTGTCAGACTTTCTTTTAGTGTAAACACAGGAAATTGGTCACAAGGGTGTGTGACATTACTGCACCGGGTCGTTGGAAATAAAAATGGCTGAAGAATATTGCTTTGACGAGAATTATCATTGACTTGGAATCTAACATTCTAAAAGTTCTTGTTATCCAGTCTAATATTTTTATTGCACTGGTGACGGTAACACTGTTGTGGTCCTTGAGCATATCATCCGTTACCTCTACTGTCTCGTTTGAATGTGTTATAATGTTCGAATTTCAATATGTTCCATATTGTAGTAACTGAAACTCGTTCTTGTTGAGCATCATAATGATTTTTGTGACCCACTGGAAGACCTGGTTCATGCACTGAAATTTGCTGTGTCCTCTACTCCTCTACTCATGCTTCTTAAATTCTAGTATCGTCTGCAAAGGATGACAGAGCAATACGATGTGTGACTGATACGAGAATAACAACAGCAGTGAGACTCAAGCCTTGGGCAACAGTGTCTTTTCCTGTGACGGCTTCTGATTTCACTTTGCTGGTTATTACCATGCGAGCCCTGTTAGAAAGTTCACAATTCATTTAAGCCTTTTTCTAGTTTTTCCTGTCGTAAGCATTTTCTGTGCTATTACACCTGGATCACACCTGTCTGTATATTACGAGTCTTCAAATACTTTCAAAACCATGTTATAGTGGCGTAGCAGGAGTGACTTGTTCTTAAAAAAATTTTGTTTGATTGGTCTGTGCAAGAGTTTCGACTACATGTTCGACAATCTTCTGTTAAATATTCTTGCATGTGATATCAGCATTTTCGCCTAGTTTTTTTTTTTTGTGATTGCTACGGTGCTACTTTTATGAAGTGAAGGTATATCAGTTTTTTTTAGAGTTTGAGGGATACAGTTTCACTGTTTTTAAGAACCAGTAAACAATTTAGACTGACAAGCCACATAATTTTTTAGTCATGACTGTGACATCAAACACTGCCAACACTGCTGATACAAACCCAAATCACACTGAACTCTGGATCCACTGATAACTTTCCTTTGCATTCTAGCTCAGACTTAGACTTGTGGAACACACATTCATCATATATGAAGTGTCACCGAACTTAAGCAGAGACGCCTATATATGTACTTAAGTAATGTATCGAGAGGCGTTGTTCGGCAGCTCCTTAATAACGGGTATAACTCCACTAAACAAAAAGTCGTAGTAAATCAATTATAAAAACGTCTCGCACTGCCATAATCTTCTGAAACTGTGTTGAGAACTATGGTTGTTTAGCACATTAAATTACAGTACATGCATCATCCAGGACAACAGAGATTTAAACTAGGATTAAGACCATGGGAAGACAGGTACGTCGTCTACGTAAAAACAACTGAAAGTCTTCGACAAGTGTGCCATGACGCCATAGCACACAAAATGCGTGCAAAAGTAATACAAGTGTAAAATCATACACGTCAAAATAAAAACCTCTGTATCTCAGCTTTTTTTACTGGATGATAACGTATTTTTTATTCAATTAATGAATGGAAGATCAAGTCTACATTATATTCTGTGCTGAGTGACCCAACAAGGCGCAGTGTTCGCTGCTTCTCACGTTCTTAATTAACGTATTAAAGGACTTAATTAACAGAGTTGTATCACTTAATAACAGAGTTGTATCACTTAATAACAGAGTTGTATCATCCTTCACAGACGATACTGGAATGTGTCTGGGAGTGTCACCCAGTGAGGACACAGTAAACACAATATGTTGAATGAGGACCAATTTCACGTACTCGGCTAAGGAAAAATGAAGAAATAAAAACCGGAAGAGTGTAAAACGCAATTAAAAACTAGAAACTGAGAACGAACAGTTATTTTGTTTAAATAAATTGGATACATCAGTGATGTGCTGCTATTCTAAGGTACATGATAATTACGTAGTGGGAACAAAATGACTCACGGAGTCGTAACGACACTATTGCAGATTTATCAAAGAATGGGTGAGGCTCGAACCCATGACAGGCGAGTGTTAAAACTAATAGGACAGTGTTAACCTAGGGGTAACCATGTCTAAAAAAAAAAAAACTTGAAATTCCAAAACACAATGTTAGTATCACCTGTGATGACCCTTGCAATTATTATAGTGGTAAGTAGAGCCCTCTTTCTCTCGTCTCACTGAAACCACAACTCCTCCTTACCTCCCGACTTTTACCTCTGCTGCTGTTGCTTTCACTCGCTACACAGTGATAGCCACCAATACTCTTTCCAACACCTCACTTCTCTCAACCACCATTATTTGTCACCGCTATGACTATCTTGTTTAGTTACCTTTAAAGTGATGGTTCTCGGTATCATCACACTTTCACCTAAATCATCAAGCAGTAATTACCCTCATCACTGAAGGAGCGTGTTGATACACCCTAGACTCACTACCTTCACCGAGTTACTATATCTCTTATAACACTTACTGTCTACTGCTTGTCATTATGGCTATTTTGTAATGTTTACATTTCCTCTTAAGAAGTTAATACAGTGGATTTAGAACCAGTCAATCCGGTACTTCGCAGGTGATTTAAGTTTGCTGCGAGGGGCACTTTCAACTATCTAAGTGTGTATTATGGTGTAAATTTCTTGCCTGCGCTCCAGTCAACAAGATTCGAGATGATATTTGGGGTTCCCAATAATTTACGAGCAGCGGAAGTCCTCTAGACTTACAATTTCCAGTGCCTTAAATTGAGCTGTCACTGGAGATTTTATAACCTGCAAGTGTCTTAATAAATATTGTTGGTATTGCACCTTCCTCGAAGACGTGTTTGATTTGTGTTTCATTATTTCTATATTGCTGCAAAGTTAAATATACTGGTTCATATACAAAGACTTTCACTACAGTGTTTTAAGTATGCAGTATCACCACTTGGACAACTTTGTTCCCACTTTTTTTCTCGGTCATAACCCTTAAGGTATCCCTGGTACTCCAGTACCACGGTACCCCAGTACAACAGTACCCCTATACTCCAGTACTCTGGTACAACGGTATCCCTGTACTCCAGTATCCCAGTACAACAGTACCCCCATACAACAGTACCCCGGTACTCCAGCACCGTGACTTTAGGTACTGAGCCTTTTAATTAGCCAATGCTTGATTTTACACTGTCAACTACTCCGTTGTAAACAGACCACACAGACCATACCACGGGCGGGATTGAACCCGCGGTTAGAGAGTCTCAAAACTCCAGACCGTCGCGTTAGCCACGGTCTGGAGTTTTGAGACTCTCTGACCGCGAGTTCAATCCCGCCCGTGGTATGGTTTGTTTGCAATCGTGTCATTACGATTTCGTGAATCATACTCCGTTGTATTTGTCCAAAAATTAAAATACATCTGACTTCTTTCCCCGTCACACCTAACACCTTTAATCCATGTGCAAACACTCCAGCGTCACATGTCAAATGCCATTGTGAAATTCGTGTAGATCACATCTCTGTTTCGGTTTTCTTCCAACGCTTCCACAATTCTATCACAACAGTTTAGTAACTGTGGCAAGGAAGTCTTTCCGGCTGTAAAATACATTACTGGTTTAGGATGTGTAGGTTATGCTGTTCCATAATTTTATGTCATACCACCTTTTCAAAGACTTTGATGATGTGTGATGTTAGTCTTACTGGCTCATCTACTGGCTCATTTATGCAAAGGCGCAATGTCCGCACTCCGGAAGGCCTCTGGGATTTCGCCTATATCTAACCTCTTCCTCTAAAGAACAGCGAGTGCTCGTGCTAATGGTATTTTTCACTTCTTTATAACCAAAGAATTCCACGAATCCGGTCCAGTTGCTGCACGAGTGGACATTTTTTATATTTCCTGTTTTTTTCGAATTCTTCAGGATTTTTACCTATGTCGGTTATGTGATCTGTCTGGCCTTCAGAGGTAACTATTTTTTTTTTACATTCTCTGCCCCACTTTCGTTTAATGGACTGCTTAAAACCGACTCACATCGCTCTTTGAGAATTTCACACATTTCTTTTTCATGGCCAGTGTTATGAACCTCCTGAGATTAATCTAATCTTACAGGCAGTTCTTAGATTTTTCCTTAAGTGTAGAAATATTTAGATTTTCTTACAATATCCTGGAGAGCTTTATGCTCCTTTTGTGCTTCCGATAAAGCTGGAAGCACCTTTTGTTACAACCAGGAAATATCTCGGCGAAGATTTTTTCTCCGTTGTGGCTACGACTGACTAATTCTGAGGACATTCTAATCTAAACACGGTAAATCCAGTAAACCGTATGAGAGACATACAGAATTTATGAAGACGGGTTCGGCAGTCAGAGTTTACAGTAATGGAGCGTGTCATTATTTTACAAAAATCGCCAGGAGAAATATAAATATATATATGTCGTGCCGAATAGGCACAACTTGCGATCTTGGCTTAAATAGCAACGCTCATCTTGCCATATAGGATAAGTGAAAATTTGTGTATGCTATAATTTCGCCAAAATCATTTTGAACCTAACGAAAAAAAATATATTTCACTGTGTTTGTTTAGTATTAAATTATTGTAAACAAATCTAAAATATATTTAGTTGGATTAGGCTAAAATAAATTGATCTTGTTATAATAAGGTTAGGTAAGTTTTCTAAGATTCTTTTGGAGCAAAATTAACAAATTTTTACATTAACATTAATGAAAAAAATATATCTTTAAACGTATAAGAGAAAATTTTAGAAAGGACTTAATTTTAAATGAGTTCTTGCTAACTGACCAGTTTTACATATTCGGCACGACATTATATATATATATATATAAATATATATATATATATATATATATATATATATATATATATATATATATATATATATATATATATATATTATAAGATCGAGGGAGGAAACAAAAAATTGCCTCAAAACTTTATTATTACTGTGGTACAGAACGCAACTTTTACCGCAGATAGAAAAAACATGTTTTGAACACGGACAGAGACGAGAATTTCAAAAAGGAGTAGCGAGACATCACAGGTGGGTGACACGGTCCAACAAGGGGACGACACATTCCAACACGGGGACGAAAATGTGTCGTACATTCCAACAAGGGTACGACAATGTGTCGTACATTCCAACAAGGGTACGACAATGTGTCGTACATTCCAACAAGGGTACGACACGACACAATGGACCTCAGGTCAAGGAGGAACATGGCCAGGAACATCGACACAACATATCTGAGCAACATATTACAACATTCACTGTAACATTCACCTGGGAAACTGTGTTTGCTATTAAAAACTCAGATGTTTGTCAAGATTTTGTAAAATCAGTTTTGTAGCAGCAAAGTCGTGTAGGTCACTGAGCAGAAGGACTGATGGAGGCTCGATCCTCCGTCCGCTGTACTCTAATGGTATCGTCGGTATAAAGACCTACCAAGTTCTTGATGCTGCTGAGGGGGGGCTCTTGATCCAGGAATCAGACTCTTTCCCCCTTTCCTGAATATAAATGCTTCCCACTATCCAACTGCCCTATGACCTCTACGGGTTTAGCATTCCCCCCCTAAAAACTCAGAATGATAAACGCAACACATGATCACGACGTACAAGATACTGGGAAGACTTGACAGAACAGAAACAGACTTTTTGACAAGGACCTGGAGTTGAACACCGAAGTTCAAGGAACACCAAAACAAAGTTGCAAATTGCAAGTATTCACGAAGTATAACACGGAGTGTTGACGTGGCGGAAACGGATTCCATACAAAGTTTTAATAGGTTCTGAGAGTCCATGGTGACAGGAGCAGAGGTTCGACTCATGGTGACAGGAGCAGAGGTTCGACTCATGGTGACAGGAGCAGAGGTTCGACTCATGGTGACAGGAGCAGAGGTTCGACTCATGGTGACAGGAGCAGAGGTTCGACTCATGGTGCCAGGAGCAGAGGTTCAACCCATGGTGCCAGGAGCAGAGGTTCGACCCATGGTGCCAGGAGCAGAGGTCCGACCCATGGTGCCAGCAGCAGAGGTCCGACCCATGGTGCCAGCAGCAGAGGTCCGACCCATGGTGCCAGCAGCAGAGGTCCGACCCATGGTGCCAGCAGCAGAGGTCCGACCCATGGTGCCAGCAGCAGAGGTCCGACCCATGGTGCCAGCAGCAGAGGTTCGACCCATGGTGCCAGCAGCAGAGGTCCGACCCATGGTGCCAGCAGCAGAGGTCCGATCCATGGTGCCAGCAGCAGAGGTCCGACCCATGGTGCCAGGAGCAGAGGTCCGACCCATGGTGCCAGCAGCAGAGGTCCGACCCATGGTGCCAGCAGCAGAGGTCCGACCCATGGTGCCAGCAGCAGAGGTCCGACCCATGGTGCCAGGAGCAGAGGTCCGACCCATGGTGCCAGCAGCAGAGGTTCAACCCATTGTGCCAGGAGCAGAGGTTCAACCCATGGTGCCAGCAGCAGAGGTTCAACCCATGGTGCCAGCAGCAGAGGTTCAACCCATGGTGCCAGCAGCAGAGGTTCAACCTATGGTGCCAGCAGCAGAGGTTCAACCCATGGTGCCAGCAGC
>NC_091311.1:44894836-44934836 GCF_038502225.1 Cherax quadricarinatus
AAACAGTATATAAAGAGTTCATCTGTAGTCGAATCAGGGAGGATTACTGCCCCCCCCGAGGCCGGTCCCAGACCAGGCCTCCTGGCCTGATCGACCAGGATGTTAGGTGCCTACCGTATACAGACCAACATATGCACAACAGTCCGGCTGATCAGGAATTGACAAAGTTTCCTCTTGGAGACAGCCACGGATCTGTTGGTAGTTTCCCTGATGCATGGAGGGAAGGTGTCGAGTCCTGGACCCATTGCGCTTATTGACTTTACTATATTCATCTCGCCCTTGTTTTTCATTGAAGGTATTTTGCACAGTATACCGAGACGTACTTTCATAAGGAGTGATTTCGGTGTGCATATTTGGAACTAATTCTCTCAGAATTTTCCAGGTGTAGATTATGATACAGCTTTCTCGTTTACACTTCAAGGAGTACAGTTGGAAGAACCTTGAGCTTTCCCAGTAATTATTTGACTAAATTGAAGAGCTGTGAAGGATCTCTACGATCTCCAGTTCAGCAGTTTCGCCTGTCGTAAAGAGGCCGTTAGCACACAGCTTGGAGTGAACAAATTATATGAAGACTATCATTATGGGGCCGTCATCTCTCTGTTTTGAATATTCTAGTTATCCTGCCTATCATTTTCCTGTATATATTTTGGTAGAACTACCTCGCAGCTGTGATAACATTGTTAGGGTTGAAAGATATCCACTGATATTATCACTCCCAAGTCTCCCGATCTACGTTTGTCATATTCTTTGATCCAATCTTTAATTTCTCAGCTTCTCCACGGCGGAAGAACTGAAATCTGTCCTCGCTGATCATAGTGTTGTCAGCGCCACTGGAAAACAGTTTTTATCAGTTTCTAGGTTTGCTGTGTCCTCACTGGATGACACTTTTGTACAGCTTCTAGTATCGTCTGCAAGGACGACATGGTGCTATGATTTATGTTCCTACGCAGATACAAGAATGGGAGAGAGAACGCATAAATAGGCACAATGCCGTGGCTGGAACAATACACAAATAACCCGCATGTAGGAGACAAACTTATGACGACGTTTCGGTCAGACTTGGACCATTAACGTTGTCATAAGTTTCAAGTCTCCTAAGTGTGTGGATTATCTGTGAATAGAAGTGGAGAGAGTACTGTACCTCGGGGAACAAAACTTGAACAGAACGTTTCCCTGCAAGTCTCTCTGATATCAACGTTTACTGTTGAACTTTGGGTTCAATTGTCAAGAAATTATATATCCGTCAATCCACCTTTCCAATTATTCCTTTTGTAGGTATTTTGTGCGCTATTATACCATGGCCGCAATTGTCGAAGGCTTTTGCAAGGCAGACACTACATCCGTATTATGCTTGTCTTCCATCGCTTAAAGGATGATGTGGAGACAATACACAGTTTCAGGAGATAGGAGGCGGGGCCAGGAGCTATGACTCTATCCTGAAAACATAACTGGGAGAGTAGGTGAGAAGAACTAGGCAAGTACAACTAGATAAACACCCAGCCTAGTAGCTAAGTGTCCAGGTGAGGAGATCCAGTTCTGTTGACCGTGGAAATATTCTTAGTTGTTTAAGCTAAAATATACTTGCCGGATTTCTTAAGCCAATACCCGGAGGCGACCCATTCTTGTACCACCAGTGATAAAACGTTCAGATCTGAATGTCACCTTCAAACGTCCCCCCCCCCCCATTCTCTTCGGCCACTTCGTTGCCAAGACACTGCGGCTTTTTTTTTTTTTTTTGGTAATTTGCATATTTGTGGTTAAACATACGTTGTTATATATTATGTAACCAAACCTACCGTGCCCTAGCCTAAATTAAATTTACCTAATTTAAAATAGACCATTTTTTTTAAACATCTGAAACTAAACGTTCAACACATCAAAAAACGCAACACAGACACGACTGTAGTGAAAACATTTTACTTTACAACGTTTCTCCCAACATTAGGCTTTTTCGAGCAATAAAAAGAAAAAAGAGCCCAATTTTGGGCGAAACGTCGTATAATTAACGGTCTTGACTGCAGTCGCATCTTTGTAACCAGAGTCTTCAGCTTGCCAGAGTCTCCAGTCCGCCACAAACCTGACAAGGTTCATGACACCTGGATCAGCAAACGCTGCAAAACTGTGGCCATCCTGACAGTTTCCCCTCAGCGTATACACACATCTAAAGGTCAGTTCACCATTAACTCAGCTGCCTCATTGTTTGTTCCTTACTCACCTCTTGATTCATACTTGCCTCCTGCAATCAGAAAAAATATTTTTAAAATATTTTACATAGAATTTCGTGTGCATATTGGTATATATGTTTTAATGTCATTCTAGCATAAATATTTATATTCGCACACAGATAAGTTATTCATTTTTAAGTACATAAGGCTGTGTATTATATGTATATACACCGAGATGTATATTTCCCTTAGTGTATATATGGTGAGTTTGGCGATGCAGCCTAATGACACTAATGTAGTTGATTGGCTTTAAACCACCATTAACAATTATTGCGTATGTAATAATGTGTAATTAAAGAGTTCGTTTGTTAGTAATACACAAATAATGTTCTCATCCACTAGTCATGTGTATTAGTCCCAGGGTCCATGATTTTTATGAAACGGAAAGAGACTAGCGGTATGGTAGGCTACTGTCTATGCGAAGTGGGTACTTGCGGTGTAATTTAGCTAGTTTTAACGTTACCTAAATATGGGTTAAGTGACCCCAGTTGGACGTTTTGTTCCGCTTATCTACAACAATAGTGCCAGATCAATATATTCCATTTTTTTTAATATGAATTTCCTCTAAATCTGAAATTCTGCGAGTTTGTTAAGACATTTTCAGAGGCCTACTCATTACCCCTTAATTCCCCCCCCCAAAAAAAAATAGTAATGGCAACGCGTCAGTACACATATTACCCTTGTAATCAAATCTGAAGAATAATTCAGTATGTTGTATAATATTCAATGTATGAGGGGTCAATGCCATAATCGTGAGGTGTGTTCGTGTGTCGTGTATATATTAAAGGTCAGAAGAACGGGGTTTATTTGTATAATCAGGTAACAGTGAAAGAATACTTTTTGAGGAGGTACTGTAATTTTGTTTTGTATCATTATTATAATTACTCACAGGTGTGGGCGAGTGTCGGTTGTATAAGTTATAGACAGTGTTGTACTGTCATGATATCTCAGTGTAGTAACCCAGTAGATTGAGTACTGGAACCATTATTTACAGTTCGTGTTTGGTCTCTGTTATATATGTACCTGTTTATGTACAATGTCTGTATGAAGGTCTTAATACCATAAAAAAAAGTGAAAAATTAATGCATATTGTTGGTTTAGCGATTCTTTGGTTATAATAATAATAAAGCATATTGTAAGTATTTTGGTTGATGTAATGTATAATATTGTGTAATCTTGTATTTAACATAGGTGTAAAGGGATATAATGCACAGGGGATGAGGGACAGTTTGTCAGCACAAAGTTAAACGTCCGGTGCATTTCGACAGTGAAAATTTTTAATTTCTGTGGAAGAACTGATACTGTGTTCTCTTATTTATTTAATGTATTGTATTGTTTTAAATAAAATATAAAAAAAAATCCCAAAAATTCACTTGTACACTTCATTTCTATTCTTTCTCTATACGTCATTTTAGATTACAAGTTTTTATTCCATATTCACATGAAAACCCACTGATAGATAATTCTCTTAACAAAAAGAGGCACAATACCGTGACTGGAACAATACACAAATAACCCGCACACAGAAGAGAGGAGCTTAAGACGACGTTTCGGTCTGATAATGCTCTTATTCTCTGAAAGCTTCACAGAGCAGTTTTTGTTGTGAAAGTTCCTCTACTAATCAGACGTTCCATTTATCTCATATGTGAATCATTTATGTTCATTCCGCAACGTGGAACTTAAAAACTGCGCCGCATAATCTAAATGAGGCTTTACTAATAGGGACTCGAGTATAACGTCAAGACTTATTATTTATATTTCTAGATATGAAAGCAAGCCATCTGTCTCCACTAGATTTATAATGCGAAAACCACACAGGTACACTGACTTCACATTTTTTCGCATCCTCTTTGGTGTATTTATTAAAGTCACAACAGATGTATATATTATTTAGTTTACATTCGCCAAGGTTGTTTTCTTTCCACAGTAAAGAAAACAACCTTGAACTGCATCTGCCACGTCTTCGTGCACACTCTCAACCAATCAAAATCATCCTGAAACTTCCTAGTGTCTCCATCGGTGTTTATATCAGCTAACTTAGGTTACTATTATTTTGCTATTTATTCCATTACATGAATGAGGCAAACACTAACTCCTGTAGAACACGGCACAAAAAAAAGAGCACCTGTCATTAAGATCACTTACACTAGGTAAATACATGATACAACGAGTACCCAAACACCTCAGGATACATCGAGCATACTGACACCCCTCTCGGGTTCGTATCACTAAGGGCAATAACAGTATTATCTGCAATTTCTGACGATCAGCAAGTTCCTGTCACCCTAAAGACGATCTTATGTTATCTACACCCCCATACCCCCACCCACAATATTCACCATCGACCTATATGGAGAAGTATACTATTTTTTTTACCCCTCCCCTTCTCCCCCTACTGAAGGTCCATACGTATCCAGTGCAGCATTTTAAATTACTGGGAATGCCTCAAATATATAATCGCTAGAGCGGATGAGATGCGTGATAATTTATACGTGGAAAGTACTTTAGGGAATAGTCCCAAATCTGAACACTGCCATAAGAACATGCTGGATTGAGAGAGATGGGACGAAATGCGAAATAAACCAGTGAAAAGCAGGGATGCCGTTGGCACAATAAGGAAACATTGCATCAACATCCGTGGCCCAAGACCATTCAACATCTTACCAGAAGATATCGGCAACACTGTTGGAACATGTGTGGAAGGAAATCTTCAGGAGGAAATTTGACAAGTATGTTCACTAGGTGCCAGATCAACCAGGCTGTGGCGGATATGTAGACAAGCGAGCCGCCAGTAGCAACAGCTCTACACTGAGCACAACGTTGTCTCAATTATAATTTCTTCTCTAGATAAGATAAGATAAGATTTTGTTCGGATTTTTAACCCCGGAGGGTTAGCCACCCAGGATAACCCAAGAAAGTCAGTGCGTCATCGAGGACTGTCTAACTTATTTCCATTGGGGTCCTTAATCTTGTCCCCCAGGATGCGACCTACACCAGTCGACTAACACCCAGGTACCTATTTGCTGCTAGGTGAACAGGACAACAGGTGTAAGGAAACGTGTCGGAATTTCCACCCGCCGGGAATCGAACCCGGGCCCTCCGTGTGTGAAGCGGGAGCTTTAGCCACCAGACCACCGGGCCACCTAACACACTAGGTAAATACCAGTGGCTTTCTATAATCTTAATAATATATAGTAACCAATTCTTTGTAGGAATAAAGTTTATCATTTATTGTGTGTATTGGTCCCCCTCTACCCACACTGCTTGATAATGTAAGGTGACGAGGAAAAGTTTGACAGATGGGGGGGGGGGGGGTTCCCTAACCTTTTCTGTTCCCCGCACCACTAGGAAATGTTTGATTAATGTTGCGCTTCCTACAAACGTAGTATCACATTTGAAGATGAAGCCAAATTTCAAATTTTTTAATCACAAACTGAACCAAATACAGTACTGCCGGTAAACTAATTGACTCGCTGTCGCAACTCTGGTTAGGAACACCTGATTTAATAGTTTAATATTTTTATGCACATCATACCCATCCTGTGGGAAGTAGTCCAAAGATTACAGAGGCACATACTGGGTCCAAGGACTGAACCCCGAAGTTCTGAAAGCTGAACAAATTAGTGGTAATGTACTATTTATATCTTTATATATGGTCACAATCGTAATGAGTTACATATGAAAACATGAATTAAAGTTACACACACACGCTAAAAAAGTGGTAACGCTTTATTTACAATGAGCAGTCATGGTATTTTTTCCTAAACTGTTTGTTATATGTATACTACTGTGGATAAAATACTTTGACATTTCTTGAACATTTCTGAGCGAGTTGTCTCTGAATTAATTAATTTTATCCCCCGTGACTTAGACAGCCCCTCTACCCCCACAATGGGACTGTCTCCCCCACACACCTTGGGACCGTCACCCCCACACACCGTGGGACTATCACCCCTACAAACCGTGGGACTGTCACCCCCACAAACCGTGGGACTATCTTTCTTTTTCCAGACACGTAGCAAGAAGGTCGCCTCCACAACTTCATACTAGGCAGAACCTCCGCGGCCGCCGCCGTGGTGGGGGTGAAGCAGGATGCTGCTGCCCAGGTTCATATAAGCGTGCACCAGTACCTCCCACTCTTCTACCACCACCACCGCCCCAAGCACGCAGCTGCCACCACCATCTCCTCGGGCATAACACATGTATCCTCTAGTCCACATCTGTGCTATGACGCTCTGTGCACTCACTGCTGTGTTACCAGGGGTCGAGTCTCAATTTTTGGCCTCAAAAATATCCTGAAGCTATGGAGTTTGCTTCCACCACTTCATGCATCTTATTCCACTTGCTTACTACCTTCAGGGTGATGTAATATATGTTTTAACGTCCTGGAATCTTAATTTCCTGTATGCTTGTAGAACACCCACCCTCCCCTCCCTCCCTCCTATGTTACACATTCTGTTACTATCCGTCTTGTTCCCCCTATAACGACATAAAACTCTGTGATAATGCCCGCTTTGTAGAGGCGGCAGTACAGCAATAGCAGAAAAAAAAATCTTAGATCGATTGCAGTGATGTCATATCAATCTTTGAGGGAGTTTCAGGAAGGATTGTTAGACACAATAATCCACAACAATCCAGGGCAACAAGGATTTAGAGCAGATCGCTCTTGCCACTCGTATTTGCTGGACAATTACATGGCAATGTATGCTCTGGAGCAATATAATTATGATATAGTATACACAGACTTCATAAAAAGACTTCGATAATTATGCACGACCATGGTGAATAACAGAAAATGTGTCCAAATGGAATAAACGGAAAAGTTTTTTTTTTTTTTTTTAACTTTGTGACAAACTAAGCACAGAGTAATGGTCAACAAAGTAAACTCAGAAGCTGCCACAGTGGAATGTTCTCTTCCTCAAGACACAGTACTCGCCCCATTCTCTCTCATTTTCATATCCAACAGACATAAATCGTAGCACTGTATTATCTTGTGCTACTGTGATACTGTAACCGGTGCGAGTGGCATCGTTTGAAAACGTAAATCTCCAAAATGACATAAACCAAGTCTTCCAGTGGGTCACTAATAACTGTATAATATTAGTTAAATGAAGACATATTTCTCTTACTTCCCTTGTGTCAATGTCTAAAAAAACACTGTTTAGATCCTTTAACTTACCCGCTGATAGTTTCCAGGGTGATCTTCCGTGCAGCCCTGTCTCGGATCAGCCCTCTGATCAGTCAGTCTATTGCTACCAGCAGCATCAACAGGCTGAGCACGACCTGCCAGGAGAAACTTACCAAGTTCCCTCTTAAAGGTAATGTCTTAAGTTTGCCAGCCTCGTACAGGCTGCCTTGGTTATGTGCACCTTGGGCCAGATTGTCACTGTGATGCCCACACTCTCTCTATTCCAGGGTAGTATTACTACCTGCTGACCCACTACTGCTACTATCACCACCTGCTGACCCACTACTGCTACTACCACTACCTGCTGACCCACTACTGTTACAACTACTACTGCCAACACTACCTGCTAAGTCATTACTATTACCACTATTGCTATAACTACTACTACTACATTTAATTTAAGAATGCTCCGTCTTTTGGACTCCCTCTATACCGCTGAGGCGTTGCCAACCTCACAGCCATAGACGTCGCCCTGGGCAGCAGCACAAGTGTGTTACAGCAACCATCCTGGCGACGCCAGCTATACAATACTGCAGCTTACCCGCTACACCACTGAGCACAAGAAGACTTGGCGCACCTTCCCTATACGACGATCCCTATCAGACTGCAGGACTGCAATCACTCCTCTCACGTCATGGATGGATCCCCTTGACCCAGCCAAAGGACTGTTAACGGCTCACTAAACTAATACACGACTGAAAAGAAGCCACGCATCTGTGGTCACAGTGGTAGCCCATGCTAACCTTATGGTGTATAGAAATATACCTAGCTGGGATGAATCTTATTAGAGCCAGCTGGCGCGTTGGTTCACACATTGGCCTGTGATTTGTTAACGGGACTGCACTAGTAGATCGGGAGCCAGCGCCGGGTCCATCCTATGAAGACCCTAGTCAGGGCAGTTTCATTTTCCCATATAATAAAAACAGAAGGAAAATGACAACTGCAATCACTTAGAGCATTTATTTCTATTGGAGACGTTTTGCTCCTGGGGCACTGATCACTTCAAATATATGAAACGTGTGTGCTTGAAGTGACCAAAAGTCCAAAACAGACACGTCTTCAACAATGGTGTCCTAAGTGAATGCAACCATGTCCTCCTTCGTGTAAGTTGACGGTACTTACTGCCTTCCTACTACCAATAACAACATGGTGTTATTTGTATTTCCTTGACTAAGTTCCTGGTATGTGGAAAGTAGCCTCGGTATACTCCTGGTATACAGAAAGTAACTTCAGTACACGTCTCAGTAGTAGTAACCAGTTACCAGTAACCAGTGTACCGTTGACTCAACGACCAACCGTCTCTGCCTGAGTCACTATCTGAACTCATATTGCGCTGATGCTACAGAGTTTGATCCTCCCAGAGATGACACCCATTCTGCATATGTCAATCTCACCCTAGCAGAGTTGGGGTTAAATGTAAATAACCTGTATAGATGAATAATTACAGTATCAACTTATCAGTATTCAAGAAGTTTTTTTTTTTGTGTTCATGTTCTCTCCGCATTCTGAGAGTTAACAGTCTAGATTTGAGTGCACCGAATCTGCCTTTCTGTTAAACACTCTTTCTTTGTATATATTCCTTCCTCAGAATCCGTAGATCACATGAATACAGATCGATCGATCAAAATTTTTTTTTATCACTTGTAATCTCAACGTTGAGTTCGATGTTCATTTGTTGAGTTTTAAGTTGTGCTATATTATACCTTGTATTGCATTACAGTTTCAGTTACGTAAGCTTCCATTCCAATGTTCTACTTATGTATGTTATAATGTTTAATTGTTGTGTACTTTGACATTGTATAGAATCAGCCCAAGCCGTATACCTGCCATCTCTAGTTTGTATTAGTTGTATGTCGGGACGACATACGTTAGCGTCGCCGAGCTCTCAGTAGTAGTAACCAGTTACCAGTAACCAGTGTACCGTTGACTCAACGACCAACCGTCTCTGCCTGAGTCACTATCTGAACTCATATTGCGCTGACCTGGCATTATTCAAAGACCCTCTATGGGTACGTGGGCGGCCAGTCAGTCAGTCAGTGTTACGAGAGTGAGCAAGGAGGCAGGTCACGGCTGTAAGGGCGTTATCCACCTTATCTGTAATTATATGTAATACCAGCCTACGTGAGTATTTCTTACCTAATCCACGTGTCGAACTCCCACATGATACACGTCATATTAGTTGCACATGTGTTCGTGTATCTAACATTGGCAGTATTGGCAGTAATAAGTGAACAATGAATTACCAAAACACTACGATATGTCCCGCTCTGTCACACGTGTACACCTTCCGTTTACACTTTTTGTTGTTGGTAGCAGTAAAGTGTATGTAAATATGAATTAATTTAGGTTAACGTAACCCAGAATAACAAACATTTAATTTCGTCCTGGGAATTTTCGGTGAAAAGTAAATACATGTATAGGGCGTTCTTCATCTCCATCAGATCAGTTACCAGCTGACTGAACGTGAACCTTACGCGGTGGTTCACGTTGTCATCTTGTTCATCTGTACTACGTTCCTCCTGTTATTCTTGATTCCTGGGAGGTGGGGGGTCATCGCCCCTGCGGCCCGGTCCCAGAGCAAGTCTCGTGGTTGATAGAGCTACTGGTGCTAGCACCAAGTCCCATCAACTAGTTACGATACAATGTTGCTTGCTAATAGCTTCTGCTTCCAAATATCACTGTGGGATACTACTACTCGGGGCAAGATGATGATAATTCTCTTCACACCAACTCCAAGGCTGAGGGACTCATTATCTCATCTTTTGTATATTGTTTTACTGTCTTCAAATTATGTCCTAGAATTTGTATTGATAAAGCCACTGGATGGCAAAACGTCTACATTAAAGATACCCAGATGTTGCACATGTGTCTAATTTTCATAATGATAGTGATGACGCAGCTGCAGCAGCAGGAGGAAGAGCGGGAGGTCAGTTTCCAACATTTCGTATCTGCTCACTGAATTTCTCCGCTGATGACGATGCTATTTTGCCAGAGTCTTGTATTCTATTTTGGTTACTGGTAGCTTGTATGTAGTGATAACTTGTACTGACAGCTGATGGCTTGTATGTGGTGATACCTTGTATATAGTGATACCTTGTATTGGTAGCTAATGGCTTGTATGTAATTCTTGTCTGTAGTGAAGATATCCATGGTGGTAGGGGTGTTGAGCACCAGTGCAAGGACTTTACGCTCTCGTTCTTTGTCCTGGCGCATCAGGAGTTAGGTCAGCTACGCCCAGTCAGTTGAAGTTATGATTGCAATGTTGCCGTCTGTGTCTCAAGATGCTGCAGGCATGGCGGCGTCTAACATGTAGCTGGCAGCGGTGAGTAAAAACTGGCCCGCCAGTTTCCGCAACATTCACTACACAGGATACTATTTTTACGTTCTTGATAGCCGCCGCATGAACGGTACCAGCAAGATAGGCACTATACTTGATTCAATCTGACAACAAAGCCTTACTAGTATGGGAGGTAAATCGGGCTTAATTCGAGGAGAGGGAGGATGCATCCAATGCAAAACCACAATACACGATCTTATTTTTTCACATTGTCCGTCTCCCACTGAAGTTGGGTCAGGCGAGAAAAAGAAGAAAGACTTTCACCATCATTCACTCAGATGATCCAGAAGCGTGTTGACATCACAGCTGGGATGACTCTTCAAATTATAACATCTCCCCTCCCCCGTACCCCTCCACCAGTTCAGTCAATGTACTTCCCACCTCCAGAACTCATGTCAAGCTAATTGGTTTCCAGGAATCCTTCATAAATGTTACTTTGCTCACACTCCAACAGCACGTCAAATCACAAAAATCACTTGTCACCACTCACTCCTGTCGAACAGGCTTACACAAACTTCTTCAAAGCTCCTAGCATTAGAAACCTCACTTAACCTCTCTGATGAACTCTTCACGATTTTCGAGACTTTTCGTCTTCGTAGAACCCGGTCTTGCGCCCGGCTTATATGGTGCTTGCTTGGTCGACCAGGCTGTTGCGATCGACAGCCATCTGACTCACATATCCATCACAGTCTGATATAGTATAGTCATCTGGGACAAAAATAAAAAATACAGTTTTGGGGAAAGAAAAAACTCATATGAGACTATTCTTGGAATATATTGACCTTCAAATTATGATAATATATAGCCCTGTTTGCTGTCAAATAATGGGAAGTGAAAATTGCTTTATAATGACCTTGGTAAATTAGTAACACTAACTTTGGACAAAAGTAAACGTCAGAAACAAAAACTTGAGAAACATTGCCCACAACTTCTCTAAATACACAATTTACATTTAATACCCAGACCTCAGAACTTAGTGTATATACTGTCAATAAATAATGCAGTTCAATGTGGCAGCCGCAGGTCTTAGTTATATTTACTATTATGCTTTGCGTTTTAGTTATCAAAGTTAAAAATCCATCTGCCCACTTTTTCCAGTTATTCCTTTTGTACGCTCCTGGAGAGCGTGTGCCTGCCGTCACTAGTCTGAGCCATGAACTGTCCTGCCGTCACTAGTCTGAGCCATGAACTGTCCTGCCGTCACTAGTCTGAGCCATGAACTGTCCTGCCGTCACTAGTCTGAGCCATGAACTGTCCTGCCGTCACTAGTCTGAGCCATGAACTGTCCTGCCGTCACTAGTCTGAGCCATGAACTGTCCTGCCGTCACTAGTCTGAGCCATGAACTGTCCTGCCGTCACTAGTCTGAGCCATGAACTGTCCTGCCGTCACTAGTCTGAGCCATGAACTGTCCTGCCGTCACTAGTCTGAGCCATGAACTGTCCTGCCGTCACTAGTCTGAGCCATAAACTGTCCTGCCGTCACTAGTCTGAGCCATGAACTGTCCTGCCGTCACTAGTCTGAGCCATGAACTGTCCTGCCGTCACTAGTCTGAGCCATAAACTGTCCTGCCGTCACTAGTCTGAGCCATGAACTGTCCTGCCGTCACTAGTCTGAGCCATGAACTGTCCTGCCGTCACTAGTCTGAGCCATGAACTGTCCTGCCGTCACTAGTCTGAGCCATGAACTGTCCTGCCGTCACTAGTCTGAGCCATGAACTGTCCTGCCGTCACTAGTCTGAGCCATGAACTGTCCTGCCGTCACTAGTCTGAGCCATGAACTGTCCTGCCGTCACTAGTCTGAGCCATGAACTGTCCTGCCGTCACTAGTCTGAGCCATGAACTGTCCTGCCGTCACTAGTCTGAGCCATGAACTGTCCTGCCGTCACTAGTCTGAGCCATAAACTGTCCTGCCGTCACTAGTCTGAGCCATGAACTGTCCTGCCGTCACTAGTCTGAGCCATGAACTGTCCTGCCGTCACTAGTCTGAGCCATAAACTGTCCTGCCGTCACTAGTCTGAGCCATGAACTGTCCTGCCGTCACTAGTCTGAGCCATGAACTGTCCTGCCGTCACTAGTCTGAGCCATAAACTGTCCTGCCGTCACTAGTCTGAGCCATGAACTGTCCTGCCGTCACTAGTCTGAGCCATGAACTGTCATGCTTGAGGCGCATCAGACCTCACAACACTCGCAGACGATAACAAAACTTATCTCAGTGGGAGAAACTTAACTCTGAATAATCATTCAAACCTTCCAGTGAGCAAACGAAAATAAACATGACATCTGATGCTGTATAAGTAAAATGAAGGTAAAACTGAAAATGGCAGTAGAGATACCAGACGAAGCGATAAACTTTTCCACGGAATGACAGGAAGATGTGTTGAAAACACACCAGTAATGAGATCCTTTATCGACCAAAAAAAAATATCCTTACACGTAACGTTCTTGGAGTTACACCCTGTCTTCACACTTTTTTTTTAATTCATATATTCGTTCGTTCTCGTCCTCTCTCTCTCTCTCTCCCTCTCTATTATAATTATATATATACACACCTAGCTCTGTTGGGTGAGTGATTCTTGTAGGATTGTATGGTTCCGTGGGTTAGAGCGTCGTGGAATTTTCGCTCACCATGAGGAGCGCTAAAACAACACAGGTTCGAATCCTCGGCTAGTCGCAGTGTTGTTTATATTATATATATATATATATATATATATATATATATATATATATATATATATATATATATATATATATATATATATATATATATATATATATATAAGGTAGAAAGTTGAAAGTGAACATAGAAAAGAGTAAGGTGATGAGGGTGTCAAATGATTTAGATCAGTGGTTCCCAAACTGGGGGTAAATTACCCCCTGGGGGTAATTTAACCATTTTTGGGGGGTAATGGAGGGGTGACAGAAAAAAAGTTATGAATTCTGAAAATCCAGAAAACAATGCGGTACCCGGTATGAGGATTATTGTTAACTTTGTCTTAGTATATAAAGTTGTAAAGTAAACCTATTATAAGTAAGTAATAAAGTTAAACCAAATAACAATAAACATCAAAAACTAATATACAGTATTAGAAAAGAAGAAATATATAGCTAAGTGTGTGGAAACCCAAAAGTATTTTGACAAGTATGTTTCAGGACAAAAGTCACTCAGTAGCCCAGATCGACCTGTCCAGTACGCGTCACTCACTTCCTGAGGCTGCCTCTATTTCACACTGTCAGTTTATCTGTGAGCATCAGCCGAGGTAGACATAAGCTGGTATGTATGTGTACTGCCCTGTGCAGTATATAGTTAGTATTTACCCACTGTTACTGTGAATTTGTAGCTATTATTAATTTTATATATAATGTATGTGTGGTTCTTACGTTTTCAATGGTTTTGCTAGGATTAGCAGAGTATGCGAGGCTGTATACGTTCACGTTTAGCCATATATATCAATAATAACAACATTTTGTGAAAGGGGTAACATGCTTTATGTGGCATGTTAAATTGGGTAACAAGCTGAAAAAGTTTGGGAACCACTGATTTAGATAAAGAAAAATTGGATATCAAATTGGGGAGGAGGAGTATGGAAGAAGTGAATGTTTTCAGATACTTGGGAGTTGACGTGTCGGCGGATGGATTTATGAAGAATGAGGTTAATCATAGAACTGATGAGGGAAAAAAGGTGAGTGGTGCATTGAGGTATATGTGGAGTCAAAAAACTTTATCTATGGAGGCAAAGAAGGGAATGTATGAAAGTATAGTAGTACCAACACTCTTATATGGGTGTGAAGCTTGGGTGGTAAATGCAGCAGCGAGGAGACGGTTGGAGGCAGTGGAGATGTCCTGTCTAAGGGCAATGTGTGGTGTAAATATTATGCAGAAAATTCGGAGTGTGGAAATTAGGAGAAGGTGTGGAGTTAATAAAAGCATTAGTCAGAGGGCAGAAGAGGGGTTGTTGAGGTGGTTTGGTCATTTAGAGAGAATGGATCAAAGTAGAATGACATGGAAAGCATATAAATCTATAGGGGAAGGAAGGAGGGGTAGGGGTCGTCCTCGAAAGGGTTGGAAAGAGGGGGTAAAGGAGGTTTTGTGGGCAAGGGGCTTGGACTTCCAGCAAGCGTGCGTGAGCGTGTTAGATAGGAGTGAATGGAGACGAATGGTACTTGGGACCTGACGATCTGTTGGAGTGTGAGCAGGGTAATATTTAGTGAAGGGACTCAGGGAAACCGGTTATTTTCATATAGTCGGACTTGAGTCCTGGAAATGGGAAGTACAATGCCTGCACTTTAAAGGAGGGGTTTGGGATATTGGCAGTTTGGAGGGATATGTTGTGTATCTTTATATGTGTATGCTTCTAGACTGTTGTGTTCTGAGCACCTCTGCAAAAGCAGTGATAATGTGCGAGTGTGGTGAAAGTGTTGAATGATGAAAGTATTTTCTTTTTGGGGATTTTCTTTCTTTTTTGGGTCACCCTGCCTCGGTGGGAGACGGCCGACTTGGAATATATATATATATATATATATATATATATATATATATATATATATATATATATATATATATATATATATATATATATATATATTCACATACACTCGCTATTTAGGCTAGGTTCTGTTAACCTTAGTTAATCAAATTAAATTATGAGGGCTCTGGTGGCCTGGTGGTTAACGCTCTCGCTTCACACGGTGAGGGCCTGGGTTCGATTCCCAGCCAGAGTAGAAACATTGGACGTGTTTCTTTCCACCTGTTGTCTATGTTCCCCATCAGTAAAATGGGTACTTGGGTGTTAGTCGACTGGTGTGGGTCGCATCCTGGGACACTGACCTAAGGAGGCCTGGTCACAGACCGGGCCGCGGGGGCGTTGACCCCCGGAACTCTCTCCAGGTAACTCCAGGTACCGCCAATTACTGAGATAAAGTACGAAGGTGTGACTGTGTTAAAGCGTGAACAGAAAATGGGAAACCGAACAAGAAAGTTTAAAAGTAAATTATCTATCGTTGACATTTCAGTTAGTTTTCCTTCAGTTCCGAGTCACAGTAAAATGTTTAAGAGAATGTGTTGAGGTATAAATATGTCAGAGGAATTAACATGCAGAAGACAGCAGAGCAAATGTCTCGGCTGGGAACATCATGGACGGGAATACTTAAATCTCAATATGCATGATAAAATTACTCCTTAGAAGAGAGGAAGGGGGAAGGAGGGTGGACAGGTGGTGGTGAGCGAGGCAGCGGCGAGCTAGGTACGCTAAGATGATTCAGTACACGTAAACTCTTTAAATATAAGAATTACAAACAGATGACTGTCTTCAGAAGAGAACTTTATAATTCCCAAATGTTTCACAAGTGTCTAATTCTTGAACTAGTCAGGTTTCTAAACCAGTTTTCACCCCTGATGGGTTTCCAGAGTTTTCCCTATTCCCACAGCCTCGTCCTGGGCCAGGCATGTCTTTTCCCTGCATGATTCACTAGGATGTTGCTGCTGGCCGCCCACTCGCCCACATATCCACCATACAGCCTGGTTGATCCGCCACTTGGCGAAGGAAACTGCCGAGTTTTCTTCCAGACTTCTACACTTGTTTCAGCAGGGTTTGATATCTCCTGGTAAATTGTTAAAAAATCTGTGCCCACGGAGTCCCTGTCTGTCACTGGGTTTGTTCTACACATTCTTCCATCTCTCACTCCAGTATGTTGGTATGGCAGTGTAAAGATTTGGGACTCTAAGCACCTTCCACGTATAAATTATCACCTCTCTCCTCCGCTCCATTGAGTACATATTTAGGTCTCTAATGCGTTCCCAATAATATAAATGTGTTGACTCACGAAATCGTAATGACACGATTACAAACAAACCATAACACGGACGGGGATAGAACCCGCGATCAGAGAGTGTTATTGGGTCTATGTGGTCGGTAAATAATCTTGGTATCTAATCCAACTCTGATATCTCTCCTGACCGGAACACAGCTCTAGGCACTTAACAATACTCTAGGCGAGAAAGTACAAGAGATATGAAGTGTCACTATCGGCACTATTCCCCTTGTATTCAAAGTTCTAATTATTCACTCTGTTATTTTTCTAGCCGTCCTGGCACCTAATTGTGCTCTTTGAATGAATGGTCAGCTGACATTTTTATTCCCAGGTTCTCAAACACTTCACATGTTTTGTAAACAAGTGTTCCTTTTGAGTTCTTCGTTCGTTCCATATCTCAGCAGTTGGGACTTCTTGAAGACAAACCATTTCAAGGTTTTAAACCGGAAATCTTACTGAGAAACCAAGAAGTGTGAAAACGCACCTATCTTTACTGAATGAAGACGCACTGTACAAATCTCTTAGTCTGCGTGAGAAAGTCAAAATATTACTCGACAGCAAGTGTTATAACCCAATTGCCAAGTGTTATATATTTAGTCAACCCACAAATGATAACTACAAATCCAGACGTCATATGAAAGATACACAGCACACAAAATCCCAAGATCCACACAAGTACACGTACACGACACGTACAGGTACAAGTACACACACACACACAAAGTGTCTTATCGACAAGTGCTCTAAACACAATGGTAACTAACACGAGATGCTAGCATCTGACGTGGTCGTCAGAGAAGCTTGGCACCAACATCTCAAGTGCTCTCTTGAAGACACTCGCTGGTTTATTTATGGTAAACTATTACTGTACCTATTATTTCAATGTTCAGATAAGGCACCAGTCTCTAGTAAATTCCTAAATTCCAGAAATGCACTCTGATCATTTTTCACTTTGTTCTTCGCTTCAGTCCAATTTGGTTGCTTAAGATTTGTCAGGAAACAGATAAATGTTTGCTGACGCCGTTGGAGCTTTTAGTCATCTGACCGAGGCCTTCCGCTGGCTTACCGGTCCACCCCTTTAGAAATTATGGTCATAGTCCACTTTCAGGACTTTGAAACTATTCAGGTATAGCTTGATATCCTCCTGCGGCCACAGCAGCAGTCTGTAATTTATTTAGTTAGCTCATAATTTCGTGGCCCGGCCAGGGAACCAGCCTTCCCTGTTGACTGGTCGACCAGACTGTTATTGTTAGCGGCCAGCCGGCAACCACCACCATACACACAGCAAACATCTTGGAGTATGCAGCGCCAGTATGAAATCCCTATCTGATAAAGAATGTAAAGAAGCTAGAAAGAGTGTAAAGGTTCGTTACGAGACTAGTCCCAGAGCTGAGAGGTATGATCTATGAGAGGTTAGAAGAGTTAAACCTGACTAAATTAGAGGACAGAAGGACCAGAGATGACATAACTACGATGTGTAAAACACAGAGGAATTGACAGGGTGGACAGGAAGTGTTTTAGAGGCGGATCTCAGGTACACAAGGGCAAAGCTGGAAGTTAAAAATACAGATGTGTCACAGGGATGTTAGGAAATGCTTCTTTAATCTTAGAGTGGTCAACAAGTGGAACGACCTAGACAATGCACAGGGAGAGGCGGAATCCACAGTTTTAAGAATAGGTATGATAGGGGCTCATGCAGCCAGGAGACAGTGAACCCAGAAGCAGTCATTTGTTCCGTTAATATTTCAAATACCTGCTGGTAGCAGGTTAATCTTTCACCACGGATATTGATGCTGTGTTCTCTCAGTGTGCCCATAGCGTCCCTGCTTTTCACGGAGGTTATTTTACTGTCTTTCCCGTACTATGGTGGGTTGGAGATAAATGGTATAAAATACCGACATCATGGTAAAATAGGCACAAATGCAGTATAATGTATATTCTTTTCCGCTGTATTTCAGTGGTAGATCTTGTCAGTTTTCCCAACTGATCATATTTTATGCAGACTTTGTGTATGTTTCTTCACTCAGCACTTCCTTGCACTGGCGTGGCTTTAGGTTGTTCACGACAGTTTTCCAGAGGATATCTGATAGTTCTTTATTTATAGGATTCCAATCAAATCTCTGGTGGTTGAAGTGAAACTGTTGAACCGTCTTGCAAGTTGGCTGTTTCCTGGGGTTTCTACATAAGTCCCGATGTTTGTGTGTACTTCAATGAGGTTGAGGTAATACCTGGAGGTTACCTGGAGGTTATTCCGGGGATCAACGCCCCCGCGGCCCGGTCCATGACCAAGCCTCCTGATGGATCAGGGCCTGATCAACTAGGCTGTTACTGCTGGCCGCACGCAGTCCAACGTACGAGCCACAGCCCGGCTGATCCGGCACTAACTTTAGGTATCTGTCCAGCTCTCTCTTGAAGGCAGCCAGGGGTTTATTGGCAATTCCCCTAATGCTTGATGAGAGGCTGTTGAACAGTCTTGGGCCCCGGACACTTATGGTGTTTTCCCTTAGTGTACCAATGGCGCCCCTACTTTTTATTGGGGGCATTTTGCATCGCCTGCCCAGTCTTTTACTTTTGTAGGGAGTGATTTCTGTGTGCAGATTTGGGACCATTCCTTCCAGCATTTTCCAAGTGTAGATTATGATATATCTCTCCCTCCTGCGTTCCAGGGAGTACAAGTCAAGTGCTTCCAAGCGTTCCCAGTAGTTAAGGTGCTTGACATAACTTATACGTGCATAATATGAACACGTATATAGTATTTGTGATTGTATCTTTGATCAGCTCCTCGTTGTTTTATAGATCAGGCCCAGGGAGTTGTCCTTCCTGGTGGACTGTTCATCTGTTGGTTGAGAGAAACTTCAGAGCCCCAGAAGGTCCCCCTGCTGTGTGTGTGCTGGTTTAGCGTGCTTCTAAGCACTGTGCTACGATACACTACTGTTGGCTGCCATCCTTTACCCAACAATTACATATTTTCAGACAGCTGAACTGGAATTTGCTTCGTATTAGCATGTGTGCAAAGGATATAATTTCCAGCTGGTCTGAAGTTTCTTATACATTTGAATAACAATTTATCTCCATAAAAACCGACCAGGACTCAAAGACGTATTTTTACTACTACAGAGAAAGGGTAGCAAAAATAACATGAGCAGCAGGGAAAACAGGGGTAGTAGCAATAGTAGTAGCAGCAGGGTATGATGCAGGACCAGGATGGGACCTAAACTACCCGTCCCCACACACACACACAGACTGACCTCTCATAACCTGGAGTCTTCACTGAACCTAACAGACTATAACTCTCCTAGAACTGTTCTTAGCGTGAGAGCAGAGGGCAGGAGGAGGTAAGAGGGGTTAGAAGAAGGGGGAGGGAGTTAAAGGGTGATGAAGATTTCCCCCCGTACCCTTACTTGTCATCAAGAAGGGGTGAAGGAGTGGGGGTGAAGGGAAGCAGAACCTCCTTGTATACTCAGCCGAGTGTTTTGCTTTAACAAAAACTCAGACACTGCCTCTTGCAGGACTGGTCCTCCCCCCACCCTATTCCCTCCAACCCCCACCCACTATTGCATCCCCTCTCCTACCCTCCCTCCATAGATTCTACTTCCCCCTCCTTACCCCCACCTGTGGTGCTCCTCTACCTCCGTCCAGGGACTAGATCCCAACCCACCGATCCTGGACACCATCTCTACCTACCTTTGATATACCGTCGATGAGTTCCGAGTTTTTCTACCCCAGGAACCCGACATAGGCCAGGCTCGTTTGGTGCTTGACTGGTCAACCAGGCTGTTGCTGGTGGTGGTCCGCGGATCCACATATCCATCACAGCCTGGTTGATCTGGCACCTGGTGAATATACTCGCTCAATTTCCTCTTGAAGACTTATACACTTGTCCCAGCAGTGTTTCTGTTATCTTAGTTATTTTAGTAAGATGTTGAATAATCTGGTGCTACGGATGACAGTGTTCTCTTATTGTGCTCACTGCACCCCTGCATTTCACTGGGTATATTTTGCACTTCCTCCATATTTCTCACTCCAGTATATTGATATGGCAGTGTGCAGATTTGGGACAAGGCTCTCAAGTACTTTCCAGATATATATCATGTATCTCTCTCTCTTCCGCTCCAGTGAGTACATATTTAAGACTAAGGCGTTCCCAGTAATTCAAATGCTTTATTGGGTCTCTGCGGGTCGTAAACGATCTCTCTAACTGTTCCAGCTCTGATGTTTTTTAACATGGGGTTTTACAAGGTTAGGTTAAAGCTCCTAACTTCACATACAAGTTAAGAGCTGTTACCTACATTAACTCATTTGAAATCCCTGAACGGGGCCGTCAACACTGAGCAATATTCCAAGAATACTGATGTCATTAGGCATGAATGAATTGTAATAATGTGAAACAAAGTATTCATTTTCCCAGTCTTTAATTTGTTGCTCTGTATAAGGCTTATTTGTGAGCACCTGGTTAAATGGAATTGAATCAAATCCCCAACAATGTGTAGTGAAGTGAGATGATGTATCACCCGTCTTATTTCCCCTTACTGAGGAGTAGATGGTTTTACCTGTCTTGTCCGTTATATGACAGACGGCTTCTGTTCCATAAGAAGCAGCAGGATAAGGTATATTCATCTTTTGTATAAGCAGGGGGAAGATAACACCCACCCACCTGCTTCACAAGCAGCAGAATAAGTGCATCTTACAAGGAGGATAAAGAGGATTTGTCTGTTCCACAACCAGCAGGAGGATAAGGAACACACCTGCTCCACAAGAAGGATGAGGAACACACCTGCTCCACAAGAAGGATGAGGAACACACATGCTTCACAAGAAGGATGAGGAACACACCTGCTCCACAAGAAGGATGAGGAACACACCTGCTCCACAAGAAGGATGAGGAACACACCTGCTCCACAAGAAGGATGAGGAACACACCTGCTCCATAAAAAGGATAAGAAACACACCTGCTCCACAAGAAGGATGAGGAACACACCTGCTCCACAAGAAGGATGAGGAACACACCTGCTCCACAAGAAGGATGAGGAACACACCTGCTCCATAAGGAGGATGAGGAACACACCTGCTCCACAAGAAGGATGAGGAACACACCTGCTCCACAAGAAGGGTGAGGAACACACCTGCTCCACAAGAAGGATGAGGAACACACCTGCTCCACAAGAAGGATGAGGAACACACCTGCTCCACAAGAAGGATGAGGAACACACCTGCTCCATAAGGAGGATGAGGAACACACCTGCTCCACAAGAAGGGTGAGGAACACACCTGCTCCACAAGAAGGGTGAGGAACACACCTGCTCCACAAGAAGGGTGAGGAACACACCTGCTCCACAAGAAGGGTGAGGAATACACCTGCTCCACAAGAAGGATGAGGAATACACCTGCTCCACAAGGATGAGGACTCGTTTGCTGGACAACACGAAACACGAGTATCAGGACTCACCTGGGAGGAGAGTTTGGTCATGTCCACCGGCTTGATCTTCTTGAGAGCGGAGAGGCGCTCGAGGCGCTCCCTGGCCTGCTGCTCCACGGCAATAACGAACGCATCTTGTACGTTCGAACTCGCCGCTAAGTCCACAGCTGCAGGAGAGAGAACACACATGTCAACAGAAGTATATACATAAAAAATACCGTGACAACTCATCCCACAATTTAAAAGTTTAAAGGCTACAATACCAATCAAACCAACAATTTGCTACAATACCAATCAAACCAACAATTTGAAAATTTAAAATCACAATACAGTGGCTGGGACAACTCGAACTCACAATCTGGAAACATTAAAGAAACATATCTGTCTTTTTTAGACCATTATCAAATAAGTGAGTTAGTAATGGTCCAGGGCGGATCGAAAAATAGCCTATTTTCCATTTAAAAATATTGATTAGTTGTGAACATAATATTAAGTAATGAAGATATACATGGTGTAGGTATACATGGTGAAAGTATACATGGTAAAGGTATATATGGCCAGACTTTTTTGATGACTAGTAAAAAAAAAGATTTGATCGTAGTAAATATTTAATATTTACAACGTTTCGCTCAACATTGTTTTTTTCAAGTACATGGCAGATTATGTTGGTTAGAGCGTACAAATAAAGGACTTTACTGCAGTTATATGGTTATTATTTTTAAGTAACTATCGACAGTTTGTCACTGTCAGCCGCCACGTTTTGTTGATTGTGCTGTCAGCTGCCCTCGGGTCGACATAACTTTATCATTTAACCTGGCTGGTCTGACACTTGTGGAATGTGGTGGTCCAGGTTCCCATTGAAAACCTCTGTTCCGGCTCCTTCAGCACCACACTACACCACCACACCATGTACACCACACCCTACACCACCACACCATGTACACCATACCCAGGAGAGGGAAGACTTGGCTCCACCATCCATCACTGCCCAGTCAACCTCCATATATCACACCAGGCTCAGCTTCCGCTCCTTCACATCCACTTTATCAGGCTTCCCTGTCGCCACTAGTCTCAGAAGAAAGACTTGGAATATCCTATAACCTAGCGCTCTCTCTCACATTCCCAGTCTTGCTCTGTGGCACTCTTCGTGCTCTCTCTGGCACTCGCACTTCTCAGCAGGCCAAACACTGCCGCCATCGGAAACATGCACGAAGGTTCTGTTAATGAAAACTTCTCATGATAGCCTTGTATCTGAATGGTTACAGCGCTGAACCTGCTACATACCAGGCCTACGGTTCTACCCCCCACCCCCCGCCCATTCTTCTCGTAAATCATTCCCAACAGTTTAATACTTATACTGCGGTAACAGACCATATAGTTTTGAAGAGTGTCAGAATATCCCCATTTATTCTTCTCTGCCTTTTGTTCACGTCAATAATACCCCCGTCCCCTGTGACTTGGGAGTAATGGTAAGCTGAAATCTGAATGTAAAATAACAATGCCTAAGTGTGTGCTCACTACCTCTGATATACCTTCGAGTTTCGCGAGTTTTTCTACTCCCGGAGCCCGCCCTTGGGCTAGGATAATTGAATACTTGCATTTATATTACAAAGATAATTACTTGGATCTACATTGCAATAACCCTCCTATATGTTGCTGTTTTGCAACATTGCATAGCTCCTAACGACGTACGGGAGCGAAAGATCAAAAGCTAAAGATTTCAACCTCATGAAGGAATGGTCCCAAATCTGCACACAGAAATCACTCCCTACGAAAGTAAAAGACTGGGCAGGCGATGCAAAATGCCGCCAATAAAAAGTAGGGGCGCCATTGGTACACTAAGGGAAAACACCATAAGTGTCCGGGGCCCAAAACTGTTCAACAGCCTCCCATCAAGCATTAGGGGAATTGCCAATAAACCCCTGGCTGCCTTCAAGAGAGAGCTGGACAGATACCTAAAGTCAGTGCCGGATCAGCCGGGCTGTGGCTCGTACGTTGGACTGCGTGCGGCCAGCAGTAACAGCCTAGTTGATCAGGCCCTGATCCATCGGGAGGCCTGGTCATGGACCGGGCCGCGGGGGCGTTGATCCCCGGAATAACCTCCAGGTAACCTCCAGGTATGTGTCCTTTTCCTGCACTGCTTGGATTTATATGTTAAATGGCGTTGTGAAACCGACAAAACGTGAGAACAAGTCAATTACGTGGAGTACAGAACAGTACACACCATTTCTAGAACATTTCTGCATCAGTAGCACCAACGGTTCCCCCCCCCAATCCCACAGCTTCCCAGCTCAGTGGCACAGCGCTAAACCCTAGACCACAATGGAAATAAGTCAGACATTTTTGGGGTTATCATACGTGATTTATACACGTGTCACTGTGTATGACAACCGTGGTCACCTAGATTTATGCAACTGTACTTATGAGTACCTGTACCTAAATAAACTTACTGCCCTCCATCCCCTCCCCCCCCCTCATTCACTGACTGCCGCCCACCGCCACGACGACAGGAAAACAACACAGCAGGCTGCCAACACTACTACTGTGAGAGAAGGAAGACAGGTCAGCAAGCTACTGCCACCAATACTGTGAGGGTAGTAAGAGAGCACAGCTGGCAGCCACCACTACTACTGTGAGGGCAGGAAGATAGCACAGCAGGCTGCCACCACCACCACAGCCCGGGGTACCTCAGGGTGGATCGCCTGTCGCACTACTTTTTTCTCTAGTGTACACTATTGCTTGAAGCGCACAGCACCAACCTCCTACCTTACTACCATCTACTGCCCACAACCACTACCTGCGTCCCAGTCCCGGATTAGTGCTCTACTACCTCTCTTATGCAAAGTAACTGTGTCTGCACTCTTTTAGGATGGGAAAAAGTGCTGTGCCTTGTGCAACAGAACTTTTCACTGTAGCCGTCTCAGACTTCACTCTGTTTATCACTACTCTTTGTGTTCTATTTGTTAGGAAGTTATAGATCTACCAACTTTTCCTGTTATTCCTTTATCACGCATTTTGTGCGCTATACACCATGGTCACAACTGTCGAATGCTTTTGCAAAGTCTGTGTATACTACATCTGTTTTTTTGTTTATCCTCTATAGCATCCAGGACCTTGTCATAGTGGTCCAGTAGCTGGGATAGGTAGGAGCAACCTGCTCTAAACCCGTGTTGCCCTGGGTTGTGTAACTGATGGGTATCTAGGTGGTTGGCGATCTTGCTTCTTAGAACCCTCTCAAAGATTTGTGCATGGGGCTCAACAACAATTAACCATCTCAGACCACTAATTACCCAACAAAAGGCTGCAGTTAGAATGATAACAAATTCTCACTACAGGCAGCACACTCCACCAATATTCAATACACTAAACCTACTCACCATACAAAACATCCATACTTATTACTGCACCTATTACATACATAGAACACTTAACTCTGATATTAACCCTCCCCTCAAACATCTCCTTGCCAACCTCAACAGAACACATGACCATAACACAAGGCACAGATCACTCTTTGATGTTCCTCGTGTCCATCTCACACTATGCAAAAACTCAATGCACATAAAAGGCCCTAAAATCTGGAATTCATTACCTGTAAATATAAAAGAAACACAACCTGTTTATAAATTCAAGTCTCTTCTCAAAGATTACTTACTCACCCAAAACCAAATAAATACTGAATAACTGAACATTATAAATTTTATATCTTAAATGTTTCTCACAATTATATCACATAAATGTTAAACCTAAAACCCAATCTAACTTTATTATTTTTTAAATACACTACCTAACAGAATCACTACCTAACTGAATGCAACCATATGACCTGTCTTTGTAATACTCACTTGTGCTTTATAGTTATCTGTTTACATTAATGTTTTATCACTGATTTCATCATTGCTTAGTAGCAGCGCTGTATAGTCCTTGTGGCTTAGCGCTTCTTCTTGATTATAATAATAATAATAATCATTGCTTAGTTAATCTTAAGTTAATTTTAAGCCAGCCCGTAATGCTATGCATAGTATAAGTGGCTTTGGCATACTGCTCTTATCTGTATTTTTTTTTTTTGTACCTCTGTATGTGTGCACAAATTGGAAATAAATAAAATAAATAAATAAAAAAGATATTTATATGGGATATTAGTGCTATCGGTCTATAGTTCTTTGCATATGCTTTACTGTCACCTTTATAGTGAGGCTATGTCTGTTGTTTTTAGTGAGTGTGGGATGACCCCTGTGTCCA
Source organism: Cherax quadricarinatus (assembly GCF_038502225.1). Classification (NCBI taxonomy): domain Eukaryota; kingdom Metazoa; phylum Arthropoda; class Malacostraca; order Decapoda; family Parastacidae; genus Cherax; species Cherax quadricarinatus. Next base: position 44,921,052 of record NC_091311.1, read on the forward strand.
TGTTCCCTCTCCATAGAATGCTGAAAGCACGTGACAGGGGCTTCTTGTGGTTCTTGATGAACACGGAGTTCCATGAGTTTGGGCCTGGGGCAGAGTGCATGGGCATGTCATTTATTGCCTTTTCAAAGTCTTGTGTTAGGATAATATCAGAGATTTTTGAGATGACCAAATTTTGGGTCTCGACCCTTAGTCTGGGTAACGGCTCGCTGAACATTGGGACTTTAGTATCTCACTCATTTCTTTGCTGTCATCTGTGTATGCCCCATCTCGCCTAAGCAGAGGCCCAATACTGGATATTATTTTCCCTTAGACTGGGCATAAGAGAATCATTTTTTTTTTCAATTTCCTTTATGGCATTTAGTTCTTCCTGCGATTCTTGTCTCCTGTAAGATTCCTTCAGCTTAAGTTCGATATTCGCATGATGTAAAATGTATTTTGAAAGAGTCTGTGTAGGTTTTTATGCTGAGAAGCTGATGTTATTCTGTTTATGAGTATTTTTAAGAGATATGTTAGGATAATGATTATTCTTTGGTCCTATTCTTTAACTATTTACAAGGATATACACACCAAGAAATATGTTTCATGCTTTGTATATACTGTATATTAAGAGTTTGTATTTTAACCCATATTTTAGGAATTAAAGTATTTTTGACTGGAGTACAGGGATAGTCGATAAGGTTGAAACCTAATCACTCAAAGAACCCATTATTTACATGCGTTTAGCACTTCCTCTTCCTCCAGAAATACTCTGTCTACGGTCTACTTTTCCCCTTTCTCAGCTACGTAACTCGGAGCTCACTTTCCGCTCTCCCTCGGCTTCCTACCTTTCCAACCTTAATAACCTTGATGGACCGACCATTACAACACGCGTTTAAGAAGCTTTCCTGAATTACTTCTCGAAGCGTAAAAGTTATGGGTGTACACGACAAAGCACCATTTGACCTCTGACTTCTACATTACAACAATGACCTTTATGCTGAGCCGTGGTGCTCGTCGACCCCGCAGTCTAGTGTTACACCAACCTGATAGGAGACGAGAACTGCCAGTGTGTGATACACACATGTAAGCTATAGGCAGGTGGACTGCTATAGCGTCCAGTTACCTTGGATTCAATGCCGTTATTACGATAGATTTTCACTATGACGGATATTGAATTGACAAAGGCTCGGAGGTATGACGTATTATCATATTTGAGAAGCTGCATACCAGTGACCTTGTCAAGGGCTCGCCTCTCCTCCCAGCCCGGATGAAGGTCATACTTTCTAGCATATTGCCTGATCAACCAGGCTGTTGCTGCTAGCGGCTCGTAGGTTCATACTAGTAGTGATGTATCCGCATCCGCGGAACATCCGCACAATTCTTACATCAGCAAAATAAGACATCCTCATACACATCCGCATCCGCGGATATATAAATTTTCACATCCGTTACATCTCTAGGACTCCGTAGATACCATAAGAGTATATAGTGAAAAGGTTTTGGAAACGTCCGTAATGGAAGAATTACAACCTGCTTTCCCCTAGTACATGAAAGACGTCGGAAAAAAACATCGCGAGGAAAATGTTTACAAGACAAAGGCTTTGACAATTCAATTAAGGCATTCACAACTAACCCACAAATTGGAGATTTCATAACGGTAAAGGACTGATCGAAGCCTCGCCTAAAGAGATTGATCGAAGCCTCGCCTTAAAAGATTGATCGAAGCCTCGCCTTAAAAGATTGATCGAAGCCTCGCCTTAAAAGATTGATCGAAGCCTCGCCTTAAAAGATTGATCGAAGCCTCGCCTTAAAAGATTGATCGAAGCCTCGCCTTAAAAGATTGATCGAAGCCTCGCCTTAAAAGATTGATCGAAGCCTCGCCTTAAAAGATTGATCGAAGCCTCGCCTTAAAAGATTGATCGAAGCCTCGCCTTAAAAGATTGATCGAAGCCTCGCCTTAAAAGATTGATCGAAGCCTCGCCTTAAAAGATTGATCTAAGCCTCGCCTTAAGATATTCTCTGCCTTGAAAATTAGCTATGAACCGAGCTGTGTTTGTTTCCCTTTTAGAGATGGTCGTTCAGGTCTCCTGTACTATCTTCAAAGCCATGTAGAGTTACGGTTATGCCAGAAATATTGAGTATCTTTTAGCACACCGAGGCCAGGAGCTGTGACTCGACCCCTGGAACCACAAACAGGAGCATTTTATTTTTTTTAAACCCGCTGGGAGTCACACAGCGCCTGGAAAATATATGGGAGTCATTCAGGTTGGATCCAAGGGGAAGCCGAGTCAAGTTCCTCGGATCAAGCCACCCTTGTGGGGACAATGGTACAAAAAAATATATTCAGAGATCGGACACCATAGAATAAGAAGCAATTCAGTGAAATTCAGTTTGTATTTCACTTAAGTTGAAACGATCGATAAATCAGCCATTAAGTAAATCAATGAATGGCTCATGAAATCACTAACCCAATCTCTGGCAGTGTAACCCAATCTCTGGCAGTGTAACCCAATCTCTGGCAGTGTAACCCAATCTCTGGCAGTGTAACCCAATCTCTGGCAGTGTAACCCAATCTCTGGCAGTGTAACCCAATCTATGGTAGTGTAACCCAATCTCTGGCAGTGTAACCCAATCTATGGTAGTGTAACCCAATCTCTGGCAGTGTAACCCAATCTCTGGCACTGTAACCCAATATATGGCAGTGTAACCCAATATATGGCAGTGTAACCCAATCTCTGGCAGTGTAACCCAATCTCTGGCAGTGTAACCCAATCTCTGGCAGTGTAACCCAATCTCTGGCAGTGTAACCCAATCTCTGGCAGTGTAACCCAATCTCTGGCAGTGTAACCCAATCTCTGGCAGTGTAACCCAATCTATGGTAGTTGTGGCATGCAAAGAGTACGTAACCTTTATTCGGCGCATGGACACACCCTCATTTACAGGCTATCTCCCCCAACCAGCGAACCAGGTTGCTAAGAGTTGATGATGGGGCCCCATCGTTCAACTAGTGACCAGGTTCTAGCCAATAAGAAGGTGGGATTGACAATCGCAGAGGTTATGTGGATACCGCTCTCCTGTCTGCCCTTGTCATTCCCACTCTAGAGCTGGTTGAAGCACGGTCTGCTATCTTGTGGCTTCTATTTCTGCTTTGCTTACCGTGGAGTGCACTATATTTATCACTGTACATAGTGTACATATTGCTGTTATAATTGGTGAAGGATAATATAAGTCTAAACTTTTTCTACTGTGTTTATTTGCTCCCATTACACCTGGGATAACAGGCCATTTGAAATCCTAGGTTGTAATATGGGTAGCCTGTCCGAGAGCTGGACTTAGAGAAACGGTTGAGCTTAGGGTGAAGCTTGTAGCAGGAACATTGTGTAGCTTGCTGTTTCGCTTCGCTTTACAAATTTTGCGTGTCAGTTGCTTATGATCAGCCTTGCTATTGTGTGATCGTTCAACAGCTCGCTACTAGCTTGTTCAGTGTGCTCGCTTCGCTACGGTCAATCTTGTGTGCAGTCGGCTTTGCTTGTATGCGTATTCTGCAATCGTACTGTGCATAGCTAAGCGTGTTCTGCAAATTAACGTGTTACGTTGGGGTATTCGTACTGTGCATAGCGAATAACTTATGCCACCTAGACGAGTCAGACGCCTGGTGTCGGCATATACTTTGCATAACCTACCTAAATTGTCTCTACAGCGTTGTTGGCAAATTGCTCGTTCCATTGGCATTCCCTATAAACGCACTCTTACAGCTGCGCAACTGCGTTCACTTATTGCTGACATACTTATTGAAGAAGAGATGGCACATCAAACTCCTCCCTTTACGGGAGCTAGGGAAAAAACTACTATGTTCTCGCAGGAGGAAGATGATACACCTACGGAGCAAAATGGTCAGTATAGTGCAGCTGGGTTGTCTCAGGGTGAATCAGCGTCGTTGGCACTTGAGCTGGCAAAAATCAATCTTGAGCAAACTAGGGAACAGAGAGCATTCGCAAGGGAAGAATTTGATAGGGAAAGAGAGAGGAGGCAGTTTTCGCATTCTGTAAACGATTTCAGTTTACAAAAAGCAGTACAGCTTGTTCCCCGCTTCAATGAGGCCGAACCAGAGCAATTTTTCGAAAGCTTCGAAAATCAGGCTCGAGCCTTGAGGTGGCCGGAACAGCACTGGGCAGCGTTGGTTCATACAGCATTATTGGGTAAGGCACAGGAATTTACGTCGGTATTAACTGACGCTGAATTCTCTGATTATCAAGTAGTGAAGACCACAGTGTTGGGAGCATATACATGTATCCCAGCTAAATATCGTAAGACCTTCAAATTGAACAGGCGGCAGCTTGGTCAATCCCTGGTGGACTTTGTGAGACAGCAAACCAAAGCTTTTACCAGCTGGTATAAAGCGAGTGGTGTCTCTAACTTTGAGGAGCTGGTGCAGCTTATTCTGATTGATAACCTGCTGGAGTCTGTGGGACCAGAGGTTCGTGTCTTTCTGCAGGATCGTGACTTAACCACTGCATTGGAGGCGGCCAGGTTGGCTGATACCTTCGAAACGAACCGCTCCTTGTCCGAGCGGTCCTGTCTCTCTTTTCAACAGTCTGGCGTGAGCAGAGATCGACAACATTGGAGAATGAAGTGCCAGCCGGAGGGAGAGCGTCTACGACATCCAACCAAGTCACCTGGTGAGCCACGCTTCTCAACATATGGTCCCCCTGCGGAGAGGCAAACTACTTATGGAGCATCTCGACAACAATATCCAGAGAGGCACCAGCCAGAACGACACCACTTGCAACGTCATCAGGGAGTAAAGGGCAAGCCTGTCGTCTGCTTCAGGTGTAATAAAGTAGGTCATATCAGTTCCAACTGCCCCCAAAAACCTCAACCCATCGGGAAAATCTCTAATATCCCTAGTAACATGTCCCCTAGAGAAGTAGAAAAAGGTATGGCCCCTTATTATTGCGAAAGTCTTATTTCCCTTCAGGAAAACTCAGAACCAACTAAAGTAAATACCTTTAGAGATACTGGAGCATATTGCTCACTTGTCAGAGAAGGAATATTACCCCTTTCAGAGAATACTTCCTTGAATTCATCAGTTTTATTGGAAGCCTATGGAGGAACTATTTATTCTGTTCCTTTGCATAAAATTTATGTACAGTGCAAATATTACACTGGGTACTTGACTGTAGGTATCTCAAAAGGATTTCCCATGAAAAATGCCATGTTATTACTGGGTAATAACATTACTACTGTTACTTCGTGTCCTGAACCTATAATGATTAATGCTTCTCCAGTGTTGGCCATAACTCGGGCAACATCCCAAGGGTTGTCTGGGGAGAATGTTGACCTATCCTTGGACGACTCCGATCTCGGAATAGCCACGTTGTTTTATGAGACACACCGGCCGGAGTCTCGTAAATCAAGTGAACAGACCCCGATCAAGCCTTCCTATTCCCAGGTTGCAGGATTGCCAGATGTCTCTGTTTCCATGCCCGAGGGACTGTCCTTCCGGGAGGAACAACGTAAGGACCCTTCGTTAAAATTCGCTTTTGAGGCAGCCATGGGTAAATCCTCTTTGGGTCATCCAGTCAAGTATGAAGTTAAAAATGATTATTTGGTATGCACTGAGACTGGTAAGGAGATAGAGGGCCGGCAATTATACGACAGGTTAGTGGTTCCAACCAAGTATAGACCTCAGATATTAAATATAGCTCATAATACGTCATCAGGAGGTCACTTAGGAATTACAAAAACCTTGTATAGAATCACAAAAGAATTTTATTGGCCAACATTAAAGAAAGATGTGAAGAATCATATTAGGTGTTGCCGAGAATGTCAGCAAGTTGGGAAACCTGGACATTCCATTAAACCTGCACCTCTCCAACCCATACCTGCTGATGGAGAACCTTTTGCAGATTTAATTATAGATTGTGTAGGTCCACTACCTAAGTCAAAGTCTGGAAATCAGTATTTATTTACAATTATGGATAAAGTAACCAGATATCCTGAAGCGATCCCAATGCGTAGTATCAATACTAAAGCTATTCTCAAAGCTTTAACAAAATTCATTTCTTGTTTTGGCATTCCTAAAACTATACAAAGTGATCAAGGTACTAACTTCACTGCCAAAGCATTTAGGGAAGTATTAACTAGGTTAGGGATAATTCACAACTTATCCACTGCCTATCACCCTCAGTCCCAAGGCGCCTTGGAAAGATTCCACCAAACATTAAAAACAATGATGAGAAGTTTTTGCATGCACTTTCCGACAGATTGGGATGAATCTCTACCGTTGTTGCTATTCTCAGTACGAGAGACGGTGCAAGAGTCTACAGGGTATAGTCCGTTTGAGCTGATCTTTGGGCACAATGTACGAGGTCCGCTTCGGGTGCTCAAAGAAGGATGGATGGGAGAAGACGTAAGCTCAGCACTCTACAACCCGTCTTCAAGGTTGCAGGTGGCACGTGAGTTAGCCACGGCTAACCTAAAGATAGCTCAAAGTAAGATGAAACAGAGGTATGACAAAAGTGCACAATTCCGCTCCTTCCATCCAGGAGACAAGGTGTTGGTGCAGGAACCTATACCTGGCCACACCTTGAAAGCTAGATTTACGGGACCTATGCAGATAGTAAGTAGATTATCTGATTTAAATTATGTGGTAGCTCCCATTGGTAAGACCTCAAAAACAAAAACTTACCACATTAATCAAATCAAGGCCTTTCATACACCAGATAAAGTCCCAGTAATGACTCTGTCCTCTACCTCTGAGGACGACTCTGACTCTTTGCACTCTATCTCTGAAATTAATACTAAACTTTCAAATTCTGTCCTCCTCAAGGATCCTAGCCCTTTAATGGCTGGATTATCTGAAATACAAGCAACCAATTTAACTGAGCTTCTACAGTCATATCCTAATATTTTTTCGGATGTGCCGAAAAAATGTACGTTAGGTTACCATGATGTAGATGTGGGAAAATCTAAACCAATTAAACTCTCCCCCTACAGAGCTAATCCTGAAAAGCAAAGGTTACTTCAGCAGGAAGTAGACTTCTTGTTAGAACATGGTTTAGTGGAGGAGTCATCTAGTCCATGGGCTTCACCGTGCATCCTAGTAAAAAAGGCTGATGGAGGGTTTCGTATGTGCACAGACTACCGTAAAGTGAACGAGGTCACAATTACAGATGCTTACCCTCTTCCTCGTCTGGATGACGTAATTGACTTTGTGGGTAAGGCTACTTTTGTGTCCAAATTAGATCTCCTTAAAGGTTACTATCAGGTACCTTTGACAGATAAGGCGAAGGAAATCTCTGCCTTCGTGATTCCAGGAGGTCATTATCAGTATACAGTTACCCCCTTCGGAATGAAAAATTCCCCCTCTTCATTCCAGAAACTCGTCCATCAGGCTATTAAAGGACTTGAAGGCACGGCAGCATACCTAGATGATATTGTTGTGGTGTCTGATACTTGGGATCAACACCTACTTAGACTTAAAGCTCTGTTTGAGACCTTTAAGAATTCCCAATTAACAGTTAATTTGTCTAAATCTTCCTTTGGCCAGGCCACTGTCACTTTTCTAGGCCATGAAGTAGGTAGTGGTAAAGTTGCACCTAAACTTGCTAAAGTTCTTTCGATTAAAGAATATCCAGTTCCTCATGATAGGAAATCTCTTCAACGTTTCCTAGGCATGATAGGATTTTACAGAAGATTCTGTAAGAATTTCTCAGATATTGTAGCCCCTCTTACCTCTCTTACCAGTCATAAAGTTCCCTTTAATTGGACGTCAGATTGTAACACTGCTTTTAATAAAGCAAAAAGATTATTGTGCTCTGCACCCATTCTCTTGTCTCCAGACTTCTCCAAACCTTTTTCATTACAGGTTGATGCTTGCGAGTCTGGGGTTGGGGCGGTACTATTACAAATCGGGAACAAGGAGCTGCAGCCAATCGCATACTTTTCAGCCAAGTTCCAGCCACATCAGAGAGCTTACTCTACCATTGAAAAAGAAGCCCTCGCGCTGGTAATGGCTTTGGAGCATTTCGATGTTTATGTGGGCCAAACATCGCAGGTGGTCACAGTCTACAGTGATCACAACCCGTTAGTCTATCTCCAAGCCATGAAGAATCACAACACAAGGCTTATGCGTTGGACTCTCAGGCTGCAGCCCTACAATATTTTTATTAAATATATTGCCGGCAAAGAAAATGTGTTGGCAGACTCTTTGTCAAGAGTCTAGTTTAATATTTTATTTAGGTTAGGATGTATTTGTGGTAACCCCCCTTTCAAGCTCTTTTTTTTATCCCCTGATGTGGGGGTTTTTTTTAGTGAGGGGATACGGGCTACCGTCCGCTTGTATCTTGGACCTATGTTGGCTTATCTGACTGCTGTCTCACTCTGAGTTTAGGGTTTGGCTTTCAGGCACTAGGAAAGCTGAGCTCTATCTAAGAGTTGGATGGTGGAGAGGATAGGCGGTCCCATTATTTTGTGCCATGGCGGCACGGTTACCACCCACTGTACAACCACTAACTTGACCACCGCCCACTGTACAACCACTAACTTGCTGGACCGGTCAACTTTCAGAAACGACTCGAGTTACCTGCCCTTAACACTATTTATCGGACCAGTGCACTGAATAGCCTTTTAAAGCCTCGCCGTTTGAACTTTATAACACCGTTACTTACTTCAACGATTTCATTATTGTTGTATTATGACTCCACTGCAACCATTAATAATTATATTTTCATTAATATAGTTTATGTTCAGCTTTTTTTTCACAGTAGCGGCGTTACCTGCGCCGTGCCATGGGACCTACGTTGGTCTATTGTTAACGGAAGACGACCTGAAGAGGATTCATGGAGGGTCACTGGTCCTGGACCAGGCCTCCCAGGCCTACAGGGCCAATAGACCTGGTCTAGGACCGGGCCGCGGTGACCCCAGAATTAACAAGGAGACATCAATCAAGCCGCAGCGAGGATGCTATTGCTGCATTTACAACATCACACTAACAAGCCAACCTATACTCAATTCATGGGGTCCCAGACCAGATATCTTGGTTTAAGGTCTGATCAATATGGCTATCAGTGCTAGCACCAGTTCAATGTAGGCATCACAGCTCGGCGAGTCAGGAAATTAACTTATTAATTTCCCTCTTCCAGACAGCCAGGGGTCTTTTTTGAAGGGTGGGTGTTGAATAGTCTTGTTCACTTTGAACTTAACGAGTTGTTTCACAGTGTACTTAACATCTGCTCTTTAAACTTAATTAAAAAAAAGCCACATTTAGGATGCGGGGGCGGCGACCCCCCGACGCAAGAACAGGTAGTAGTAGTAGTAGTAGTCAATAACAAGTGAGAAAGCTGCAAGAACTGAGGAAAGTAGAAGTCCACAAGACTTCTTACCAATTATATCATATCTACCGAAATTGAGGATGGGATGCTATTAGTTGCAAGGAATCATACGGTACTATGATCTGAGTATCTAGTAGAAGAGAGAATGGAAATTAGGAGAGGAGAGGTTAAAAGGCCGAACTACAGAAGGGACCATTATGCAAAGAAGTACGAACTGTCCATTACAACACAAGTCATACATGAATGGTATATAATACCGACAAGATGAAGAATTAGATATGTGCAATATCTGGGTATCTTTACTTACAAACGCTTCACCATCCGTTGGCTTTATCAATACAATACAAGGACATTATGGGAAGCCTAAAACTATGTACAAAAGATGAGGTAATCAGTCCCTCAACCTTGGAGTTGAAGATCACCTTAGTCTTCAAGACTAAGGTGATCTTCACCTCCAAGGTTGAGGGACTGATTACCTCATCTTCTGTATTTAGTTCTGCAGTCTTCCCATAATGTCCTTGAATTGTACTGATAAAGCCACTGGAAGGCGAAACGTCTACAAATAAAGATACCCACATGTTGTACATGTGTCTAATTCATCACAACATAAGCCACTTACATGAAAGGAGTCAAGCATAAACCTAGCGGTCAGGGACGATGATTCCAGAAAAATATAAATAAATCCAGACTTATACTCCCCCCCCCCCTATTACCAACCGGCGAGGCCGCGAAAAGAAAAACTTGGGACGCTGTAATGGCAGGTAATCAGATTTGATCCAGTAAGGGAGTAACTTCAAATCCTGGGATCACGAGCACTTCAACAAAGCACCTTCCTAGAAAGGTCGTTATATACCAGGTAACATCAGGTAACTAGGTTATCCAGCGTCCCCATGGCCCGAGGCTGACATCACTTATCTGGAGTTCACCTGAAGCCGATGTCAGGGAGAAGGGCACAGGGGTGGGCCAGTGTCTCTCTCCCTCCTACCTTCAACAAAAACCTTGCTTGAAGGACCACCAGTTGCAAGTGCCGTTACTCACCGACTTTCCTCACACGCCGCCATATTCTGGCTCTCTGCCACCAGTTACAATGATAGTATTTCCCTGCGGTAGCACCAGTCAGACTGTTTACCACCGTTACAATGATGGTACTTCCCCGCACTACCCTTACTCCAGGCAACCCAAAACAAGTGAGAGTTGAACGAGACTCGAAACTAAATCAGAAGCAACAAAATCATAAATTCAGAGCAATGCAATACAAATACATTTTTTTTTTTTGCAAACAATCAAAATCTTAAAACAATGATGAAGAATAAATTAATTTTCATAAAATACCTCCTCACAGACAAGGAAAGAGTAGGTGTACATGGATATTCAAATTTTTAACAGATACCAGTGATAGCAAACAAAAACTAGTCTCCCAGAAAAATAAGAAAAAAATGGCATCCACAGGGTCAGTCCTGGCACCTCTTCTGTTTTTCATCTTCATAACAGACACCAAGTGTTTTGGTGTCATCCGTTGCGGATGATACCAAAACAAACATGAAAATCCTCAATTTTCTTGCAGATTTTCCTCATTAGAGGAGATCTGCATACTATCAAGGTCTTCCAAAGGGCATATGAAAATAATATGACGTTCAAGGGTGACAAATTTTAATTGTTTATGACTGGGAAGAATGAAGAACTCAAAATAAAGATTAGGATGATGGCTAGAAGAATGGAAGGATGAGGATGGAGCATCTACTAAGTGATGACTAGAAGGATGGAAGGAGAGGTGCGAATGAGAGAACCGAAAGTGAGAGGAGTGAGAGCCGAAAGTGAGAGGAGTGAGAGCCGAAAGTGAGAAAGCCAAGAGCGAGAGGAGAGTAAGAGAGCCAAGAGTGAGTGAGGCGAGTGTGTGGCTGCTACCGTATGTATTTATATTCTTGCTTGCCAGCCGGTGTCTGGAGTGAAGACGAGGTGCATGCAGCTCCTGCCCTCCTTCACCAGCCTCCAGACAATCCTTTACCCTCTCTTACCTACACCCCAGACACAGCCCTGCCCCCACCAAACCCCAGAAACAGCCCTGCCCCCACCAAACCCCAGAAACAGCCCCATTCTCTCTCTTACCTACCCCCTCACACAATCCTCCAAGCAACACTAAGTTTTCCCATCCCCTCTAACCTACCCCCTAACACAACCCTGTCACCGACACCTCAAGTTTCCCCTCCCCCCTCTAACTTACCACCAGTGTAGGCAGTTGGATTCTTTAGTCTCAGGATGGTTAAAACGTAGAATGACTTGGATAAGGCAGCGGTGGAGGCAACTCAATACAGAGCTTCAACAGTAGATATGACAAGTCCCAAGAGGCGAGGCCATGAGCTATGTCTCGACCCGTCCGCAAATATTCTGGTGAATACACCCCCCCCCCCCGCACCTCCAGGAAGGGTTCCTCTGAGCCTTACCTTCCGGTCCGCCAGGTTACTTTCACCAGGTCGTGTTAAGTGGAAGTTCATAGTAGGTAGGAAGTGGTGGTGCAAGTGGGTTGGAAGTGGTGGTGGGAGTAGTGGTTGGGGTAGCGACACTGGTGAGGAGGTGACAGTGGGATAGTGGTAGGGTGGTGATAATTGTGGGATGGAAACGGGAGGGGGCGGTCGGAGTGAAGTGAGGGTGGCAGTGAGTGGGACTGGGAGGAGTGAGTGAAGGTGGGGGAAGTGAGTGGGGGTGGGAGAAGTGAGTGAGGGTGGGGGAAGTGGGTGGAGGTGATACTGGAAGTAGGTCGAGGGAAGGAAAAAAGGAATTAGAGTGTGCAGGATGATGAGTTGAGAAGTGAGGGAGGGGTGGTGAGAGGAGGGGGAGCTGAGGGGAGGTGGGAGGGTGTGAGGGGGAGGGGTTGCAGAGGTAGCAAGAAGCCAGGCCGCCTCTACCAAAACCCTCACCCATCACATAGGTGGACCAGTAACACCCATCCTCACCCATCATGCAGGTAAACCAGTACCACCCATCCTCACCCATCATGCAGGTGGACCAGTAACACCCATTCTCACCCATCATGCAGGTGGACCAGTAACACCCATTCTCACCCATCATGCAGGTGGACCAGTAACACCCATTCTCACCCATCATGCAGGTGGACCAGTAACACCCATCCTCACCCATCATGCAGGTGGGACAGTAGCACTCATCCTCACCCATCATGCAGGTGGGCCAGTAGCACCCATCCTCACCCATCATGCAGGTGGACCAGTAACACCCATCCTCACCCATCATGCAGGTGAACCAGTACCACCCATCCTCACCCATCATGCAGGTGGACCAGTAACACCCATTCTCACCCATCATGCAGGTGGACCAGTAACACCCATCCTCACCCATCATGCAGGTGGGACAGTAGCATCCATCCTCACCCATCATGCAGGTGGGCCAGTAGCACCCATCCTCACCCATCATGCAGGTGGGCCAGTAGCAAATCCTCACCCATCATGCAGGTGGGCCAGTAGCACCCATCCTCACCCATCATGCAGGTGGGCCAGTAGCACCCATCCTCACCCATCATGCAGGTGGGCCAGTAGCACCCATCCTCACCCATCATGCAGGTGGGCCAGTAGCACCCAACCTCACCCATCATGCAGGTGGGCCAGTAGCACCCATCCTCACCCATCATGCAGGTGGGCCAGTAGCACCCATCCTCACCCATCATGCAGGTGGGCCAGTAGCACCCATCCTCACCCATCATGCAGATGGGCCAGTAGCACCCATCCTCATCCATCATGCAGGTGGGCCAGTAGCACCCATCCTCACCCATCATGCAGGTGGGCCAGTACCACCCATCCTCACCCATCATGCAGGTGGGCCAGTAGCACCCATCCTCGCCCATCATGCAGGTGGGCCAGTAGCACCCATCCTCATCCATCATGCAGGTGGGCCAGTACCACCCATCCTCACCCATCATGCAGGTGGACCAGTAACACCCATCCTCACCCATCATGCAGGTGGGCCAGTAGCACACATCCTCACCCACCATGCAAGTGGGTCAGTAGCACCCATCCTCACCCATCATGCAGGTGGGCCAGTAGCACCCATCCTCACCCATCATGCAGGTGGGCCAGTAGCACCCATCCTCACCCATCATGCAGGTGGGCCAGTAGCACCCATCCTCATCCATCATGCAGGTGGGCCAGTAGCACCCATCCTCACCCATCATGCAGGTGGGCCAGTAGCACCCATCCTCACCCATCATGCAAGTGGGCCAGTAGCACCCATCCTCACCCATCATGCAGATGGGCCAGTAGCACCCATCCTCACCCATCATGCAGGTGGGCCAGTAGCACCCATCCTCACCCATCATGCAGGTGGGCCAGTAGCACCCATCCTCACCCATCATGCAGGTGGGCCAGTAGCACCCATCCTCACCCATCATGCAAGTGGGCCAGTACCACCCATCCTCACCCATCATGCAGGTGGGCCAGTACCACCCATCCTCACCCATCATGCA